>NC_092341.1:49110000-49438750 GCF_046630445.1 Rutidosis leptorrhynchoides
TTATATACGAAATCTTGTGGTCTATATATATATATTGCTGCGCACTAAACCTATAACTCACATGGTGGAAGAATTATGTGAAGGCGGTAGGAGGAGATGTAGCTTATGATACTCCATGGGAAGAATTCAAAGCAATGATAATCACCGAGTATTGTCCAAGGAATGAGGTTATTAAGTTAGAAGATGAGTTACGAAGTTTGAAGGTGGTTGGTACTGAAATCACCAACTACAACCAGCGATTCATGGAATTAGTTTTGCTATGTCCTGAATTGGTTCCAACCGAAGCACGGAAGATTGAAATGTACAAAGGTGGTTTGCCCAAAAAGGTCAAGGCAAACGTTACAGCATCGAAACCTAAGACAATTCATGAAGCTATAACCATGGCAAACGAGCTAATGGATCAGGTCATCATGGATAAGAAAGTATCCAATACTGATGTGAAGGTATCAGGTAACAAAAGAAAGTGGAATGGAAATTATGATCGAGGTAACCAACAACAATCTTTTAAGAAACAAGAAAACACGCAAGGTGCGGGTAGTGGTTTAAGCTTTGGTTATAAAGGACAAAATCCTTTATGCAACCGTTGCCACAAACATCACTTTGGTTACTGTAGTGTGTTATGCACCAAGTGTAATCGACAAGGTCATCTTGCGGAAGATTGTAAGGCTCTCGTTACAAATGGCAACAAGACTCCTGCCACCAAAGCAAATAGAACTGCTTTGGCTACCATTACTTGTTTTGGTTGTGGAAAACAAGGTCACTATAAGAGTCAGTGCCCGAATCAGAATGGCGGACCTGCACGTGGAAGAGCGTTTGTTATTAATGCTAGAGAGGCACGAGAAGACCCGGAGCTTGTTACGGGTACGTTTACCATTAATAACTTATCAGCATCTATTTTATTTGATACTGGCGCCGATAGAAGCTACGTGTGTATAAATTTTTACACTAAATTGAATTGTTCATCATTACCTCTAGATGCTAAGTACTTGATTGAGTTAGCTAATGGTAAGCTAATTAAAGCCGATAAAATTTGTCGTGATTGTGAAATAAATTTAGCCGGAGAAACGTTTAAAATCGACTTAATACCCGTAGAATTGGGAGGTTTTGATGTAATAGTCGGCATGGACTGGATGTCCAAAATAGGAGCGGAAGTTGTTTGTGCCAAGAAGGCAATTCGTATTCCTGGTAAGGATAAAATACCGGTGATGATTTATGGAGAGAAGGGTAATTCAAAGCTAAAACTCATTAGCTGTTTGAAAGCCAAGAAGTGTTTAGAAAAGGGATGTTACGCTATTTTAGCACATGTTAATAAAATCGAAAAGAAAGAAAAGTGCATCAACGACGTGCCTGTGGCAAGAGATTTTCCTGAAGTTTTTCCGGAAGAATTGCCGGGATTACCTCCATTTAGATCGGTAGAATTTCAAATAGATTTAGTACCAGGAGCTGCACCAGTGGCTCGTGCGCCATATAGACTTGCACCGTCCGAATTAAAAGAACTTCAAAGTCAGTTAAAAGAATTATTGGACCGTGGATTCATACGACCAAGTACATCACCGTGGGGAGCTCCAATTTTGTTTGTCAAGAAGAAAGACGGATCTTTCCGAATGTGTATAGATTATCGTGAATTAAATAAGTTAACTATCAAGAATCGGTATCCACTACCGAGAATTGATGACTTATTTGATCAATTGCAAGGATCATGTGTTTATTCGAAAATCGACTTAAGATCGGGCTATCATCAACTACGCGTCAAAGAAGAGGATATTCCGAAAACTGCTTTTCGGATACGTTATGGTCATTATGAATTTTTGGTTATGCCGTTTGGATTGACGAATGCGCCAGCTGTATTCATGGACCTCATGAATCGAGTTTGTAGTCCGTATTTAGATAAGTTTGTTATCGTTTTCATTGATGATATTCTTATCTATTCCAAGAGTGAGCAAGAGCATGAAGAGCATTTAAGGTTGATACTGGAGTTGTTGAGAAAAGAACAACTGTATGCTAAATTTTCTAAGTGTGCTTTCTGGTTGAAAGAAGTGCAATCTCTTGGTCACGTTGTTAATAGCGAAGGAATTCAGGTTGATCCAGCAAAAACTGAAGCTATTGAAAAATGGGAGACTCCTAAGACACCAACGCAGATACGCCAATTTTTGGGTTTAGCCGGTTATTATAGAAGGTTTATTCAAGATTTTTCCCGAATAGCTAAACCGTTGACAGCGTTAACGCAAAAAGGGAAGAAATACGAATGGACCTCGGAGCAGGAGAACGCATTTCAATTACTGAAGAAGAAGTTAACTACGGCGCCTATTTTATCGTTACCAGAAGGGAACAATGATTTTGAAATATATTGTGACGCTTCGCGACAAGGTTTTGGTTGTGTTCTTATGCAACGGAAGAAAGTTATTGCATTTGCATCCCGACAATTGAAGATTCACGAGCGAAATTATACGACGCATGATCTAGAATTGGGAGCAGTCGTGTTTGCATTGAAGATGTGGAGACACTACTTGTATGGGGTTAAATTCACTGTGTTTACTGATCATAAAAGCCTTCAACATATTTTTGATCAGAAACAATTGAACATGAGGCAACGTAGGTGGGTCGAGTTAATAAACGACTATGATTGTGAAATTCGTTATCATCCCGGGAAGGCAAACGTGGTGGCTGACGCTCTAAGCAGAAAGGAACGAGAACCAATTCGAGTACGAGCGATGAACATAAAAATTCGCATGAATCTCAACTCACAAATCAAAGAAGTTCAACGAGAAGCACTTACTAAAGAAAATATAGGAAATGAAATAATGAAGAAGTATGCGAAGCAACTCGTTATGCGGGAAGATGGAATTCGATATTTTGCAAATCGTATTTGGGTACCGAAGTTGGGTGGATTAAGGAAGTTGATATTGAACGAGGCACATAAGACAAGATATTCGATACATCCTGGAGTTGGAAAGATGTATCAAGATCTTAAGACACGTTATTGGTGGCCTAATTTGAAGACAGACGTTGCAACATATGTTGGGGAATGTTTAACTTGTTCCAAAGTCAAAGCAGAACATCAAAAGCCGTCCGGGTTACTTCAACAACCAGAAATCCCAGAATGGAAATGGGATGGTATTACCATGGATTTCATCACGAAGTTACCAAAGACTGCCTGGGGATACGACACCATTTGGGTGATTGTTGATCGTCTCACCAAGTCTGCACATTTCTTGCCTATAAAGGAAACAGATAGAATGGAGAAACTATTACGATTGTATATAAAGGAAGTTGTTTCAAGGCATGGAATACCTATTTCCATTATATCCGATCGTGATAGTAGATTTACCTCAAAGTTTTGGCAATCACTACAGGAGGCACTAGGAACTCGGTTGGATATGAGTACCGCATATCATCCACAAACCGATGGACAGAGTGAAAGAACGATTCAGACTCTCGAAGACATGCTCAGGGCATGTGTGATCGATTTTGGAAACGGATGGGATAAATACCTACCGTTAGCAGAATTCTCGTATAATAATAGTTATCATGCGAGCATTGGAGCTGCGCCATTCGAAGCATTGTACGGAAGGAAGTGTAGATCTCCTATCTGTTGGAATGAAGTAGGAGATCGACATTTAACTGGTCCCGAGATCATACATGAAACGACTGAGAAGATAGTGCAAATCAAGGAGAGATTGAAAACAGCCCGTAGTCGCCAAAAGAGCTACGCCGATGTTCGAAGGAAACCATTAGAGTTTCAGGTCGGGGACATGGTTATGCTAAAGGTGTCACCTTGGAAAGGTGTAATACGTTTCGGCAAAAGGGGTAAACTGAACCCAAGATACGTAGGCCCGTTCAAGATCATCGAACGCATTGGACCGGTAGCTTATCGACTCGAGTTACCGCAACAACTCGCCGGAGTACATAATACCTTTCACGTCTCAAACCTTAAGAAGTGTCTTGCAAAGGAAGACCTCACCATTCCTCTTGAAGAAATCCATGTCGACGAGAAACTACAATTCGTCGAAGAACCAATCGAAATCATGGACCGTGAAGTTAAACAGCTCAAACAGAGCAATATACCGATTGTTAAGGTTCGTTGGAATGCTAGAAGAGGTCCTGAGTTTACTTGGGAACGAGAGGATCAGATGAAACGAAAGTATCCGCACTTGTTTCTCGATAACGCAAAATAGGTACAATTTTAAAATTTCGGGACGAAATTTATTTAACGGGGAGGTAATGTAACGACCGCACTTTTTCGATCATTCTATACTTAAAAGATTAATATTTACATAAATTAAACCTTGCCAACATGATAAGCAATCCAAATTGTCGAGATTTATATTTCCGAAAAGAATTTTACACAACGTTTGACCGTCTAGTTTGACCAATGATATCACGAACTATACAATATATGATAATTATACGTTTGTGTATATATATGTATATATACATATTTAACATGATTAATGAATGTTTTAATATCTCATTTTGTATTAATAACAACAAGTTATATGTGTATTTTGAAACTACTAACTTAAGTTTTCAAAACGATAACAATACGTAACGTTATTTGACTTAAATACTTAAGACTATAATGTTTATACATATATTGTATAAGTAATGTATTTAATCACTTTTAAGAACTTAAATACATAAAATCATATAAGTGTATTCACAAAAGATAGCTATATTTGAATCCTCATTCCATTTTTCACAAAATTTCCATACGTATACCTAGAGTATTTGTACTCGTATCATACCAAGCTTCTATACGTATTTACTAATAGTAAATACACATCAAAATCACCACCTAACCAGCCATTATTCATGCCCTTAGAGCTAGGTAATTTCTTTTGAATCATTGCAAGACTAATTACAAAAATACAAACTAGAATTTTGTCATGTTATCCTTAAAGATCACATTTTTAGGAGTATATATGTATCATCATTTTTGATTCATTTTTACTTCAATCTCTTAACTAAAAACACACACTCTTTCTTACTCTCTAAACTCCATAACAATCCAGCAAAGTTCCATAAAGATCTAGCTTCAAAAACCATACTAAAACACCATAAGAAAACCATACAAAAACACTTCAAGAAAACCCTCCAAGAACACCAACTTACTACCAATCTTTCATCCACTTCCATCACCCTTTTGATTCTAGCTTCTTACTTCTCTCTTACAGCAACTTCATCCAAGGAACTTGAGGTAGAATCTATGTTCATAACCTTATTCGATTCATATATATATATAGCTATCTTATTTTGTGGTACAAAAGTTTAACAACAAGAACATAGTTTGAATCTTTTCAAACTTGTTTGCAAACTAAATAGATCCTTCTAACTTAACTTTTAAAATACTTCAAGACCTGTAATATAACTTATGTATATACTAATTTAACAAGGTAAAACTTGGTTTTTTAAAGTATAAGTATTTTTAGAAAAATGGTCATTAAATGATTTTGTTGTAACAAAAATGTTTAACTTCATATGTTTCACTAATGTTTCACTTATGCCGTATGATTTTGAATACAAACCAAGGTATTTACAGTTCATAGTCTTAAAGAAGAACTCGATCCAAGAAGATGGCAATTTGAATCAACGAAAACGGATTTGTAACGAAGAAACTATGACCGAAACAAAATTGGTTATCCTAGATCATTTCAACTACGGGATCAATTGGAAAAAAATGATATAAATCACATATTTCTAAGATAACATGATATTTTATATATATGTACTTATAATTCAATTTTATATGGTTCAGGATCACCCGTAAACAACACGAGAAGATTAATCATAAGATTCCATGATTGTACGCAACACGTCATTTGACAACACCGGTACTTTATGTACGCAACACGTCATTTGACAACACCGGTACCATGGGTCAAGATTAATCTCGACCAACACATATACGATGGGGTTTTATTGATTTCATTGGGGGTTTTATTTATTTCATTGCGGGTATATTAAACATCTAAAAATGAACCATTAAAATTGAATTACTAACATCGGACTGCTAACTACGGACTAAGGAATTATTCAAAGTATTAAAAGTATAGCAAGTATATATTTATAACGTTTGTTTAAAAATGAAAACATATTGATATATTATATATGGATAGGTTCGTGATATCAACCGGAAGACCGAGTCAAAATATATATATCATCAAGACAAGAGTGAGTATATAGTCCCACTTTTAAACTCTAAATATTTCGGGATGAGAATACATGTATTTTATGTTTTACGATATGGACACAAGTAACTGAAAAATATGTTCTACGTTGAGTTGTACCACTGGCATACTTCCCTGTAGCTTGGTAACTAATATTTACAGCGGTATTGTAAACGCGAATCCTGTTGATAGATCTATCGGGCCTGACAACCCCAACCGGACTGGACGACCAGTATTCAACGGTTGCACAGTACTTCGTTTTGTGACTACACTTGGTACGGTGTAGTAAGATTTCATATTAAAGGGAATATGCGACGTGAAAATGTTAAGTATGGTTACCAAGTGCTCAACCACTTAGAATATTTTTATTGAAATGTTTATATACGAAATCTTGTGGTCTATATATATATATTGCTGCGCACTAAACCTATAACTCACCAACTTTATGTTGACGTTTTTAAACATGTTTATTCTCAGGTGATAATTAAAGCTTCCGCTGCATTATGTTGAATCTAAGCAGGATCATGCGTACTCATATTTGTGTCAAAAATAAAACGGCATATCCGAGGACGTGTGTTGTAAAATATGCTAGAAATCGTGTTGTTATTATCATTTGTAAAGTTTGTAAGTCGAAGATTATCATTAAACGATAATCATCTTTTTATTGTCTAAAGCTTGTAACAAAAATAATGGTTTGGTTTGTAATGTATAATATATGCAGTTTTCCTTTTTAAAAATGTCGCATATAGAGGTCAATACCTCGCAATGAAATCATACGTTATCTAACACGTTCTTATGGTTAAGGACGGGTTATGACATGTGGTATCAGAGCGGTGGTCTTAGCGAACCAGGTTTGCATTAGTGTGTCTAACTGATAAGTCGTTAGGATACATTAGTAAAGTCTGGACTTTGACCGGGTCTGATTTAAAAAAAAAAAAAACCATTGCTTATCACTGTTGGTTAAAATTTATATGTAAATATTATATAAGTACTAATGGGTTAGTTGTTGTGTGATAGATGTCGAGCTCAAAAATTGTTATCACAATCAACGACTCCGAATCAGAATCTTCAGATGGCGTTCCAGTTATTAACCTGTCCGATGACGAAAATGATATCCTTGGGGAAGACTCACAAATTCCGGATGAACCAACTATAGAGAACCCGGAAAGTGAACCCGAGGAGGAAAGTGAACCCGAGGAGGAAAGTGAACCCGAGGAGGAAAGTGAACCCGAGGAGGAAAGTGAACCCGAGGAAGAAATACAGGAAATTACAAAAGACGAGTTCGAACTAGGAAAGAAACGAAAGGCTAATGAATTAGAAAATCCAAATCCCGAGTTTAATGAGAATGATGTGGCACCAATTCCACTCAACACTACCACCCCTATCCCCGCTATTCCTATTCCTTCTGTCCCGGCATCCAGTTCTTCAGTCCCACAGCCAAAATATAGGCAGACAGTTAGGATAAGCGTTAAGCAAATCTTTGTGTCTAAACGTCCTAGAAAATAGATCAAACGATGCGCTGCTGTGTCAAACCATGGAACCGAATAATGTTTTGTATAATATTAATAGTGTGGTTTGCTTAATATTCGATGTAAGATAAGCATATGTAAAATATTGAAGTATGAAATGCAATAATTTTCCATGGTTAAGTATTATTTAGATTGTAGTAATTGATTCTGTACTAAGCTATTAAGTATGAACATTAACGGGTAGGTACTACCCAAGATATAATTATAAAACGCTAATAAGAAGAAAAGGCTTTTATAATAATACCTAGTTCATATTATTAATAAGCTATAATGTACTATAAATACACACTACATCTATAATATTCCATGTGAATAATTATTTTCTTTCATTAGGAAATGGCGCGATTGAATCGAATGACGGAACAAGAACTCGAGGAACTCATCAACCAGCGAGTGAACGACAGAATGTTATGGGTTGAGGCTGCAAGAGCTGCTGCAGTTAATCCAAATCCTCGTGTAGGATGCTCCTACAAGACGTTTCAAGCTTGCAAGCCATCATCATTCAGTGGAACGGAAGGACCTATCGGTTTAACCCGATGGATAGAAAAGATGGAGACGGTGTTCAAAATCAGCGGTTGTGATGAAAAAGACATGACCAAGTTTGCATCGTGCACTTTACAAGATAGTGCACTCACATGGTGGAAGAATTATGTGAAGGCGGTAGGAGGAGATGTAGCTTATGATACTCCATGGGAAGAATTCAAAGCAATGATAATCACCGAGTATTGTCCAAGGAATGAGGTTATTAAGTTAGAAGATGAGTTACGAAGTTTGAAGGTGGTTGGTACTGAAATCACCAACTACAACCAGCGATTCATGGAATTAGTTTTGCTATGTCCTGAATTGGTTCCAACCGAAGCACGGAAGATTGAAATGTACAAAGGTGGTTTGCCCAAAAAGGTCAAGGCAAACGTTACAGCATCGAAACCTAAGACAATTCATGAAGCTATAACCATGGCAAACGAGCTAATGGATCAGGTCATCATGGATAAGAAAGTATCCAATACTGATGTGAAGGTATCAGGTAACAAAAGAAAGTGGAATGGAAATTATGATCGAGGTAACCAACAACAATCTTTTAAGAAACAAGAAAACACGCAAGGTGCGGGTAGTGGTTTAAGCTTTGGTTATAAAGGACAAAATCCTTTATGCAACCGTTGCCACAAACATCACTTTGGTTACTGTAGTGTGTTATGCACCAAGTGTAATCGACAAGGTCATCTTGCGGAAGATTGTAAGGCTCTCGTTACAAATGGCAACAAGACTCCTGCCACCAACGCAAATAGAACTGCTTTGGCTACCATTACTTGTTTTGGTTGTGGAAAACAAGGTCACTATAAGAGTCAGTGCCCGAATCAGAATGGCGGACCTGCACGTGGAAGAGCGTTTGTTATTAATGCTAGAGAGGCACGAGAAGACCCGGAGCTTGTTACGGGTACGTTTACCATTAATAACTTATCAGCATCTATTTTATTTGATACTGGCGCCGATAGAAGCTACGTGTGTATAAATTTTTACACTAAATTGAATTGTTCATCATTACCTCTAGATGCTAAGTACTTGATTGAGTTAGCTAATGGTAAGCTAATTAAAGCCGATAAAATTTGTCGTGATTGTGAAATAAATTTAGCCGGAGAAACGTTTAAAATCGACTTAATACCCGTAGAATTGGGAGGTTTTGATGTAATAGTCGGCATGGACTGGATGTCCAAAATAGGAGCGGAAGTTGTTTGTGCCAAGAAGGCAATTCGTATTCCTGGTAAGGATAAAATACCGGTGATGATTTATGGAGAGAAGGGTAATTCAAAGCTAAAACTCATTAGCTGTTTGAAAGCCAAGAAGTGTTTAGAAAAGGGATGTTACGCTATTTTAGCACATGTTAATAAAATCGAAAAGAAAGAAAAGTGCATCAACGACGTGCCTGTGGCAAGAGATTTTCCTGAAGTTTTTCCGGAAGAATTGCCGGGATTACCTCCATTTAGATCGGTAGAATTTCAAATAGATTTAGTACCAGGAGCTGCACCAGTGGCTCGTGCGCCATATAGACTTGCACCGTCCGAATTAAAAGAACTTCAAAGTCAGTTAAAAGAATTATTGGACCGTGGATTCATACGACCAAGTACATCACCGTGGGGAGCTCCAATTTTGTTTGTCAAGAAGAAAGACGGATCTTTCCGAATGTGTATAGATTATCGTGAATTAAATAAGTTAACTATCAAGAATCGGTATCCACTACCGAGAATTGATGACTTATTTGATCAATTGCAAGGATCATGTGTTTATTCGAAAATCGACTTAAGATCGGGCTATCATCAACTACGCGTCAAAGAAGAGGATATTCCGAAAACTGCTTTTCGGATACGTTATGGTCATTATGAATTTTTGGTTATGCCGTTTGGATTGACGAATGCGCCAGCTGTATTCATGGACCTCATGAATCGAGTTTGTAGTCCGTATTTAGATAAGTTTGTTATCGTTTTCATTGATGATATTCTTATCTATTCCAAGAGTGAGCAAGAGCATGAAGAGCATTTAAGGTTGATACTGGAGTTGTTGAGAAAAGAACAACTGTATGCTAAATTTTCTAAGTGTGCTTTCTGGTTGAAAGAAGTGCAATTTCTTGGTCACGTTGTTAATAGCGAAGGAATTCAGGTTGATCCAGCAAAAACTGAAGCTATTGAAAAATGGGAGACTCCTAAGACACCAACGCAGATACGCCAATTTTTGGGTTTAGCCGGTTATTATAGAAGGTTTATTCAAGATTTTTCCCGAATAGCTAAACCGTTGACAGCGTTAACGCAAAAAGGGAAGAAATACGAATGGACCTCGGAGCAGGAGAACGCATTTCAATTACTGAAGAAGAAGTTAACTACGGCGCCTATTTTATCGTTACCAGAAGGGAACAATGATTTTGAAATATATTGTGACGCTTCGCGACAAGGTTTTGGTTGTGTTCTTATGCAACGGAAGAAAGTTATTGCATTTGCATCCCGACAATTGAAGATTCACGAGCGAAATTATACGACGCATGATCTAGAATTGGGAGCAGTCGTGTTTGCATTGAAGATGTGGAGACACTACTTGTATGGGGTTAAATTCACTGTGTTTACTGATCATAAAAGCCTTCAACATATTTTTGATCAGAAACAATTGAACATGAGGCAACGTAGGTGGGTCGAGTTAATAAACGACTATGATTGTGAAATTCGTTATCATCCCGGGAAGGCAAACGTGGTGGCTGACGCTCTAAGCAGAAAGGAACGAGAACCAATTCGAGTACGAGCGATGAACATAAAAATTCGCATGAATCTCAACTCACAAATCAAAGAAGTTCAACGAGAAGCACTTACTAAAGAAAATATAGGAAATGAAATAATGAAGAAGTATGCGAAGCAACTCGTTATGCGGGAAGATGGAATTCGATATTTTGCAAATCGTATTTGGGTACCGAAGTTGGGTGGATTAAGGAAGTTGATATTGAACGAGGCACATAAGACAAGATATTCGATACATCCTGGAGTTGGAAAGATGTATCAAGATCTTAAGACACGTTATTGGTGGCCTAATTTGAAGACAGACGTTGCAACATATGTTGGGGAATGTTTAACTTGTTCCAAAGTCAAAGCAGAACATCAAAAGCCGTCCGGGTTACTTCAACAACCAGAAATCCCAGAATGGAAATGGGATGGTATTACCATGGATTTCATCACGAAGTTACCAAAGACTGCCTGGGGATACGACACCATTTGGGTGATTGTTGATCGTCTCACCAAGTCTGCACATTTCTTGCCTATAAAGGAAACAGATAGAATGGAGAAACTATTACGATTGTATATAAAGGAAGTTGTTTCAAGGCATGGAATACCTATTTCCATTATATCCGATCGTGATAGTAGATTTACCTCAAAGTTTTGGCAATCACTACAGGAGGCACTAGGAACTCGGTTGGATATGAGTACCGCATATCATCCACAAACCGATGGACAGAGTGAAAGAACGATTCAGACTCTCGAAGACATGCTCAGGGCATGTGTGATCGATTTTGGAAACGGATGGGATAAATACCTACCGTTAGCAGAATTCTCGTATAATAATAGTTATCATGCGAGCATTGGAGCTGCGCCATTCGAAGCATTGTACGGAAGGAAGTGTAGATCTCCTATCTGTTGGAATGAAGTAGGAGATCGACATTTAACTGGTCCCGAGATCATACATGAAACGACTGAGAAGATAGTGCAAATCAAGGAGAGATTGAAAACAGCCCGTAGTCGCCAAAAGAGCTACGCCGATGTTCGAAGGAAACCATTAGAGTTTCAGGTCGGGGACATGGTTATGCTAAAGGTGTCACCTTGGAAAGGTGTAATACGTTTCGGCAAAAGGGGTAAACTGAACCCAAGATACGTAGGCCCGTTCAAGATCATCGAACGCATTGGACCGGTAGCTTATCGACTCGAGTTACCGCAACAACTCGCCGGAGTACATAATACCTTTCACGTCTCAAACCTTAAGAAGTGTCTTGCAAAGGAAGACCTCACCATTCCTCTTGAAGAAATCCATGTCGACGAGAAACTACAATTCGTCGAAGAACCAATCGAAATCATGGACCGTGAAGTTAAACAGCTCAAACAGAGCAATATACCGATTGTTAAGGTTCGTTGGAATGCTAGAAGAGGTCCTGAGTTTACTTGGGAACGAGAGGATCAGATGAAACGAAAGTATCCGCACTTGTTTCTCGATAACGCAAAATAGGTACAATTTTAAAATTTCGGGACGAAATTTATTTAACGGGGAGGTAATGTAACGACCGCACTTTTTCGATCATTCTATACTTAAAAGATTAATATTTACATAAATTAAACCTTGCCAACATGATAAGCAATCCAAATTGTCGAGATTTATATTTCCGAAAAGAATTTTACACAACGTTTGACCGTCTAGTTTGACCAATGATATCACGAACTATACAATATATGATAATTATACGTTTGTGTATATATATGTATATATACATATTTAACATGATTAATGAATGTTTTAATATCTCATTTTGTATTAATAACAACAAGTTATATGTGTATTTTGAAACTACTAACTTAAGTTTTCAAAATGATAACAATACGTAACGTTATTTGACTTAAATACTTAAGACTATAATGTTTATACATATATTGTATAAGTAATGTATTTAATCACTTTTAAGAACTTAAATACATAAAATCATATAAGTGTATTCACAAAAGATAGCTATATTTGAATCCTCATTCCATTTTTCACAAAATTTCCATACGTATACCTAGAGTATTTGTACTCGTATCATACCAAGCTTCTATACGTATTTACTAATAGTAAATACACATCAAAATCACCACCTAACCAGCCATTATTCATGCCCTTAGAGCTAGGTAATTTCTTTTGAATCATTGCAAGACTAATTACAAAAATACAAACTAGAATTTTGTCATGTTATCCTTAAAGATCACATTTTTAGGAGTATATATGTATCATCATTTTTGATTCATTTTTACTTCAATCTCTTAACTAAAAACACACACTCTTTCTTACTCTCTAAACTCCATAACAATCCAGCAAAGTTCCATAAAGATCTAGCTTCAAAAACCATACTAAAACACCATAAGAAAACCATACAAAAACACTTCAAGAAAACCCTCCAAGAACACCAACTTACTACCAATCTTTCATCCACTTCCATCACCCTTTTGATTCTAGCTTCTTACTTCTCTCTTACAGCAACTTCATCCAAGGAACTTGAGGTAGAATCTATGTTCATAACCTTATTCGATTCATATATATATAGCTATCTTATTTTGTGGTACAAAAGTTTAACAACAAGAACATAGTTTGAATCTTTTCAAACTTGTTTGCAAACTAAATAGATCCTTCTAACTTAACTTTTAAAATACTTCAAGACCTGTAATATAACTTATGTATATACTAATTTAACAAGGTAAAACTTGGTTTTTTAAAGTATAAGTATTTTTAGAAAAATGGTCATTAAATGATTTTGTTGTAACAAAAATGTTTAACTTCATATGTTTCACTAATGTTTCACTTATGCCGTATGATTTTGAATACAAACCAAGGTATTTACAGTTCATAGTCTTAAAGAAGAACTCGATCCAAGAAGATGGCAATTTGAATCAACGAAAACGGATTTGTAACGAAGAAACTATGACCGAAACAAAATTGGTTATCCTAGATCATTTCAACTACGGGATCAATTGGAAAAAAATGATATAAATCACATATTTCTAAGATAACATGATATTTTATATATATGTACTTATAATTCAATTTTATATGGTTCAGGATCACCCGTAAACAACACGAGAAGATTAATCATAAGATTCCATGATTGTACGCAACACGTCATTTGACAACACCGGTACTTTATGTACGCAACACGTCATTTGACAACACCGGTACCATGGGTCAAGATTAATCTCGACCAACACATATACGATGGGGTTTTATTGATTTCGTTGGGGGTTTTATTTATTTCATTGCGGGTATATTAAACATCTAAAAATGAACCATTAAAATTGAATTACTAACATCGGACTGCTAACTACGGACTAAGGAATTATTCAAAGTATTAAAAGTATAGCAAGTATATATTTATAACGTTTGTTTAAAAATGAAAACATATTGATATATTATATATGGATAGGTTCGTGATATCAACCGGAAGACCGAGTCAAAATATATATATCATCAAGACAAGAGTGAGTATATAGTCCCACTTTTAAACTCTAAATATTTCGGGATGAGAATACATGTATTTTATGTTTTACGATATGGACACAAGTAACTGAAAAATATGTTCTACGTTGAGTTGTACCACTGGCATACTTCCCTGTAGCTTGGTAACTAATATTTACAGCGGTATTGTAAACGCGAATCCTGTTGATAGATCTATCGGGCCTGACAACCCCAACCGGACTGGACGACCAGTATTCAACGGTTGCACAGTACTTCGTTTTGTGACTACACTTGGTACGGTGTAGTAAGATTTCATATTAAAGGGAATATGCGACGTGAAAATGTTAAGTATGGTTACCAAGTGCTCAACCACTTAGAATATTTTTATTGAAATGTTTATATACGAAATCTTGTGGTCTATATATATATATTGCTGCGCACTAAACCTATAACTCACCAACTTTATGTTGACGTTTTTAAACATGTTTATTCTCAGGTGATAATTAAAGCTTCCGCTGCATTATGTTGAATCTAAGCAGGATCATGCGTACTCATATTTGTGTCAAAAATAAAACTGCATATCCGAGGACGTGTGTTGTAAAATATGCTAGAAATCGTGTTGTTATTATCATTTGTAAAGTTTGTAAGTCGAAGATTATCATTAAACGATAATCATCTTTTTATTGTCTAAAGCTTGTAACAAAAATAATGGTTTGGTTTGTAATGTATAATATATGCAGTTTTCCTTTTTAAAAATGTCGCATATAGAGGTCAATACCTCGCAATGAAATCATACGTTATCTAACACGTTCTTATGGTTAAGGACGGGTTATGACATTTATAAAGTTTGTACGCGTAATATGTGTTTTCCTAGTTTTTGACTGAACAAAGGTATATAATATAATATTAATTTAAATATAATAATGTAATAAATATAATAATATAATAATATTGAAATAAAATATAATAATATAATAATAAATTTAGAATTTAAAAAAAGTCGTATTTATTAAATACTTCAGGGGTATTTTATGTAACTTATAATTAATAATTTTTATCATATCGCTTTCATGTGAATAGTAAAATAATTAATTTCGTTTCATTTACTATTCAATGAATAGTAAATGAATTAATTTAAATTTAACTATTTAAGCTACACGTTGTTGTACGTTGTGCTTTATAAATTGTACATTTTTAATTTAACTTCGTTTCTTAAACAAAATTATAAAAATTATATCATAAAAATAAAACGACTTAACACGTAAAATTTTTAATTTGGAATAGCATCGTTTAATAGTAAATTTTTTATCATTTCATATATAAATATTATAAAATTTAGTTTTCTAGAACTAATTATATTCAAAATCATTTTATTAAGAGGTTATAATAATAGAAATTATTATATCATAAAACGTTTTCATTTTAGAAAGTAAAATCATATATGAATCATGAATGGTTCGAGTTTTAAATTATAGGTTGTTCGTGAATCGTATGGTAAAGTCCAATGGTTAATTAAATGTATGAAAAAATATTTTAATGCAACACATCAATTTTCTTATCTTGTCGGAGTTATCAGAGTTTAAATTTGGCCGAAATTTCCGGGTCATGACATAATACCATTTTCTCTCTCATCTCCAGAGTATCTCGTCATGATTATATACTATCTCAAATTCTGGATCTTATTCATCCGCTCATCTGAACCGCCAATCATCTCGGTGTAGTAGAAGAAGTCAACGAGCTTCGTGCTCGGGTAGTGACTTTGGAGAATACGGTGCAAAGATTACAAGCACCAGCAGCATCACCGGCATCAACAGTACCACCATCATCAACACCAACAGTATCATTACCACTACCAATAACAACATCCGCATCCCACACCTCAACATCACAATCTGTACCTCGAACATCAACGTCATACGCACCATAGATACTAAGGAATACCAACAACAACAAATGATGAAGTATTGATTCATAACTTCATCGAAGAAATATTCTGCAGAGAATATGTAGTTTCTAAAAGTTTTAGAAATTACTTATTCTAGTTCTAATTGTAAACCAGATGAGTGAGCGAATAGAAATGATGAAATAAAACCCTGATCGGAATGGTGCACGATTTACAAGCTAGATCTATTTTACCAACAGCATCAACAGTACGTCAGCATCACCAGCACCATCAGTACCGTCAGCATCATCAGTATCAGCAGCATCTACAACATCACAAGCTCAGCCAGATCCATAATCACCGCAAACATCATCACTAATCAACAACGCGTATATCGTATCAACGAGTTATGAAGTATTAACTCATTCCTTCTGAAGAAATTATATGTATATTTTATATATATATGAATTTTAAGATCAAAATAAATCTTTTCGTACTAAGCTATTACGTGTGAATCTTAACTGCTCGGTTAGTTCATGTTATTAATATGATATGATGTACATCCTTCGTTAATGACTTAACAATCGTTAACTATAATCTATGCTTCGACTTAATAGATTCCATTTCATAATAAATCAAGTGTATTATTCAAATACATGTTTGATTTTACACTTTTATTTTCGATGTACTTGAAACTTTCCTGAAAACACCATTCGTACCTTGCGAAGTTAGCAAGAGTTCCATAAGCACCAACATGATTCACTGAGAAAATATCAATAAAACTGAATAACGAAGTATTGATTACATTAGTGAAATACTCTGCGTAGAGTATGAAATCTTTAATATTTTAGAGATTATTCATTTCTAATCCAGCCAAAAATCAAATGAGCTTAATATGATATTAACTCATTAAATCTGTATTACATCTGAAGAAGATATACATATATATATTTTCATAAAGACTATAATAAAATTCTCTGGTACAAAATATTACTTGTGAAACTTTTAATGGGTAGGTAATACCCGAAAGATATATAAATTCACAATTAATATGTTACATTCTTCGATTCTGATTCAGCAAATCATCAACTATACTCACTACTTTCACAATGATATACATTCATTTCTAGAAATCAAAACAACCATTCGCATCCAAATTTGATTACATATTCTGATTTTGAAAAATTAGAATCCAAGTTAAGATTTAACAGAAAATATCACTCTTAGATTCCTATATCTTTCAAAGCTATACTTTGACTTCTAAACTGTGCTAGAACATCACAATTACAATCTTCATTCAAACCCTTCGAACTCTTGGAAACACCTCATATTGATAACCGACAATTCGGTTATGATAACTTTGAATGCTGATGAAGCAGCAAAACTGTAAATGGTCTTAATGGCTAGGGATGACAAAATGACTCGTACCTGATGGAGAAACCCGAAACCCATTATAATTGGGCCGGGTCTAACCCGAGTCCATCGGGTCATGGGCCGGGTATGGAGATGGTTACAAAAAATTTCCGGGTTCGGGTTCGGGTATGGTTTTGGATACAAACCCATTTACTCGACCCGTATACCCGACCCGCATACCCGTATACCTAGCCCGAGGAATTTTAATAATAATTTTTATGTAAAATTTTAGTATTATTATTATATTGTTAATGTATGAAAGATTTTTCTTATTTATTTTGAAAACGAGTATAATTTTATTCAATATAATCCTATACAACAAATTTTCGAGATGTGATATTTTATATACTTTGTGTATTTGAGTATTTTAAAAACTTTTCAATCAACTTTTTGTATGTAATATTTTATAATACTTTAACATGAAGTAGTTAAGTTATTTTTCGATATTTTAATTTGGTAACTTATTGAAAAATAAATACAGAATGACTAATCAGGTATACCCGTTTACCCGTGGGAAAACCCGAAACCCGATAGTATGAAAGTAAATGGGGACCCGACGGGTTTCGGGCCGGGTTTGGGGTGGGGTTTCTTAATCGGGTTCGGGTCCGGGATTACCAAAACCTGACCCAAACCTGACCCAATTCCATCCCTATTAATGGCCAAAAGTTTGATAATAAAGAGTGGTGAGTTGAAAAAGCTCAGAAAAAGAGAAGACTTGGTACTGAAAAATGGATTAAGCAAACCATGAAGGAGACTGTGGACAAATCACAAATACTAAACCTGCCTTCAAAGAATCCAAATGATTTAGTATCTGCTGAAGTCATTAACGAATACATTGCTTCTAACTCTAAATCTTTACGAACAAATCTTCTTTATTGTCCTTTGATATTAGAAATTCAAAGATATCATCATATCTTTTATTATAAATATCCTCGATATTTCTGAAGATATTTTCATAACTATTCTTATCTAAAATCATTTATCTCTTCGTGATATCTGCGTTACATCAAAAAGAAAACTATTTTAGTTTCTAAATTCTAAAAAATTTGAATTTAAAATATGAATGTTTTGAAGTAGTGTTAGAAACTGACGCATGAGTTAGTATAATATAATGACACTTGATCAACGTGATTATATTACAGTAAGTCATGCAGAGTTTTTAATGGAATGTGATAAAGATTCACATATCATATCCTCATCATGAACCATGTTACATAACTCTTTCATTCTATTTAACCTCTAAACATATCAAGAAAATATTTTTCTTGATGATTCGGTCTTTTTCAGATATTCTGGTAATTTGACAAATCAAATCGTGCTATTACCTTTCCTTTCTACTTTGTATATTATGATCATTTGAAACTCCATACCTACGAATTCTGTACCATTATTCGCTTGACTTGAAGTCGGGAAGAAGAAGAAAACAAAAGCATGAAGCTTCGAAATAAAAATGGGAGTATAAATCGCAGCAAATAGGAGAGAGCATTAACTGTGGATGTCAATGATTATAGAAAGACAGAAGCAGAAACATCGAAATATAAGGGAAGATATAAAATCCAACAATAACCCAGAAATTACAAACCGTATATATCGATGCATATAGCAATATAAAGACACGGGAGGACTAAAAACACTATAAAACCAAGAGTATAGTAGAAGTGAATAGATTCTTCTTGCGACAGATGAAAAAGAAGAATGATAGATATGAAAGTTAGGAGTATATCAAGAACCAGAACTGGATGGAGCATATTGACGAATACTTTAAAGTATGAGTTGAGGGAGGAAGAATAGAAGGTGAGCTGTGGAAATAAAGAAACGAAGGGAGTGGATTTATAGCGAAAATATGACAGAGCAATCGTGACAGGTTATCGCATTTAATCAAAGAAGATCTTAATTTTCTTAAATATCGAAGAATCAAATCTTATTACAAAGATTTTCTCTAAATCCCTTGAACTACGAAAATCAATCCTATCTACGTCAAAATTGAATTTTCTTAATTATCGAAGAATCAAATCTTATTACGAAGATAACTTCACTCGTACTCTTCACAAAATCGAATTGTTTTATCTATATTACTCAATGATGATAAAACTCTAATTTTCAGCTCGTATGCGTCATGAAAACATACTTATTGTCAGCCATGACCATCCCAATCAAATTTCGGGATGAAATTTCTTTAACGGGTAGGTACTGTGACAACCCGGAAATTTCCGACCATATTTAAACTTAATCTTTATATGTTTCCGAAACAATAAGCAAAGTCTGTAATATTGATTCTCAAACTTTTTAAACTAATGTTATATATTCAGTTAACCTTTGACTATTGACCGATGATTCACGAACATCTATTTGTAAATATATATATATATATATATATATATATATATATATATATACAATAAGTTGGAATATTAATTATTCATAAATAACTTGCAATGTGTATTTTAAAAACTGATTTATGCATATTAAATAAAGATATATACATATATATAATTTCAAGTTATTTAGTAAACGATAGTAACATTCGTTTATTGATTCGATTGATATTTAGATAAGTTAACTAAAACGTTTAAGATGAACAAGTAAAACACTAATTTACTACAGTATTTTCGAATTGCTACAGTACCCGAAAAGCTACAGTGTTTTCGAAAATCACTATTTTGCTACAGTAAAAACGACTTTGCTACATTAAAACACTATTTGCTACAGTAAAAATGACTTTGCTGCAGTACATACTATTTGCTACAGTAAAACACTATTTGCTATAGTAAACACTATTTGCTACAGTAAACACTATTTGCTACAGTGAAAACATGTCGACAAACAAGAAAACAAAACATATTGGGTGCGTACTAGCTGGCCATGCGATCGCATGGCAAATGGGCATGAAACCCATGCGAACGCATGAGGTTGATTTTCAGGACAAGTCTATAAAGCGCGTCGATTTCTGGTTGCAGGAACACACACATATTCTTATCTCATTCTCTCTGTATTATTATTATTTATATTATTATTATTATTATTATTATTATTATTATTATTATTATTATTATTATTATTATTATTATTATTATTATTAATATTAAGATTAATAATATTAATCTTATTATTATTAGTATTAGTATTATCATATATCATTACCATTATTATTAGAATTATACATAAAATACTACGACGAGGTCATGAGCGTATTATTTCAAAACGGGTTTTTTTCGAGTGGGATAGAACTAAGGAAATTATGGGTTATAGTTAAGGAGGTGATGGGTATGGTTCGGGGGTATTGCTCATGAGATCAAACTAATGTTTGTCTTCTCCGTTGCGTCTACGTACTTTCCTACAATATTGAATTACAATATTGATACGTGCGCATTCACATATTATCTTTTATATATTAATAGTGTATCTATGTCTAGTGCTCGAGTATATATGTTTATGCATGCTTGTATGCTTTAATTTGTCGTTAGATAGTTTATGATGAATCGCGACTTTGATACAAATGCTACTGATATAAAGTATATGATATGTATGTTTTTGGAAAGCTGGCGAAAAATTATTAACTTTTCATTTAGAAATCGCGTGATTTCGATGAACGGATTAAAAGATATGGTCAACTGAATTATGATTAACGTTAATTGAAATTGTGTTTGAAACTGTAAATTAATATTTAAATAACTTATCTATGAGATTGATAAATTGGATTTTTAAATATTACTAATCGAGTAAATGAATTTCTATATAAAGCACATCTCGTTTTGTTGAACAATTGTCAAGGTTTACTGTCTTATCATGTTTTAAAGCTTTATAAACACTATTATCTGATTTTACAAGTATTGGAAAACTATGTGAAATAATAAAATATTTTCTATTGCCATGATAATTCAAATATAATACAGCTCCTGAAATAAATAATATTTTGAGTTTGATAAACTATAAATTCGTTCAATTATCAAGACTTATACTATGTTAATAAATATGTAGAGATTTAAAGATCATATTGGGTCAGGTTAACTTTTGAGATGACTTTTGTTAACTTTTTTATGTCGGTCTCGAGCATTAGGATTGTGATACACTATAACCCGACCTAGCTTGTTAGACATGTATTGACCAACATATGTTCTCTAGGTTGAGATCTACGATTATTTTGCATTTCGAGTTTCGGTCACATTTCGGTGAATGACCTTATGTGCTGCTAAGGTGAGTTTATAGATCCCCTTTTAATTACTTTTTCAATCTATATTTTTGGGCTGAGAATACATGCACTTATTTTAAATGCAATGGACACAAGTACATACTAAATTCTACACCGACTTTGAACCGAAAATCACTTAGCATTAGTAACTAGTAACTGCCAGTTATAAGAACTGGTGGGCGCGAGTAGTTGTATATGGATCCATAGGGCTTGACCTCCCCGTCTGTTTCAAGTATAGAAACCCTAGCCTGAACTATAAAACAGACGTATGCTATTTGAGTTAAGTACACGTTGGTTCGCGTGTATTGTACATGTTGGTTGCATGTATGTAAAAACAAGGGTACTTATTATATATACGTTAAAGTTTAGTTACCAGGGTGCTCAATCTTGTTGAATATTTTGATAAAGTTTCTCGATGAAACAACTGAAATCTTGTGATCCACCTTTATATACAGATTATGCGCAACATTAAAACTATGAACTCACCAACCTTTGTGTTGACACTTTTAAGCATGTTTATTCTCAGGTTCCTAGAAGTCTTTCGCTGTTTGCTTATACGTTATACAAGCTATGTGCATAGAGTCATACATGCTTTATTCGAGAAAACTTTGCATTCATAAAATCATCACCATGTATCTTATTTGACTGTATTATCAACAGATGTATTGTTAGAAACTATTATATACGATGATGGTCTATACGTAGCAATCATCAGACGTCGAGAACCTTGGATTTATATATTCATTTATGGTACTTTTTCAAAAGAATGCAATGTTTACAAAACGTATCATATAGAGGTCAAAACCTCACTATGAAATCAATGAATGATGTATTCGTCCAAATGGATTTAGACGGGTCATCACATCAAACATGTCTTCAACTCATCTGTATCACCCTTTCTAGCCAGCAGTACCTAAACCTGCAATGGCTGGAAATATGGGGGAATTAGCACAACTGCTAAGTGAATGGATACTATCCAACAGACCAAGCATAATCAACTGAACATGCAAGAGGTCACAACAATGCTAACGTCCTGAACTAGCATATCACAATAACTGACAATATGAGGATCGGCGGCTTGTACGAGCACACGACTTAGCTGATCAGGCAAAGTCTACCGATAGTCCGCTTTACTGAATCAATTGCATAACCGTCCAGACGCAACACATGCGTCCTTCTATGCTATACTGAACAATCAGTAACATCATGACCTGACCAGGCTACCACAGTCGAGCTCACACAAACCCTACCTTGTCGCCTTGGTGCGTTCCCAACCTTGCCGCCTCGGTTGGTGTCTAACTAACAGTGCGCACATAAGATCATAGATAATCATTCATGCAATCGACCTAACTAGCATTGCAATATCTAACTACGCATTGCAATCATACTGGATATAAACAAAAGAGTAAAGAGTCTGAACAAGTAGCGCGTCAGCTACATAATACTCTATCCGAAGATAGACCCACTCACTGAGTACTAGCAACTAGCTCAGGTAATCTATCACTGAGCGGCTTCCTTATCCTTATCACCTAAACATAAGGCAAATCAAATTAGTTTTTGTCCGTTAGCACAAAACATCACAGTACAGTAAATCAACATCAAAAAACGCTGCTAAAAAGTCTACTTAACACTTATGCATTTTCAGAATTTACATCCTGATTATCATAAGTCATGCGGGCAGCATAACGGCTAGAAAACAGCCAAATTATATAACAATGCACACTGATCTACATCTGTACGGTTGCACACATACTACCCGGTTGCACCAACACCACTGCATCCATACGGTTGCACATGCACCCGTACGGTTGCACCATGTACCTGTGCGATTGCAGGCTGCAACTGTACGATTGTGTTCTTCGTGCAACAGCAGCAGAAACTGACGGGTTTCGCACCAAAATCACCCAAATCTCAATCTTGGACCTGTTTTTGACCTCAAAACCGACTATAACTTATACATAAAACATTTAGAAGTACAAACCTACAAGTTTTGAGCCAAACAACATCAAACTTAAGCATTAAGACACCAAAATCACATTTAACAAAAAACCTAACTTTATACCCAAATAAAACACTGATTTGGACATGAATTCACGCAATTCTTACCTTGATAGACTCACAATGACACAAGAAAATCAATTTTAAACTCAATTCAAGCTCCAAATCAAGATCTAGAGATTAGGGTTTTCAAGTGAGAAAGAATTAGGTACGGGTGTGTTTTGGAATTTTCAAGAAGAAGCTAGAAATGAGCTGTAACAAGCTTATATATTTATGTTAAATACAATACTCCATCACACACGGGTATTTACCATTTTTCTGATAACTTTCATACTTAATTTGACTGCTCTAATGTAGTCCATATTAAATAAACGAACCTGTTCTTTGACCCTTGTCACAAACTGATCTTAACCAAATAATAAAATAACATTATATATTTAAATAAAATAAAAGCATAAATAATCACATAACTATGCCTAAGGGTAAAATAGTCATCTTACATCTAAACCCTTTCTGAGGATGTTACAGTGGAGTAGATACGAAGCATTACCTGACGGCGGAGCATTGGTGACGTTGGAAGGTGATGCTGCTTCTGTTCTTCTGTTGTACATCAGTGTTCATCAATGGTCGTTGGTGGGTTCACAAACAATATGAAAATTCAGATCGATAGTGTATGTTAATCGATGTATACATTTAATTTATGGAGTTTTGATACTTGTACTTCAATTTTTAAATTTACATACTGATAAGGCTAAAAAGGAACATATATTTCATAGCATTATTCCCCAAGAAAGACAAGATTTTAGTTGCAATTGTTCCATTTTCAAGTAATATTCGTTTATATTTAATAAGTGCGAAGACAAAAGGCGAAAATGACGAATTGAAGACGCAAAGGTCCAAAAAGCTAAAAAGTACAAGATACAATAAAAAAGGTTCAAATTATTGATGAGGAACGTCTAAAAACGACAAGAGTACAAGTTACAAAACGCAAAGTACACGATATAAAATTGTGTGAAAGGACGTTCGAAAATCCGGAACCGACACATGAACCAACTTTCAACGCTCAACGCAACGGATCTGAAAGTACAAGTCAACTATGCACAAGAATATAATATAATATTTAGATAATTCATAATAAGAATAATATTAAATATTAAAAAGTTGTTAATTGAGCATAGTTCAGGGGTCATAAGTGAAAATTTCAATTTATCATTTGCCTATAAAAGGCCATCTAAATCGATGATTTAGATACACCTTTTCAATTCTCTTTCTTTGTAACATATATATTTATATTTATAATATTAATTTTAATTTTAAGTTTAATAATAATTTTGGGGTAGTGTAACAAATGTTTAACGGGTTTTAAGTCGGAACTCTGTCCGTGTAACGCTACGCTATAAATAATCATTGTAAGTTATGTTCTTCCTTTTTAAATTAATGTCTCGTAACTAAGTTATTATTATGCTTATTTGAGCCGAAGTAATCGTGATGTTAGGCTAAAATATTAAGATGGGGTTATTGGGCTTTGTACCATAATTAAGGTTTGGGCAAAAGACCGACACTTGTGGAAATTGGACTATTGACTATTAATAGATGGGGGGTATTGTCTAATTGAGTGACAACTCATTGGAGTCTGTCGAACCTATCTTCAAATTAATTATCCTAATAATTAATAATGATTATGGTTGTCCTATTTAGTGACGTTCATATGGAATCTATTATAATCATTTAATTAATTATTCGGGTTGGGTAATTGATTATTCAAACTGATCAAGTGGGTAAATTAATATTCATATCTAATCAAAACAGGGGTAGATTACATACAGTGATAACTGGTGTAATTGTTGACAGAAGTGATAACTGCGTCACAGTTTAAATCCTTAATTAGTTGGAATATTTGACTTCGGGTATAAGGGTAATTTGACGAGGACACTCGCACTTTATATTTATGACCGATGGATTATTATGGATAAAAACCAGATAGGTATCAAATAAACCATGACAAAGGACAATTAACCCGAGTAACAATTAATTAAAATCAAAACGTCAAACATCATGATTACGGAAGTTTAAATAAGCATAATCCTTTTATTTCATATTCTATCGCAATTTTATTTATTATTATTTTATTTATCGTCATTTATTTATTTTACGCACTTTAATTATTGTCATTTATCTTTACGCTTAAAAATATAAAATCGACAAACCGGTCATTAAACGGTAAAAAACCCCCCTTTTATAATAATATTACTACTTATATATATATATATATATATTTATATAAATATAGTTTTATAAAAATATAGTACGTAATCACTAGCTCCCTGTGGAACGAACCGGACTTACTAAAAACTACACTACTCTACGATTAGGTACACTGCCTATAGTGTTGTAGCAAGGTTTAGGTATATCCCATCCGTAAATTAATAAAACTTGTGTCATATTTTGTAGTATTTCCTAGTAAAAATAATACTATTTCGTACCCTCACGCTACAACATCCAGTTTTTGGCGCCGCTGCCGGAGAGCGCTAAAACGCTATATTTTTAATTATAATAATATTGAAATAAAATATAATAATATAATAATATTGAAATAGAATATAATAATATAATAATATTGAAATAGAATATAATAATATAATAATATTTTAGAATATATTTTGAATCGTAAAAGTTTTAAAAAGTCGTATTTATTAAATACTTCAGGGGTATATTATGTAACTTGTAATTAATAATTTCTATCATGTCGCTTTCATGTGAATAGTAAATTAATTAATTTCTTTTCATTTACTATTCATGAATAGTAAATGAATTAAAAAAAAAGTTTTGAAAAAAAAAATAATAATTATAAAAAAAAAGTATTAATTTGTAAAAAAAAATTCGTTTTTTTTTTAAAAAAAAAAAAATTGTAAAAAAAACGTTTTTTTTTTAAGAAAAAAAAATTCGTTTAAAAAAAAAAAAAAAAAATATTTAAAAAAAAAATTGTAAAAAAAAAAAACGTTTTTTTTTAAGAAAAAAAAAATTCGTTTTAAAAAAAAAAAAAATTAAAAAAAAAATTTTTTTTTTAAAAATATAATAAATTATAATTTTTTTTTTTAAGTTTTATTACCTTTATATTTTTAGACTATAGTTACAATTTTTAGTATTAAGTTTAGTTTTGCCATAGTTATTTTTATTTCTAGAATTTTTAGGCTTTGCCGTAAAATCCCTTAAGTGCTTATTCCTTAGACTAAGATTTAGGTGCTTTAGAATTTTGCGACGCCGTTTTTCGCGCTACTTTCTTATTTTTATTTTTCGACGCCTATTTTTCGACCTTTTTATTTTTCGACACTTTTCGACGCGCAATCTTTTTCTCTCTTATTTCTCGCCATTCTAGTTTTTAGGACTTAGAATTTTTTCTACTTCTTCTCTAAATTTCTTAAAATTACGAAAATTTATTTTAAGTGGTTAAATTGATAGACATCAAAATTTTCTGGTTCGTAGTAATAGTTGGATTTGTACGTGGACCGGGTTATTGGAGCCAAACAGTACTCAATTATATTGAGACCAAACGAATCCTGCCCCTCTGCTGCATCTTTTGGCTATTCGAAACGTGGGCAAAATCAGAAAAGTCTATTAATTGGATAACTTATTATAATTTTTCTTTCCTTTTTAAAAACTAATAGGATATTCAGTGAATGCACCGAGCAAGACGTTCGCCGCCGGTCATACGTTCACCACCTGTAACTCGATCAAGACATCTAGCAAATATTGTCGCCGTTGATTTTTCTTTAGAATCGTCATCTAGTCGAACAAGAACTCCAACTCAAATTTCCGATAATCCATCTTTTGAACCCGACTTCACAATTAAGAACCCGGAGCATATTCAAGGACAATTCCAAGATCTTGAACCACTAATTATTCCCCTTGAGCCACAAACCATTAAATCAGAATCCTCTAGTGATTCGTATTCAACAAATTCAATTATGGAAGTAACGGAACCTCTAAGTATGGAAGATCGAATGAGAGCCACACGCACGGGCCAAGGTCACGCCATTATTAAGCCAGAAGTTAATGCGCCAGATTATGAAATCAAAGGACAAATTCTACACATGGTAACTAACCAATGCCAATTCAGTGGTGCACCGAATGAAGATCCTAACGAACACCTTCGTACGTTTAAAAGAATTTGTACACTATTCAAAATCCGAGAAGTGGAAGATGAGCAGATCTATCTCATGTTGTTTCCCTGGACTTTAAAGGGAGAAGCCAAAGACTGGTTAGAATCGTTACCTGAAGGGGCGATTGACACATGGGATGTTTTAGTTGAAAAATTTCTTAAACGATTCTTTCCGGCATCCAAAGCCGTGAGACTTCAAGGAGAAATTGTTACGTTCACACAAAAGTCAAATGAAACTCTATATGAGGCGTGGACAAGATTTGGAAAGTTGTTGAGAGGATGTCCTCAACACGGTTTAGACACTTATCAAATAGTACAAATATTCTACCAAGGTGTCAACGTTGCTACACGAAAAGATATCGACATAACAGCTGGTGGTTCCATTATGAAGAAAACCGCAACTGAAGCTTACAAAATTATTGATAACACAGCCTCCCACTCCCATGAGTGGCACCAAGAGAAAGATATATATCTCTCATCTAAAGCGGCTAGAGCCGATTCTAGCCATAACTTTGATTCCGTTTCCGCAAAAATAGATGCTTTCGAGAGACGAATGGAAAAGATGAATAAAGATATTCACGCAATACGAATCAATTGTGAGCAATGCGGTGGACCACACTTAATGAAAGACTGTCACATTGAACAAACGATGGAACAACGTGAGAATGTTGTCTACATGAACCAAAGGCTGGAAAATAGTTATCAGAATAATTATCAACCGCCAAGGCCAAACTTCAATCGAAATCAAAACATTCTTTACAATCCAAAAGGACCCGAAAATAACTCGTATAACCAACAAGGTCCGAATAACCAACCAACTCAAAACAACACTTTCAATCAACAAAGACCTGGCTTGTATAAACCACCACAACAAACCGACGAGAAGAAGTCAAATCTGGAAGACGTGGTATTCAAGCTAGTTGAATCTCAAACATAATTTATTGAAACTCAAACCCAAACGAACGAGAGGTTTGATCAGTCATTAAGAACTCAACAAGCTTCCATTTTGAATCTAGAAAAACACGTAGGTACTCTTGCTAGCATGATGAGTGAGAGGGAACAAGGAAAGCTACCGAGTAATACTGAAGTAAATCCTCGGAAAGAGAATGTTAATATGGTGTCAACAAATTCTGAAAAACCAGCTCCAGAAGATGGGAAGGTTTTAGATGTGAGTAACAATGAAGAAGTTACATCACCACCACCACCCGAGTATGTAAAGCCAGTGGTGACACCATACAAACCACCCATCCCGTTTCCAAGAAAAGGAGTTGAGTATGAGCAAGTAATAAGTAATAAAGATTGTGATACTTCTGGAAAGAAGAAGAAGAAAAAGAATAAGAAAGTACAAGAAACAAAAGCCGTAGAAGTAAACCCGGTGAATACAGTTCCACCAAAACCTCCACCTAGAGTAGGTGATCCGGGTGAATTTATTGTTCCTTGTCTACTTAGTGATTGTGTCATGTATGATGCACTAGCAGATTTAGGTGCAAGTGTGAGTGTTATGTCTCTTTCATTATATAAGAGATTAGGAGTAGGTGAGTTAAGTCCAACGGATATGAGTGTTCGACTCTTTGATCAAACCATTAAGCACCCAGTTGGAATTGCTGACAACCTACCCATTCAAGTAGGTAATTTAACCTTTCTAGTCGAATTCATTGTCATTGACATAGAAGAGGACCCAAACATTCCTCTAATTTTAGGTCGACCATTCTTTGCTTCCACCGGGGCGTTATTTGATGTAGGAAATGGAAGAATGACACTTAAAAGTGGTGACAAATCTATCACCTTTATGATTCGAAAGTCTAAATCTCCACCAACCAAGACCGTTGAACCAGAAAAAACGATTGGTAAGAACCATGTTGTTTTACCAACTCCAACGGTAGTGCTTAATAATAATAAAACGCCTAAGTGTGGGGAAAATGAAGTAACACCTAATGATGACATGATAACAAAGAACCCCGTTGTTGATACGAAATTAAATGACCCCGTTATTAACAGTTCAATGAAGAAACTTTTTAAACGGGCTATCGATGCTAGAAGAAAGGGGAACTTTAAGTTATGTAACCGGTTAGTATCCAATCTGTCGCCTAAAGAAAAGGCGAAACTAGTTGAATTTTGGGATATTACGGAAGAAGCCGGGCACTGGCTTAAAGAAAAAGTCACAGATAGGCAAGTTGATTATGGACCAAAAGAAATTGACGATGAAGTTAATCACAATTTCGACACCACAGCTACCTAAGTGTGGGGAGATTCAAATGTTCTAAGAAAATGTTATCTAGAGTTAGTTGTTCTGTTCTCGTGTAGTTCCGAGAATGGAATCCGATTGGTCTTTTCCGCTAGCAGACACTAAAGAACTAGTTTTCTCCCTCCATTCTGAATTTTTTTTTTGTAGTTTTTTTTTATAAAATTAATATGCATTTTAATTTAAGTTTTTAAAAACAAAATTTACTTTAATTCATTAAGTTTAAAAAATGATTTCTAAAATTCGTCGTGAGTTAAAGACTAGGTCGTTGATCCGAAATTACTTTACCCGAGGGCGGGGCGACAAATTTTGTTATCATTTAATATTTTATTGATCTAAAGTATGCAAAAAAAAAAAAATATTATATTAATTTTTGAACGTAGGGGTTATATACCAAACTTCAAAAATATGTATATATGTTTGTATTTTATGTTATGTACACAACAGGGTAAAACAGTGCACTTTCAAAGACTGTCATTAAGTTCAACAAAAAGCTACTAATTTTGATGACAAGGCGCAAAATATCAAATGTGATGTAAAATAATATGCTTACAAACTGGGTATTTTTAATCACTTTTCTCCACTAATTACCCTCATGAATTTATAATTATAGTTTGATTTCATGCAAATGAGGGCATTGCATGATCTTAAGTGTAGGGAAGGGTTATAAATTCTTTCGGGTTTGCACTTGGTTTATTTGCCAAATTTTGTGAAAATTTGAAAAATTTTAAATTAAATGAAGTCAAAATTATGTTTATACATATTTATGAACGGTGAAAACTAGGTGTTAATACCGAAATTATCGTTACCTCGGAAAGGGCATAAATTGAGAAACAACCTAAAACGCTTGAATTCATTTAAAATGGAATAAAGGAGAATAAAAAGGCAAAGAAAGAAACTAAGTGTGGGGAGAATGTACCAAGTTATTCAATTAAAAACTATCTATCACATGTTTCTGTAAAGTTATTGCAGGTGTTTTTGTTTTGGACTAAATTAACTGTTTTACCCGATTTATTAAAGAAAGATGGATCTACACGATGAATCAATTCCATCATTAAAAGGAAGTAAAGTCTTCCGAAAAAGACACGCGCTTCTTGATTTAGGTCATGAAGTTGTCGTCCAGACCAGCTGTAGGTTGACGAAAAATCTAGAAAAGTCATCTCTAAAATCAGCAGGAAATCCACGGACCTCAGCATCAAACAGGGTCGCCAGGTGGTCAGATTTATCCTAACCATGAGAAGGATTTATCTCGTACAATGGGGAGGCACCGTGCAAATTAGCTTGATAAGACTAATGAATCAGATCCCCAGAAAGGATAATCTCCTTAAAGATTAAAAATCAGCTTTTAAGCCTGATATTACTCAATCCTTGAGATTGACCTTAAAGATTGAGAATTCAAACTCATGGAATTCGATGATATCTAAACTCGAGCTTGAACGATAAAATATTTTGATCAAAAATTACAAACCGATTTGTTTTCTGAAAAACCATTTTCAATGCGTTCATTACCATTGAACGTAAAATCCTAGGAATTCACCTGGAATTCATTAGGTCACCTGAACCAAATCGGGTGTCAACCGTAAGAACGGTGGTTGCATAGCATGGTCGGAGACAGGACCTTGTGCCAGACCGAAAAATTATAGGATGATCTTTACTATCGCTCCTACCAAGGATAGTTCTAGCATCCGACACGTTAATAAGACCATAATCATCTGCATGTCACGGGACATTGCCTTAACAGTTTCTTGTTCATCGCTTTCCTTTACAACCGGACGGTAGTTTGCCGAAAGGTAATATACGGAACAAGTAAACTGGATGTGTGCTTTCCGATACAGGGATAGCAGTGGATTACACGAGCCTAAAAGTTTTTAGCCAAAATATTGATCCACAAATATATTTTGCAACACCGATGGTGGATCAAATCAGAAAACTTGTCTAGGGTAAAATCTAGCTTGAATTTTCAAAAGTTCAAATGTTTTCATAAAGATCCAATTTCCTTAAGGATCTACATTTTTATAGTCATGTGGGACTTCAAACCGCCTTTCAAATGTGCACTTTGCTTTGGAAACCGAAAGTAAATCGGCTATTTGATTGCAAGTGTCGTTGACCTAAACCCGAGGCAACTGTGGATGGCACAACCACCTTTAACCATGGTTCTATCGTTACTATCATTGTTTATAACACCGTATCAAAATCACTGATGTATAAAGTGTGAAGAATAAAGAAGTGATTCTAGTATGTTTTTATTTCAAGACTGTATTGCTTGAGGACAAGCAACGCTCAAGTGTGGGGATATTGATAAGGCTAAAAAGGAACATATATTTCATAGCATTATTCCCCAAGAAATACAAGATTTTAGTTGCAATTGTTCCATTTTCAAGTAATATTCGTTTATATTTAATAAGTGCGAAGACAAAAGGCGAAAACGACGAATTGAAGACGCAAAGGTCCAAAAAGCTAAAAAGTACAAGATACAATAAAAAAGGTTCAAATTATTGATGAGGAACGTCTAAAAACGACAAGAGTACAAGTTACAAAACGCAAAGTACACGATATAAAATTGTGCGAAAGGACGTTCGAAAATCCGGAACCGACACATGAACCAACTTTCAACGCTCAACGCAACGGATCTGAAAGTACAAGTCAACTATGCACAAGAATATAATATAATATTTAGATAATTCATAATAAGAATAATATTAAATATTAAAAAGTTGTTAATTGAGCATAGTTCAGGGGTCATAAGTGAAAATTTCAATTTATCATTTGCCTATAAAAGGCCATCTAAATCGATGATTTAGATACACCTTTTCAATTCTCTTTCTTTGTAACATATATATTTATATTTATAATATTAATTTTAATTTTAAGTTTAATAATAATTTTGGGGTAGTGTAACAAATGTTTAACGGGTTTTAAGTCGGAACTCTGTCCGTGTAACGCTACGCTATAAATAATCATTGTAAGTTATGTTCTTCCTTTTTAAATTAATGTCTCGTAACTAAGTTATTATTATGCTTATTTGAGCCGAAGTAATCGTGATGTTAGGCTAAAATATTAAGATGGGGTTATTGGGCTTTGTACCATAATTAAGGTTTGGGCAAAAGACCGACACTTGTGGAAATTGGACTATTGACTATTAATAGATGGGAGGTATTGTCTAATTGAGTGACAACTCATTGGAGTCTGTCGAACCTATCTTCAAATTAATTATCCTAATAATTAATAATGATTATGGTTGTCCTATTTAGTGACGTTCATATGGAATCTATTATAATCATTTAATTAATTATTCGGGTTGGGTAATTGATTATTCAAACTGATCAAGTGGGTAAATTAATATTCATATCTAATCAAAACAGGGGTAGATTACATACAGTGATAACTGGTGTAATTGTTGACAGAAGTGATAACTGCGTCACAGTTTAAATCCTTAATTAGTTGGAATATTTGACTTCGGGTATAAGGGTAATTTGACGAGGACACTCGCACTTTATATTTATGACCGATGGACTATTATGGATAAAAACCAGATAGGTATCAAATAAACCATGACAAAGGACAATTAACCCGAGTAACAATTAATTAAAATCAAAACGTCAAACATCATGATTACGGAAGTTTAAATAAGCATAATCCTTTTATTTCATATTCTATCGCAATTTTATTTATTGTTATTTTATTTATCGTCATTTATTTATTTTACGCACTTTAATTATTGTCATTTATCTTTACGCTTAAAAATATAAAATCGACAAACCGGTCATTAAACGGTAAAAAACCCCCCTTTTATAATAATATTACTACTTATATATATATATATATATATATTTATATAAATATAGTTTTATAAAAATATAGTACGTAATCACTAGCTCCCTGTGGAACGAACCGGACTTACTAAAAACTACACTACTCTACGATTAGGTACACTGCCTATAGTGTTGTAGCAAGGTTTAGGTATATCCCATCCGTAAATTAATAAAACTTGTGTCATATTTTGTAGTATTTCCTAGTAAAAATAATACTATTTCGTACCCTCACGCTACAACATCACATACATAAACATTTCATGGATTCGACGTATGACGTTGTTGATAAGTAGGCTTATGATATGTAGTATTTAGTTATGGACTTATAGTTTGATATCAGTGATTTAGGTTTTGATAAGAAAAAAGTTAGGGTTTCTGAAGCTTTGGGAGAAGAAGATAGAAGTTTATGAAGCAAGAAAAGATAAAATGACTAGAATGCCCTCGTGTGCGTGGCATGTGATTGATTTAATGGAACTTTTTAACGAGTGTCAGTAGAGAGGACTATCACATATACATTTGCAAACCATGAGAACTATCTTCAACGAAAAGGAAAGTATAAGGAGCAAACTAGTAATCTTATACAAATCACGGGGATGATCTCAGTAATTAAGTGATAGGAGTAAACTAGTAATTTTGTACAAATCACGAGGCTTGATTTAAAAAAATTTACGTAATTGTTAGCCTTATGTACAAACTAAAGTTCGTCAGTCCTATTTCGCGACCTATTAGATTATGATGCATCAAATATATCCAAACTATAAAGAATATATACTTGCACCGAACATGAACAACAAACTAATATCCACTTTAACAACTAAATAGACTATAGCATAAATACTAAAAGTAACAAATGTCTAATATGTTGGACCCATAATACTTTTGTGGCCATATTACCATTTTCACTCTATACCCCTAACTTTGCCTAAATGACAATAATTACCCTAATAATATTTGACAGTTATTCATGGAATAACTATCATAACTATAAATCCATGGGTGTGGTCTTTTATCTGTATTATGTCATATCACGTACTCTCTTTTCTCTCTGAAGAACACCAAGAACTAAAGAGATAATCTTTCCATCAGATTATTGACATAACTATAGTAATTGATTATTCTTAATGGCATCATCATCAAACCCTAAATTGATTCTTCCATCATCAAGTAAGTTTTTCTTTAATGTTCATATTATTAATTTGTGATTACATGTTATGATTGATCTTGTATGATGATAAATTAAATAACATGTGGTATCAAAGCAATTAAAATTACATGTAATCCAATATTGAATTTTGACTTTAAACATTAAAACTAATATCCGTATTCTGATTCTGATTCAAGAATGGTTATTGTCTATTGATTTATGTAATACACATTTGAACGAATAATTTTATGTATACGGAGTAAATACTATAATGATCAAATAAAAGTGTATGCTTTTGACGTACTAGTAATAAGATACATGGATATGTTTAATTTTGAGTGGGTTTGACTAATTGTTATGAGTGGGTTGAATAATTAAGAATTGCCTTTGTTTTGTATAGTGCTATTCTTTTCATAGTCAAACGATTGGTTACTGAGAATTGCACAGAAAAATAACTTTATGTTTTAATCAGTATGCAAAATTTTGTTTCAATCACTGATTAATGTGTTTCAATTAGTATGGAACAATAGATTGCAAAATATCTTTAACTACATCGTGACTTTTGTTGTAATTTGTTGTAGTCTTATTAAATGATTATATTGATATGGATTGATTCATTCTTATTACGACATTAATACTTTTATTGGCTTAACAAGGCTTACTGTATTCTTAAACAGTGTTGAAATTACACAAATTTTAATAAGAATGAATCATAACTAATTTAATCAATGGTAACTTTTATATTAATTTAGATAATCATCCCAACGAATGATTGTTTAAATTGATGTAGAAGTTTAAGTAATACCATTATATATAATTGTTTAAGTTGTTCACTCATTGAACCCAACAGCTATTTGTGTGTTAACTTAAACAATGATATATATATATATATATATATATATATATATATATATATATATATATATATATATATATATAAGCATAATTGGCATGCTTGTTACGTTTCTGCCCAACGTTGACATGTAATATGCATGAATGCTTAGTGTAGTTAAAGATGTCTAATGAATCTATTATCAACTAAACCAACGTAAGGTTGATAATGGAGCACATCTTATGTGCCTATTATTTTGGTGTTCATAATAGGTTTTATGTTTATACTAACACACTTGACTTTATTTATTTATATCCCATTAATTATTTATTAGCCTTATTTGAGCATACATTTAATTGTCAATCTATTTCAGCATCTACCTCAACTTCTAATACGGGTTACTTATCCGAAATTGAACCCTTAACGGGTACTAATTTTTCAACATGGAGAGATCAAGTGAAACTTACTCTTGGAGTAATGGACCTCGATCATGCACTTAATATTGATCCTCTCGCTGCACTTACTGATGCTAGTACATCAGATCAGAAACATGCTTATGAACAGTGGGAGCGCTCTAACCGCATGTGTCTCATGATCATTAAGAACTCCATATCCGTTGCTATTCGAGGAGCCATTCCTGACTCTGAGAATGCAAAGGAATACTTAAACTCCGTTGAGGAACAATTTAAAGGGACTTCAAAGGCCCATGCAAGTACTTTGATCCTCAAAATTTTGACTACCAAGTATGATGGGGTTAGTGGTGTATGTGAGCATATTATGATGATGAGTGATATGGCGAACAAACGGAAAGGCATGAACATGGAAATCAGTGAAGGTTTTTTAGTTCATTTCATAATGACATCTCTCCCTATGCAATTTGGTCCTTTCAAGATCAATTATAATACGCAAAAGGAGAAATGGACAATGAGCAAATTGATTGCCATGTGTGTGCAAGAGGAAGAACACCTTAATGTAGAAAAACCTGATGTTGCTCGCATGCTACTACAAACTTCAAAAAGAGAAAGGGCTCATGGAAGGGCAAAGGTTCAAGTGGAGATAAATGTACTCCAAATAAATCCAGAAAATGGGTGCAAGTACTAGCTCATTCCAAGGCGGTCCAAAATGCAAATTTTGCCATAAGGATGGGCATATTCAAAGAGACTGTCCGAAATTCAAGGAATGGTTAGCAAAGAAAGGTATATTTGAATCTTTTATGATTAATGAAACTTTTAATGTTAATGTCCCTATTAATTCATGGTGGATTGACTTTTGATCCATGGTACACATTGCTAATTCTTTACAGGGATTCCGTACAATCTGGAGATTGGAAAGAAACCAACGAACGGCTAAAGTCGGGAATGGAGTTGATTTAAATGTTGAAGCTGTAGGAACCCTTTCATTAATTTTGGAAGGTGACTTTTGTTTAAATCTTCATGAAACTCTTTATGTACCGAGCATGACTCGAAACTTAGTATCTGTATCTAAGCTAATTATTGATGATTATATATTTACGTTTAGATACAATAAAGTATATATTAGTTTAAATTCTCGTATTGTTGGTACTGGTTGTCTCGAGGGAAACCTCTTTAAGTTGTGTTTAGATAACCAGTTCTCGAAATCTCTTTTATCATTTAATGTTAATGAGAATGTAAGTCAAAATATGAGAAAACAAGATCTCGAAACTTCATCAAAGTTATGGCATCAACGTTTAGGCCATATTTCGCGAGACAGGATGACTAGACTCATGAAAGATGAAGTTCTAACCATCTTAATTTCTCTGATTTTGAAAAATGTGTAGAATGCATAAAGGGAAAAATGATCAAAGGGAATAAGAAAGGTGCCACACGAAGTACTGGATTATTAGAACTTGTACATACTGACATATGTGGACCTTTTCCTTCAGGAATTGGTGGTCATAAATCATTCATTACCTTCATTGGTGATTACTCACGTTACATGTACTTATTCTTAATTAATGAAAAATCCAAATCACTTGAAATGTTCAAAACTTTTAAAGCGGAAGTTGAAAATCAATTTGACCGTAAAATTAAAATGGTAAGATCGGATAGGGGAGGTGAATATTATGGTAGACATACAGACGTTGGTCAAGCTCCTGGATCTTTCTTTGACTTTTGCAAAGACCATGGGATCATTAACCAATAAATCATGTCGGGTACCCCCCAGCAAAATGGTGTAGCTGAGAGGAGAAATTGCACTCTTATGGACATGGTTCGAAGTATGTTAGCAAATTCAAACCTTCCCGAATTTCTTTGGACTGAGGCATTGAAAACAGTTGTTCACATCCTTAATAGAGTTCCTTCAAAGTCTGTCCCAAAAACACCATATGAAATTTGGACAGGAAGGAAACCTAGCTTACGTTATCTAAGGATTTGGGGATGCCAGCAGAAGCAAAGATATACAATCCTCAATCACGAAAACTGGACTAGAAAACCATTAGTTGCTTCTTCATTGGGTACCCAGAACGATCAAAGGGTTACCGATTTTATTGCCAGTCTCACAGTACCTGAATTGTCGAGACACGCCATGCTGAGTTTCTTGAGAATGCTAACAACAGTGGGAGCGGTTCACATAGAAGAATTAAGCTTCAAGAGGCTCGAGATGAGACACCAATAATTCATGTGCCCATCCCGATTACTACGCCACTTGACACCTCGAATGATCACTTAACTTCTAATGATCATCCAAATAACGTCGAGGGAACTGAACCTAACCCCGTGACTAATGTTGAACCATAAGAAACTCAACAGCTATTGCGTAGGTCACAATGACAAAGGCAGCCCACAAATTTTGACGATTACTATACCTATTTGAATGAGTCTGATTTTGACTTAGGAAAATGCGATGACCCTACTTCATATGAAGAAGCCATTACTTGTGACCAATCAGCTCATTGGAGGGAAGCAATGAATGATGAGTTGAACTCAATGAGGAAAAATGACGTTTGGGAACTTGCTGAACTACCAAAGGGTGCAAAACCCGTTGGATGCAAGCGGGTCTTTAAGACTAAACGTGACCCAAATGGAAATGTTGAGCGGTATAATGCTCGTTTGGTCGCAAAAGGGTATACTTAAAAGGAGGGCATTGATTATAAGAAAATCTTTTCTCCTGTATCGAGAAAAGACTCCCTAAGGATCGTAATGGCCTTAGCAGCTCATTTTGACTTGGAGTTACATTAAATAGACGTCAAAACAACATTTCTTAATGGAGATTTACATGAAGATGTGTTCATGACTCAGCCTCAAGGTTTTATATCAGAAGGCCAAGAACACTTAGTTTATAAACTCAAGAAATTTATTTATGGGCTAAAGCAAGCTTCTTGTCAATGGTACTTAAAATTTGATGAAGTAATGAAGAAACACAACTTCATCAAATTAGGTAGATCAATGTGTGTACCTCAAAATGAGTGGGAGCAATTTTATTATACTTGTTCTTTACGTTGATGATATCCTTTTGGCAAGTAATAATATTGATTTGTTGCATGAGTCAAATCGTTTTCTTTCTAGAAACTTTGACATGAAAGATCTTCGTGAAGCCTCTTATGTTATAGGAATTGAAATTCACCGAGATCGAGCCAATGGGACTTTAGGATTGTCCCAGAAGTCATATATCGAACACGTACTCAATAGGTTCGGTATGCAACATTGCTCCCCCACGGTCGCTCCTGTGGTTAAGGGTGATGCTTTCGGATCTCATCAATATCCGAAAACTGAGGTTGAAATTGAGGAAATGAAGCGAATTCCTTATGCTTCCATAGTAGGAAGCTTGACGTATGCTCAAGTTTGTACTCGGCCAGATATCGCATATATATGTGGCATGTTAAGCAGATTTCAATCTAATCCTGGCCTACATCATTGGAAAGCTGCTAAGAAAGTATTGTGATATCTTCAAGGAACGAAAGAGTACAAATTAACCTACACAAGAACCGACAATCTTGAAGTCATTGGATACTCGGATTCCGACTTTGTGAAATGCAAAGATACTAGTAGGTCTACTATGGGATATATTTTTATGTTGTTAGATGGGCCTATTTCTTGGAAGGGTCAGAAGCAAGTGCTAACGACGACCTCAACAATGATGGCTGAGTATGTTGCGGTTTATAATGCGACATGTCAAGAAATGCTGTTGAGAAACTTGATCACTGGACTCAAAATTGTGAATTCCATATCAAGACCATTGAAGATTTACTGCGATAATAGCGCAGCCATGAGCTTCTCGAATTGTTTATACCTCGATACAAAGTACTTATTCGTACGTGAAAGAGTGAAGGAACAACGTATATGTATCAAGCACATTAGAACTCATGAAATGCTTGCGGATCTGCTAACTAAAGGTCTACCACCCAATGTATTTACAAGTCACGTGACTAAGATGGGTTTTCGTCGAGACCTTACATGATGTTAAAGTTAGTGTACTATTTCATGATAACGTTTAATTCTTAATAAAAGCGCTTTAAGACTATATCCTTCACTATAATGTCTTGTTTGTCTATATTTACTTCAAATGTGTACACTTAATTTTTATTATAGAAAAAACTAATGTTGTGTACCACATTATGCTCTTGTCATTTTGGTTTAAAGAAATCATACATTTTATATTAGTACCATTAGTATGATTGATGGGGGTCCCGTGTCAAGCGCGACACGTAAGGCTGTATCTTTTTGCTTTGGTGCTATATGAAAATATGATAATTATGATAAACTTGGCCAATCTAATTTTAAGTTTATCTATAAATGGCAATTCGACCAAGTGGGAGAATGTTGGACCCATAATACTTTTGTGGCCATATTACCATTTTCACTCTATACCCCTAACTTTTCCTAAATGACAATAATTACCCTAATAATATTTGACAGTTATTCATGGAATAACTGTCATAACTATAAATCCCTGGGTGTGGTCTTTTATCTCTATTATGTCATATCATGTACTCTCTTTTCTCTCTGAAGAACACCAAGAACTAAAGAGATAATCTTTTCATCAGATTATTGACATAACTACAGTAATTGATTATTCTTAATGGCATCATCATCAAACCCTAAATTGATTCTTCCATCATCAAGTAAGTTTTTCTTTAATGTTCATATTATTAATTTGTGATTACATGTTATGATTGATCCTGTATGATGATAAATTAAATAACATAATATGCTTACAAGATTAATAGCATAAATGCTACTTACAAATCATTTGAGTGTATATGCTCTCGAAAACAATCAGAATACAAACCGACAACTTCACCAAGTCTACAAATAAGTGATGAAAGACAAAATGGGACGACCGACTCCAAGTAAATCGTCAATGAGATCTAATATCTTGTCGTATCATTTATTTTGGCACAACACATATATAAGTTCTTCGTAACATTAAAGACTCGGTCTAACGGTTTTTTGTTTCTCTTTGAAGTAAAAAAAGAATCCTAATGCGAGATCAAGCTTATTAAGCTTGCATAACGCATCAGCAAGTATTGAAAATGTCATTTTACCAGGAAACAGCCCTGCTCGAGTGAATTCTTCAAAAGACGATATGCATCAACAATGCTTTCATCTCTACAAAGCGTGTTCATTGAATAATTACACGCCATAATGCTTAAAGATAACTCAATCACACCTCTCATATCGTATAATCTAAGTGCAAGATCAACCATCCCCGTCTTACAAAAGAAGCACAAAATGATATTCATAGTTAATTCGTCTGGAGGTATTTACGTTCCTTCATCTCGATTATCAAATCACAAACGTCCTCGAGTTTGTTATCTCTCAAAAGACGTAATATCAATGCATTGTAACAAAAAACATCCGGGACATAATTACTAACTGATTCTGAGTCTCGAGTTTGGGTTCAAATGGGTCGAACTCAAATGGGTTTGATTTAATTAATGAGTTCAAACGGGTCGAACCCGATCTCGTCAGGTCGGGTTTGGCCGAGGCCTATTATTTAAAATGGGATAAAAAACTTACTATGAGCATAAATAACCTACATAGTTAGTAGATCGATAATACAATCTACACATGTTTTAAATATTACTAGCTTAATGCCCGCGAATTCGCTGGGCTTTTTTATTGGACTAATCAGGAATAGATAACTATTAAAAAGTGACTTCTTTTAAGTTATCAAATATGCCCAACTCAATTTGAAAATTTTGCTGCAACACCAATAGCCACCGCAATCAACACATCCTACAGATGAACGGCCTGAGCTTTCTTTCCGTCAGTATGGAATGTTGCCAAAAAGTGTTGGTGTTCAAATTAAGTGAAACCCATCATATCTTGAATTGACAATGGTGATTATTTAGTAGACCAAGATAGGAAAATCTGTACATAAAGGAATGAAATGTAAATATATGGCGATATGGGCGGGTTGGGTGATGAGTTTTTGGAAGAATTCGAGTTAACCCAAAGCATAATCCAAATCTATATGATGTCAAAAGTGAGTGACTTTGACCTGTGAAGTCAAACTGTACACTTGTAAAGATGGGCAACACAGATTAAATATAAAAAGCAAAATAACCTTCCATCATATATTTCATCGTGTGATTAATATCTATAGCTCCAAAAGCCATTACACGAAATGGATTCGCTCAAACAAACAGTCTCTCATCAGATCAAAAAATGGAAACATTTCAACCAATGTACCCCCTACCGTTACAACTGAATCTATTCCAATGATCCACCTACACAAAACATTCCAGAGCAACAACATCAATCATCAAAAGAATATTTAAACCATATACACATTCGTTTAATAACAAAACTACCTTAACTAGAAAAGAAAAACGATGTTCCCTGATCGACACCATTTTAACATGTCCCAAACTCCCACCGTTAACAATATCAATCAGCTTATCCACGAGAGGCATGTATCTGTACTTCAGACCAACTTGTACTAACATATGTGGTCGACTTTTAGTAGCCTCAATCACCTGAATAGGCCCTGATTATCATTTTACTGGTGCCATATTGACCTGTACAAATACCCGATTTGTCCTGTTACCCGAACTGCCCGTTCTCCCAAAAAAATATAGGCGTGTGTGTAATAGATAGTAAGACATGAATACCTTGAGATATTTTAGTGTTGGAAAAAGGTTATGACTGAGAAAGCTTGACCAAGAACGACCTTAGAGACGGTTCCAGACCCACATCCTCCATTGTACCCACGTAAGACTGTTTCACATGTATCTTTATCGTTGTTGAAGAAAATAACCGCAACTCTCTCAACCATCCCCTGGCGTAATATTTCACATGTTACTTCCCGCCAAATTTGACAATCTTTGGAGGCGTTGTGCACTTCATTGTAAAAGTGATCGTATGATCAATTCGTTTAAGTCGCAAATAACCACACACCTGTGTTACAGAATTAACATCTAAATAATTGGATTTGCAGTTATCAGAAAGATATGTTTTGTTCGTGATTAAAGGTGAATTGTTTAAAGTTTTACACGCCTAAATTTGAGGAAATAGTTTTTACTTCGTTGAACCACAAACAACTAATTAGATTGTAGAACCGTAGTATGTTGACGTATGATTATAAATCATTTTGGCACATTTGGTTTACAACAATATATCACCGGGATTAAAAATAATACACTAAAGATTTAGTCATTTGATCATAAATAAGTATCTTACCATTCTTGGTTTGAACATGAACATCTATTTCCTCATAGCAATATATTTTCACTTGATACACTAATCTTAAGGTAGGCTTCCCACACCATAAACATATGTATTCACAATAAGAAATTTCGTGTTACAATATAGAAAAAATACAACATGATGAGTTCATAAAAAATAGTAACTAAACACCATAAGAGTTTGTCTTTAAAAAAACATAAGAATATAGTAAATACAACATATGTATGTAATGGTAATTTTTTTTTTTTTTTTGAAAAACTTCATATGCTTTGTAACAATATAAAGATAAGTGTATCCATGGTCAGTTATGATACAAGTCCAACTGCATTATACAATATAACAGTTAGGAGTTCGTATTAAAAAAAAACTACGCTTTGGATGACTTTGACCCATTTGGAGTAAAGCAAATCTGGTTCACAAGTATTGCGTATAATCAATGAAAGAACATTAACTTAAGGACTACAATGTACCTAGGAGGCCTAAAAACACGATTGCAGTTGTAGTATGGAGAAGACCAACATCTAAAATAGCACGAATAGGCTTTCTGCTGTATGCAAGTTTAACCAACAAATCTTCACCAGTAGCCTAAAAACACCATAAAACTGATCAACCCCTAACCCATACAAAATGAAGACATAAAATTCATCATTCAAGCATATGAATAGTGCTTTTCTACTATATATTTTGATAAACCAACATTATCTAAATAAGTAAAATATTCACGCCTTAAAGAAAATAATTTCTTAAGTAGACCTTGTAGTTCAGTGACATTAATATCTTGCACAACTAAGGCTGGAGTAGTCGCTCGATAAAGTAAAATAAGAACAAATGTATATTGCGGCTACAAATGTTTGAATACTCTCACCACAAATGACCTGAAGAAATAATACATACCTTAGCACCATCATTTAAGACAGTTCATTCAAAGTTAAGAGTTCTAGTTCCAAATGAGAAGGTGTAGAATACATAGTAAAGCTTCATCGTAATATTATAAAACTCAAAACATCATGGGAAAGAACAACATCAACTGAACAGTGAATTTGTACTGTTGCAAGATCAAATAAATCTTGCAACCAATAAAAAATGACCTGTTAGCGAGTAAAACATACCAAAAGTCAATCCAATAACTTACTGGACGGTAATTACCATATATTTAATTCATTTAAGTAGTTAATATTGTGAAAATTCACTCATTTTGTTGTTAGTGAACTTGAAGCAATGGCCATCAATAGTCACTTCCCCAGCTATTTCAAAAGATAACAAAACCTCTTGTGACATCCCTTCACAAAGTCAGCAACTACTCCTTTACCGAACGCACTGATACATTAGACCCCATGTAACAACCAAGAAGTTAATTCACGATTCATTATGTAAATAAAATAATAAGTGCCAACGTCATAAGAGATAATTAAACCATTATAACGATTCGAAAACCGTTTGATATAATATAGCTCTACAAATCATAGAATAACAGGGTAACTTTAAAGATAAACAAATTATTAGAACATGTACCTAGCTTAGTATCCACAATTCACATTTTCTTCTTTAATGAAAAGTAAGTTGTCATATTCTTCTTTAATGAAAAGTATCAACAATTCAAATTAATATATATCCCCAAATCAATACACCAACATACATGGATGTTAAACTTAAGAATTAAAAATACGTGACCCACAGATTTAAAAGATATTACATTTCTATATAGTTTGATGCATTTTACCCATTATTGTCCCAAATTCTCCATATATACAGTTCATTATGTATATGAACTGGCACTTTTGTATGGTACCTATCAAAATTTGATGCATTTTAATTCATCATCATCGAATTAATTTCTACATATAGTGGTTATTTCAACCCATTAACATCATATATTAAACAATATATAGAGAAATTAAACAACTAATATATATAGCTATTGAAATCGACCCACAAAACCCCTAATATTAATATATACAAATAAATAACATAGTTGCAGGTTAAACCTTTTTACTTTAAGACTTTGAGAACTTTAGTAGTGAAAAAACAACCAAAATGAAAATTTAGATAAAGCTTACCCTGAGAATTTCTTTTTGCAGATGTCACGCTAGGACCAACTTTATCTTAAATAGGCACATCTTTCTTGTTAGTTGTTGCATCCTCAACCGGAACATGAACGAAGTCGTCTACCGTCACTTCGATATTCTCATTCCAATCTCTTACTTCATCAACACTGAACTTTAAATCAATTTGCTTGCTCTTTATCCTCCATAGAATCATAACCAAAACGTAATTCAACTTTTCTGAAAAGTCGCCATCTCAACTATCATTTTTCTTGCAAATTTCAGCATCTGCAACATAGGTAACTTCATTAACTACCTGGTTGCCACTAAAGACACACAACATACTATTGCTACCACGTGAGTAAAACTGTTACTACCACATGAGTAAAAAACTTCAATATGTATTGATTTGAGTAAAACTTTAATATGTATCGATTTGAGTAAAACTTCAATGAAGAGTGTTTTCAATAACACACGCTTCTGTTCTCATCTTTTCTGTGTTTTCAATAACACACGCTTCTGTTCTCATCTTTTCCAATATTTAAACAGACTCTTTTCAATAAATTATCTCATATAAATAAAGTATCTCATATTTAAAGACGCCATTTATCATAATGACCAAAACAAAATTATTATAATAAAAAAGACACATTCTACAGAGCAGGAAAGTGTATCAGATTAGGTTTATGAACGGGTACCGTTGTCAATATCGAAACTTCAACCCATGCCTGATGATAATAAGCACTTGAACTAATCACAAGTTCGTTCATCTACCATTTTTTACTCAAAGCTAACTTGTCAAACAAATGCAGACACCTTAAGGTAGATAATAGCAAAAGACATATGACCACCAGCAACTTTACATTTGATATATATCAGAAATCGGAAACAAAACAATTCGAAACTTATATCATATATACCATCGCTGCCACATGAAGATTTGTTGATAACTTAAAAACAACAAAAACCGTGCATCTTTGTCTGTGCACCTTCAATTCATTCTTAAATCACTTACCTTCAATTCATTCTTAGTTATGATTGTAAGTACAATCATAAGTGAAAAACCATAAACAACAAAGATATATAGACTGTAGGATCATGTTCTTGCTTAAATAAATTATTACCATATCACTGCACTTCCAAAACAACCTAATTTTGCAATATCAATCCAACAGAATGTAAGTGAGAAGTGAATCACAAAATCAAAATAGCTAGATATTGAATAAATAAATAAAATTTAAGTGTGTGTATATATATATATATATATATATATATATATATATATATATATATATATATATATATATATATATATATATATATATATATATCATACAATTGCCAAATCAGTGGAAACCCTAAATCACCCTACGTAAAAGATACACATCAAGTAATACAAAATAAAATTAGGGTTCGAAAACTAACCTTGTTCTTAGTGATACAATAGCAGCATATTTGTGTATGGTTGAATCAAAGCAATTACTTGAATCGATCGTTGAATCAAAGCAATCAGATTCAAGCAATTACTTGAGATCAAAATCAAAACGTATCTTTAGCAAGATTAGGGCGGTGTAGTTTAGCGCGGTGTAGTTTTTTTCGTGTAGTTTGATTGAACGATGGATGTAGAGGATTTTAGGTTTTTTATTTTTGCAGAATGAGGAGGAGAATAAAAGGCCCGTAAAATATCAAATTTGTCCGCCACTTTTTTTGGTTGTAAGGGTGTTTTTGTAATCAAACAATTCAAAGTTAGGATTATGAGGTCGTTAGTAAGATTAAGAGAAATTAAGGGTCTAGATTATTGATGATTAATTTAATGGATGGCTAAGATTAGTAGTTTGAATTTTAGATGATCTTTTTTTAGTTTTGTTATTATAATATAAAGAGATGCTAAGTAGTAGTGATATACTGATCTCAAATTCTATCGAAGAGTTACTTGTATTCTAATTTAATAATTCAGTTTTTAAAGTTGTTTCAAATTTGTAATTCATTCTAAAGAAAATGAATGTACTCTAGCAAACTTTTTCTTTTTCTTTCATAAAATTGCCATCTGTTTGGACTTCAAACTGTTTTTTTTTTTATTTGTTTCATCAATTGCTTTCATACAAGAATATTTTCTTGATAATCTTACATGAATTCGTGATCAACTTCTCAATTAGACAACTACAAAGGTTCAATCTATCCGAATAAGTAGTTAAGGGCCTACTTACCAAGTCAGGAAAGTTATAGCTTCGCAAAAAAAAAAGAAGTTTTCTAATGACAACCCTAAGGGTTGTCATTAAGATATTTGGACATGTTAATTATGTTTGTACATTCAATGTAACTACTCATTCTCTAGAAATAACCACCACTAAGTCAACAAATGTATCACAAGTTAATGCATAAATTTTTTCTTAAAGACAACCCTAAGGGTTGTCATTAGAAAACTTCTAATAATAATAAAAAATACTAGTCAAGCTTATTAACACCGAAAGTTAAACAAGGTACTCACAAGTTTTAGACAAACAAGCCTAGTCGGTACTTGATCCTCTTAGTTCCTCAGCAGCTACTACTTTCTCTGAATTTGAAACTGTTCAACTAGTAACAAATGCCAATTGTGGTCCTTCACATGTGTATTGGAAAATAAAAGTCACTTGTTGAAAAGACTACAAAAGAATTTTGATAATAACAGATACCTTCTCTTTGAATGATAACAAACTAGAAAAAATTCGACCGCGCGTTGCTGCGGTTGTATTCGACGCGCGGTCGAATTTGGATATACGTTGTTTGGTACCTAATATATCTAGTAGGTTGGGTTGTTTGTTGGACGTGTATGTATATGTATGTAAAGCTTTTTTAACGATGTCCGTTTCGCGTAAAGTTAGTCGCGTTGTGTTCGTAAAATTATTTCGAGTTGAACGGTGGTCTCGGAAAAATTTAACGCGCACCGAGCGAGAATATAGGGCCCGTTATTTAGTGTTTTTTTAACGGAAACTAAAATATCGATATGATGTAGTTAGTTTGGGTAGTTTATTAGAGGGGTGTGTATGTATTGAATATAGTCCGAGGTATTTAGCGTTTTTTTAGAAGTGTCCGTTTCGCGTCTAGTTAGTCCCGTTGTGTTCGTTAGATTTTTTTGAGTTGAACGGTGGGATCGAAAAAATTTAACGCGAGCCGGGCGGAAAGATATGTCCCGCTGAAAATATGGGTGGAGTTTGTTTAAGATTTTTAATTAAAATATGTATTTTACACTTTACACCCCTTTTTTGAGGGTTTGGGTGTAAGTTGTCACATTTTTTAGGGGGTTTTTTTGGTTTTTTTCCCCCTTTTTTCCCTCCTTGTCGTTTTGGCCGAGATTTTTGGGGGGGATGGGGTCAAACGACCAAATTCTGGGTGTTGATTAGTATGTAGTGGTAATAACTACACCTGGCAATCAGGTCAGGTCAGGTTTAGGTCGAAACCAAACGGGTTTGAGTCCAAATAGGTCAGCTTTTTTAACGGATCAAACCCAATCAGGTCGGGTCGGGTTTGGTTCAAGAGCCAAGTTTTGTCCTAAATTTTTTTAATATGAGATAAAAAACTTATAATGAGCATAAATAACATACGTGGTTAGTAGATCAATAATACAATCAGATATACACATGTTTAAAAGCCAAACATACAACCATCAATTTCAGCGTATGATATTTGTTTGACCTGTTGACCAAAATTAGTTTTTAGGCTTTTTTGGACCTATACAGGATTGGAGTAGAAACGCCCACTCAAACAGGCCTGGAAAGACCCATTACACCATAGATAACGGAAGCGTTTGTCTCCCTCCCCTGTGATGTGGCACTCACAAACGCCCCACAAACGACTGTAAGACCATAGATAATGGTGATTGTGACGTGAAGTGGGTAAGGTGTACTTTTTGGGGCAAGTCAGTGCCTGGACCATGACAGGGAAATGTGGAGTTGTAATGGGGGGCTTTTGTCAAAGGATGACAATGACGTGACTTTTTATTTTTGATATTTTGTTTGCTTTTTTTAATTAGTTTTTATTTATTACATAAGATAAAATTCTCCATAAATAAAAAAAAGGTACATAAATAAATAAATAAATAAATAAAAACGTTACATATAAAAAATCACATGAATTAATAAAAGACTAGTTTGTAGAAAGAAAGTTGTAGTGACCCGTCCTAATCCATCTGGACGAAGTCACCAACATCTGGTCTCATTGCGATGATTGACTCCAAATAATGTCTTTAAAATTAGCAAATGCACAGCGGAAGATTTCTTTCATACCTGAGAATAAACATGCTTTCAAGTGTCAACCAAAAAGTTGGTGAGTTCATAGGTTTATCATAAAACAATAAAATTCATCATTTTGATAGACCACAAGATTTAAATGCTGCATGGCACAAATGGGCCCGAATTCTACACCCACATGTAATGTACATGCGATATCTTTTAAATACAGTACACCTTTCTCGTGTACGAAATCCATTTTTCATAAATCTTAGTAACCGTACACATATCTCGTGCACAAAAATAACATACACATAACCTGTGTATAAAATCATTCACTCGATACATAACTTTCACTTTTCATTGCTTTCATAGCTTGGCTTGGTAACCGACCTTAATATATAATGTGCATAAATAATATCCCCAAAACAGAACATCTCGTCTGTATAATAATCATATAAACTTCGAAGTACTAAACACCACGCCTACTAGCCCTTCCGTCTAGTGAACATTCTGGGTGGGGGTGTTAAACCCGGTAGCTACCTTTAGGATTCATGTCAATTAGGCGTGCACTAATTCTCAAAATTAGTGATGTTCCCTAATTCTTAGGTTACCAAGCAATAATAATCAGGGGGAAAATATTCATATCAATTGTGGCAATTATCACGTCCACATAATTCAATGGTGGCAATTATCACGTCCACATAATTCATTCGAGGAATGTTTTGCTTGTGTCTATCTCGTCAAACATTTATAAAAGCATTTCATGTATTCCTAGTTCAAAATGTATTTCAAAAGCATTTAATAAAGCAGTTGTAAAAGTAGCGCATGTATTCTCAGTCCCAAAAATGTAAAGAGTAAAAGGGAATCAAATGAACTCACGATACGATATTTTGTAGTAAAAATATGCATACGATGGAACTGAACAATTGCAGGGTTGGCCTTGGATTCACGAACCTCAATGAAATAGCCAAAAATAATAATAAACGTCATTGCCCGGACTCGAACTCGCGACCTCCCGCTAACCCACTACCATCCTTAACCATCAGTCCAAGTCTATTTTTCCGTTTTATAATCTGATTTAATTCTATTTAACCTGTTGATACATGAGGCCCAATGCACAAACCCATTTAAACTACCAATCCATTAACAAAATGCATCTGTAACCTATTCGATGGATTTCCTGGATACTAACCTTAATTATAACAGTGAACCACAATCAAATTTCTTCGGTTCATCATCATAAAATCACGTTGTCATTTTCTGTGATGCCCCGTACAAAACCATCGTGTACGAATCATCAACAACAGGATCATTACAAGGTTAAGTACTATATGCTGTAATAAAAGATGTTGCATTCACGATAAAAAGATGACGTCATATCCGACATCAATTGTTTTACACCAACAGTATGCTTCTACGAATAGCAAGCATGAATAAATGTATGAGACCCTTAGGTCATTACAAAACATAGTTTCAAATGTATTAAAGTTTGAATGCAAGATAAACAGTTCATGCGGTGATAACACTAGAGCAGCGGGTGTCTACGGCAAGACTAGCACGACAGCGGAAGCAAATAACCTTAAGCACCTGAGAAAAACATGTTTAAAAATGTCAACACAAAGGTTGGTGAGCTATAGTTTAAGTATAACAGTATCTAAGGTAGGCCACGAGCTTTCAGTGCTACAAAGAGCGTTTTAAAAAAGTATGATAAAGTATATGTTAACCGTGGGCACTTGGTAACTAACTTAACGTTTATACCCCCTGAAAGTACACTTGGCAAGTGCGTATGTTTACGAAGTATTAAACACTTGTTAAATGCTAGCGCTACTAGCCTGAGTGGGGATGTCAAACCCTATGGATCCATATCTAAGATTCGCGTTCACGGTTCAAAAACCAATGATTAAACGTTACCGAGCTAAAGGGAATGTTTATGCCGTTGTATAACCCACACATATATAAGTTTAAGTACTCGTGCCTAGTATGTAAAACATAAAATCCGCATGTATTCTCAGTTCCCAAAATAAGTTAAAGTAAAAAGGGAATGCTATAACTCACAATGATAAAGTAGCGGTAAAGTATGACTCGGAAAGTAAGCAAGTAATGAAGGTTGTCCAAACGGGTCCTCAACCTAAGTCAAATAGTACTAAGTCAGTAAATCGTCCGAATAGGTTTAAAAGTATGTAAATAAGGTCTTAAGGGTCATCATCATTCATCATCAAACAAAAGGCGTAAAGTAAGTTTCGTTTATGAAAGTAGTTTAAAACAAGGGCTGATTTTGATCAGTCACCACGGCCTCTACCCTTACTGAAATAAGGTGAGACCAGTGGCCATGGCTCCGTATATGAGTCCTATAAGTGTGGTAAAATTTACAGAAGCAAACTCATCTTCGTTTGACTGTGACGACGGTCTAAGTGCGAGTAGGTCAGAAATTTCTGCACAACTTTAAAGGACATAGTGACGATCGGAGGGCCATAAATCCTAAACCGTAACTCGGATTAAGACGAGTCCTATATGAAAAGTTATCTACTCGAACAGAGATATTTGAAAATCATAATCACAACAGAACAGGTCTTACTGATCAGACCCAGAATACAGAAAACAGACAGGTCAGTAGGTTCCGGTGGTTCTTGGTATTCGATGCTTATCACGGTTCTCATCCTTGATGCATGTAGCTGCAAGTGTACAACTCGTTGATGTGTTTGCATTATTTTCACCAAGGTTTGACCATCATAACCCAAGTGCAAGTCTAAGACATGAAGCACAACTCACTTAAGTGTTGCAAGTGTTTTGATGAACCAAAGTTACATCAAAGTCTTAGATCTAACACATACTTGAACTTTAAAACTAATAATAAGTTACAAACTTGTAAGTAAACTCATGAAATCAAGATCTTAAGTTGTAGAACATAGTTCTTAGATTGATCTTGAAGATCCAAGACTCAAAAGTCTAGATCTAACATAAGTGTACCAAGTTATAATTAAAAAGTTTCATTTACATGTTCTTGAACTAATAAAGTTAACTTTAGTTCAAGTTTAATGAGATCAAAGTTAACTAGTAACATTTGACCAATAACAACCAACAAATATGAAATTAAAGTACATAATACAAAGAAATAACTAAGTAAACAAGTAAAAGGTTCATGGTTGTTCATACTTTAAAGATTCAAACCAAAGTTTGATCTTTAGAAAGTAAACTTTAAGTTTACTTCATGAGCTTCAAGTATGATTTTAATCAACACATAAACTTACAATATTTCAAGAATTTAAATGTAGAACATAACTAGTAAGTTAGGTTCTTATGTGTTCTTGTCAATACAAGATAAATGGAGAATCAAACTAAAGAGTTTGATTCTTGGAAACTAGTAAGTAAATAATAACAAGTAACAAAGTAACAACAACAACTAACAACTACAAACAATTAACAACAAAGAACAAAGATGATGATGATTTAAGGGTGTTGGGCCACGGTTTTGGCCAAAGAAAAAGAAGAGGAAGAAGTTCTTGCTACTTACACTTTAGAGAGAAAAAGGAGAGGAAAGTTGAGAGGAATTAGGTGTGTGTTTGAATGAGAGAATACAAGTGAGTGGAGTAATGAAAAAAAAAGATTTTGAATCCCTTATAGAAGCCCTTGGTCGACGGTTTGGGTGTGGGGGAGGGAGGAGGCCAAAATCCACTAGTCTCATGTATGTAAAGCTCATAAAAGGTGGTTACTAGATGGTTGTTTATGGGGATTGTAAGGTAACTAGATTCCAAGTCTCCTTAAACAACTAGTTCATTTTAAAAGTGATACTTACAAGTGTTAGTGGGCTAACTAAGTCCATTAATATGGGTAGGGTGGGCTTCTAAAGTCCACTAATACTAATAAAGGCCCAAGTTCAATTAAAAGCCCAAGTATGTATGTAGTTAACAAGTTTACCCAATTAAAAGCCCAAGTAACTAACTAACAACTTTAGTTAATTAAAATGATTAATAAAACTAATCATAAATGTAAATAATATCTGAAAATATTATTCGTGTAAGTTTCGGGTGTCACAAAGACGTTTCGGGCAATTAAAGTCAAGTACGGTGTATCATGGCAACAAGTAAATGTAATAACATACATTCGTTTAATCACACGTATTAATAATAATAATTATTAATAAATAAACGTTGGAAAATCCAGGGTTGTTACATTACCCACTTGTTAAAGAAAATTTCGTCCCGAAATTTTAAGCTGAGGTAGATGGAGGAGTCGGGAAAAGGTGAGGATACTTCTGCATCATTTGATCCTCTCGTTCCTAAGTAAACTCAGGTCCTCATTTGGCATTTCATCATACTCAGACGATCGGAATCTTGTTGCGTTTCAAAGTTTTGATCTCACGATCCATAATCTCAACTGGTTCTTCTACAAAGTGGAGTTTGTCATCAATAGTAAGTTCTTCAAGTGGTATGATAAGTTCGGGTGCAGCAAGACACTTCTTCAAGTTTGACACGTGGAAGGTAGGATGAACTGAGCTCAATTGTGCTGGTAGATCCAAACGGTAAGCAACGGGTCCAACACGTTCCAAGATTTCAAAAGGACCAATGTATCGTGGGTTTAACTTTCCACGTTTTGCAAAATGGATCACACCTTTCCAAGGTACAACCTTCAACATTACACGATCACCAACGTTGAATTCAAAGTCTTTATGTTTGAGGTCTGCATAACTCTTTTGACGATCGCGGGCAGTCTTAAGCCTAGCTTGAATCTGAGCAATCTTCTCCGTGGTTTCGTGGACTACCTCGGGTACGGTGATTTGCTTTTCGCCTACTTCGGCCCAACAAATAGGAGATCGGCACTTGCGGCCATACAACAATTCAAAAGGTGCAGCATTACTGCTCGAGTGATAACTGATGTTGTACGAGAATTCGGCGAACGGCAAATGCCTTTCCCAAGCCTTTCCAAAATCAATGACACATGCACGCAGCATGTCCTCCAAAGTCTAAATTGTGCGTTCACTTTGCCCGTCAGTCTGAGGGTGATAAGCAGTACTCATGTCAAGACGAGTTCCCATGGCTTCTTGCAAAGAACGCCAAAATCTAGAAGCAAAACGGGGATCACGATCTGAGATGATCGATAAAGGTACACCATGACGAGATACAACCTCCTTGATGTATAATTGAGCAAGTCTCTCCATCGTATCCGTTTCCTTCATCGCTAGAAAGTGTGCAGATTTGGTAAGGTGGTCAACAATAACCCAAATAGTATCGTATCCGCCCACCGTCTTTGGTAGCTTGGTGATGAAATCCATTGTGATCCTTTCCCACTTCCATTGTGGGATTTCCGGCTGTTGAAGTAACCCAGAAGGTCTCTGATGTTCGGCCTTAACTTTCGAACAATTCAAACACTTCCCAGCATAAGTTGCAACATCCTTCTTAAGATTCGGCCACCAATACTGTTCTTTAAGGTCGTGGTACATTTTGCCCGCTCCAGGATGAATCGAATATCTCAATTTATGTGCTTCATCAAGTATAAGGTTCCGTAGATCTCCATAACAAGGTACCTAAATTCTTCCAGCATAACATCGGAGTCCAGACTCCCTAACCTCGAATCGAGAGACAAGAATGTTCAAATGTTCGTGAGATATGTTCTCTTCCTTGAGAGCCTCATCTTGGGCTACTCTGATCTGGCTGTTGAGGTTCGATTGAATGGTGCACGAAGAGGTGCCGTCCTCTCCTTTCGGCTTAAAGCGTCAGCTACAACATTGGCCTTGCCAGGGTGATAACGGAGTTCACAATCGTAGTCGTTGAGCGTCTCGATCCATCGACGCTGTCTCATATTCAATTGCTTCTGATCGAAGATGTGCTGGAGACTCTTGTGATCGGTGAAGATAGTGCTCTTAGTTCCATACAAATAGTGTCTCCACAATTTGAGCGCAAAGACAACGGCTCCAAGTTCGAGATCATGAGTAGTGTTGTTCCGCTCGTGAATCTTCAATTGGCGGGAGGCATAGGCAATAACTTTTGATCGTTGCATCAGTACACAATCAAAACCACTCTTCAATGCATCACAATAAACAATAAATTCGTCACTGCCTTCGGGAAGTGATAGGATAGGTGCGGTGGTTAACTTCTTCTTCAAAGTTTGGAATGCTGATTCGTGTGCGGGTTCCCAAATGAACTTCTTGCCCTTGTGAGTCAGTGCGGTCAAAGGATGCACAATCAGAGAAAATCCTTCGATAAACCTTCTGTAGTAACCGGCGAGACCTAGGAATTGGCGAATGTGAGTCGGAGTAGTGGGAGTCTCCCACTTGCTGATGGCTTCAATCTTGGCGGGATCAACTTTGATACCCTGGTCGCTCACAACATAACCTAGAAACTGGACTTCCTTCAACCAAAATTCACACTTTGAGAATTTGGCGTAAAGTTGCTCTTGTCTCAAGAGTTCAAGTGCTAATCGGAGGTGTTGCTCATGTTCTTCTTCACTCTTAGAGTAGATGAGGATATCATCTATGAAGACGATAACAAACTTATCCAAGTACGGCTTGCAGACACGATTCATGAGATCCATGAACACGGCAGGTGCATTTGTTAATCCGAATGGCATCACGAGAAACTCATAATGACCATAACGAGCTCTAAATGCAGTCTTCATTACATCGCTTTACTTCACCCTCAACTGGTGATAACCGGATCGCAAATCGATCTTTGAGTAGACGCTCGATTCTTGTAGTTGATCAAAAAGATCATCAATTCGTGGAAGAGGATACAGATTCTTGATGGTCAATTTGTTGAGTTCGCGGTAGTCGATACACATACGGATGGATCCATCCTTCTTCTTCACAAACAGAACAGGTGCGCCCCAAGGCGAGAAGCTTGGTTGGATAAATCCTCGATCAAGTAGTTCTTGTAGTTGGCTTTGTAATTCTTGCATCTCGGAAGGTGCGAGTCTATAAGGTGCTCGAGCTACAGGTGCTGCTCCTGGCACTAAATCAATCTGAAACTCTACTGCTCTTTGCAGCGGCAATCCAGGCAATTCCTCTGGGAAGACATCGGAAAATTCATTCACAATTCGAACGTCGTTCACGCTCTTCACCTCAGTTTATACTATTTTCACATGTGCTAGGACAGCAAAACGTCCCTTCTTCATAATCTTTTGCGCTTTCACGCAACTAATGAGGATCAACTTTGTGGTACATCTCTCTCCATAGATAACCAGTGGCTCGCCATCTCCTTGTGGTATACGAGGAGCTTTATCTCCACAAATATTATCAGCCTTTATCTTGCTCAACCAATCCATACCAACGATCACGTCAAAACTTCCCAGTTTGATGGGTATCAAATCAATTTCGAAATCTGCACCAGCTATGTTGATAATAGCTCCACGACTAATATGGTCAACCTTTTCAAGTTTTCCATTGGCGACCTCGACCAGCATACTTTCTTTTAACGGGACTAATGACCAATTAATCTTATCGCAAAAATGTCTACATACATAACTTCTATCCGCACCAGTATCAAACAAGACAGAAGCTAAAAGATTGTTGATTTTGAATATACCTGTCACCAAGTCGGGGTTTTCGCGTGCGTCCCTTGCATTAACATTGAAAGCTCTAGCGCGGGGTGGTTCGCCGTCTTTTCGCTTGTTTGGACACGCATTTCTGAAATGGCCCGTCTGCCCACATTCATAACACTTCTTTGGCCCTGTGGGGTTCGGTTTCCCATTCAAAGTGGTGACCTTGCATTCTTTTCCAACATGCCCAGACCGTTGACACTTCTCGCAGACAACATTGCAATACCCAGTGTGGTGTTTGTAATACCTCTTGCATTGAGGTAGGGTTCCCTTGTAGTTCGGGTTGGAGTTGGTGTTGTTGTTGGGGTTGAGGTTTCCACCGTTGTTGTTTCCTCTGAAACCCTCATGTCGTTTTGCCTGGTTCTGTTCATAGTTTCTTCCCCTGTTGTTGTTGTTGTTGTTGTGGTTATCCCATTTGCGCTTCTCGCTAGTACCCGCTTCAGACTTAGTTTTCTCCGGTTCATCGATGGTTATTTGATTCACTAAAGTATGCACCATGCGCATCGCTTCGGGAATATTTGGTGGTTTGGATGAGGTGATGTTTCCCTTAATGCTCTTAGGGAGTCCCCAGAAATACCTCTCCATTCACTTGAATTCTGGGGTGACCATTGTCAGACACATCAGGGCTAGTTCCAAAAATCTCCTGTTGTAACCATCAAGGTCGTTCCCAACAGCCTTTAACTGCATGAATTCCATTTCTATCTTTTGGATTTCGGTTCTCGGACAATACTCCTCAATCATAGCCGCTTTGAATTCCTCCCATGGTGTAGCATACGCCTCATCGATACCTTTCGCTTGAGCTAACGTGTTCCACCACGTTAGTGCGCCGTCAGATAGCGTGCAAGAAGTAAATTTGGTTTTGTTGTCCTTCGAACAGTTGCTAACTCGGAATACTGATTCAAGTTTCTCGAACCATCTGGTGAGACCAACCGGTCCCTCAGTGCCGCTGAAGTTATGTGATTTACAGCTCTGGAATTCCTTGTAAGTACACCCATTTCGAACGGGTTGAATAACCGGTGGTGGTGGCGGTGGCGGTGGAGCTTGGGGTTGCATTTTCGCAATGGCTGCGGCTACACGTTCTTGGATCATCTCTTCAATTTGAGCAGCAGTAGGTGTGGATCGACCGTTAGCCATGGTGTTTTATACAAACAATTTGACTCAAGTCAAAATCCAGCATTCAATATATAATAATATAGTATATAACAACCAACATGTAAACAGCACAACACATGTTAATTAAGTAACGCAAGTTGATACAAGTACCGCAAAACACCATACAGTAACGTAAATAGAACACTTGTGCAGAAAGTAACATCACAAAGTTTCCATTCATTAATAATAAGTTTCATACATCATGATAGATTTGTACAATACATAAGTGAAATATGAAACTACAACTAGATTACATCATGAAATCTAATACAAATGGTCCTACGGTGAAGGTGGGTGTAGGATGTCTAAAACCTAAGCCAACTGCTCCCCGAGCTCAGTAACCCGAGCTCGGAGGATTCCCACCTCCCTTGTCAATTCCTCGACAGTGGGAGATGGTGGGGTAGGTGGTGCGGGTGGTGCGAATGGTACAGACCGCACGAAACGGGGTGCGGACATTCTGGCTCCAGAAATAGTCAGTACGTAACGGGGTGTCTAACGCACTTGTGGGTCGGCAGGGTACGGCACAAGCCGCTTACGAGCAGTAACCCTACGACGCCGACCAAATGCGTCAGTGAAAGCACGTCCTCCGTTGATCCCCAGAATGATGGTACCGTCGAAGCGATACCGCTTCTTCGGCGGGGTGGAGGGTGGCTGAATAGGTATATCAGCAGGGTCCTCGTCATCACTGGAGTCGTCTGAGGAAGAGTCATCTGATGAAGAATCGACAGATGATGAGTCATCCGAATTATGTGGTGGCTGTACAGGTTGCTGAACTGGCAGTCCGAAGGCGGCCAACATCTCTCTGTGTCTGCCTGGCGGAATCGGCACTAAACGTCCATTAGCAGCGCGTCGGCACGACATGCGCATATGGTTACGGAATGGCCCTTCCCCGAACTCCGCGGGAATCACAACACCACCGATGCGGGGCTGTGGTTCTGAGGATCCGGGAGTAGACGGAGCTGGAATCTCCGTAGGGTCCACGTGTCCGTCAATAGTAGCCACTGGTGCAGGCGCCTTGCTGCTAGTCTCGGAAGATGAAGCGCCGGGGTCACTCGTGGGTAGCGGGATCTGTGTGTCGGTAGCAGCAGCAGGTGGGGTGGCTGACGAGTCTAAACTGTCCAAAACGATAGCAGGTGGAACATCCGACATCTGAACAAGGAAAAATAAATTTTCCATGTCAGTAAGTCATAAAGCAAGCACGTATTAGGCCAACAGTTTAAATCATGTATAACAATAAGTAGCATGGCAATAATAACGAATCGTACAGAAGTAGCATGCAATCGAAAGCAAGTAATATCATGCAGTAGTGAAATCATGTAATAGCATACGGCATATAGCAGTAAAAGTAAACAGCAGCATGCAGTAAGTTCAACGGAAACAAGTAAACTAGCAAGTTGTAGATTAGTCCTATTAGTGAATCCTACTCGGGTCTGTCTTAGACTCACTAATGCAACCTAATTCCCTACAACCAATGCTCTAATACCAAATGTGATGCCCCGTACAAAACCATCGTGTACAAATCATCAACAACAGGATCATTACACGGTTAAGTACTATATGCTGTAATAAAAGATGTTGCATTCACGATAAAAATATGACGTCATAACCGACGTCAATTGTTTTACACCAACAGTATACTTCTACGAATAGCAAGCATGAATAAATGTATAAGACCCTTAGGTCGTTACAAAACATAGTTTCAAATGTATTAAAGTTTGAATGCAAGATAAACAGTTCATGCGGTGATAACACTAGAGCAGCGGGTGTCTACGGCAAGACTAGCAAGACAGCGGAAGCAAATAACCTTAAGCACCGGAGAAAAACATGCTTAAAAATGTCAACACAAAGGTTGGTGAGCTATAGTTTAAGTATAACAGTATGTAAGGTAGGCCACGAGATTTCAGTGCTACAAAGAGCGTTTCAAAACAGTATGATAAAGTATATGTTAACCGTGGGCACTTGGTAACTAACTTAACATTTATACCCCCTGAAAGTGCACTTGGCAAGTGCGTATGTTTATGAAGTATTAAACACTCGTTAAATGCTAGCGCTACTAGCCCGAGTGGGGATGTCTAACCCTATGGATCCATATCTAAGATTCGCGTTCACGGTTCAAAAACCAATGATTAAACGTTACCGAGCTAAAGGGAATGTTTATGCCATTGTATAACCCACACATATATAAGTTTAAGTACTCGTGCCTAGTATGTAAAATATAAAATCCGCATGTATTCTCAGTTCCCAAAATAAGTTAAAGTAAAAAGGGAATGCTATAACTCACAATGATAAAGTAGCGGTAAAGTATGACTCGGAAAGTAAGCAAGTAATGAAGGTTGTCCAAACGGGTCCTCAACCTAAGTCAAATAGTACTAAGTCAGTAAATCGTCCGAATAGGTTTAAAAGTATGTAAATAAGGTCTTAAGGGTCATCATCATTCATCATCAAACAAAAGGCGTAAAGTAAGTTTCGTTTATGAAACTAGTTTAAAACAAGGGCTGACTTTGATCAGTCACCACGGCCTCTAACCTTACTGAAATAAAGTGAGACCAGTGGCCATGGCTCCGTATATGAGTCCTTTAAGTGTGGTAAAATTTACAGAAGTAAACTCGTCTTCGTTTGACCGTGGCGACGGTCTAAGTGCGAGTAGGTCAGAAATTTCTGCACAACATTAAAGGACATAGTGACGATCGGAGGGCCATAAATCCTAAACCGTAACTCGGATTAAGACGAGTCCTATATGAAAAGTTATCTAATCGAACAGAGCTATTTGAAAATAATAATCACAACAGCCCAGGTCTTACTGATCAAACCTAGAATACAGAAAACAGACAGGTCAGTAGGTTCCGGTGGTTCTTGGTGTTCGATGCTTATCACGGTTCTCATCCTTGATGCATGTAGCTTCAAGTGTACAACTTGTTGATGTGTTTGCATTATTTTCACCAAGGTTTGACCATCATAACCCAAGTGCAAGTCTAAGACATGAAGCACAACTCACTTAAGTGTTGCAAGTGTTTTGATGAACCAAAGTTACATCAAAGTCTTAGATCTAACACATACTTGAACTTTAAAACTAATAATAAGTTACAAACTTGAAAGTAACTCATGAAATCAAGATCTTAAGTTGTAGAATATAGTTCTTAGTTTGATCTTGAAGATCCAAGACTCAAAAGTCTAGATCTAACATAAGTGTACCAAGTTATAATTAAAAAGTTTCATTTACATGTTCTTGAACTAGTAAAGTTAACTTTAGTTCAAGATTAATGAGATCAAAGTTAACTAGTAACATTTGACCAATAACAACCAACAAACATGAAATTAAAGTACATAATACAAAGAAATAACTAAGTAAACAATTAAAAGGTTCATGGTTGTTCATACTTTAAAGATTCAAACAAAAGTTTGATCTTTAGAAAGTAAACTTTAAGTTTACTTCATGAGCTTCAAGTATGATTTTAATCAACACATAAACTTACAATCTTTCAAGAATTTAAATGTAGAACATAACTAGTAAGTTAGGTTCTTATGTGTTCTTGTTAATACAAGATAAATGGAGAATCAAACTAAAGAGTTTGATTCTTGGAAACTAGTAAGTAAATAATAACAAGTAACAAAGTAACAACAACTAGCAACTACAAATAATTAACAACAAAGAACAAAGATGATGATGATTTAAGGGTGTTGGGCCACGGTTTTGGCCAAAGAAAAAGAAGAGGAAGAAGTTCTTGCTACTTACACTTTAGAGAGAAAAAGGAGAGGAAAGTTGAGAGGAATTAAGTGTGTGTTTGAATGAGAGAATACAAGTGAGTGGAGTAATGAAAAAAAAAGATTTTGAATCCCTTGTAGAAGCCCTTGGCCGACGGTTTGGGTGTGGGGGAGGGAGGAGGCCAAAATCCACTAGTCTCATGTATGTAAAGCTCATAAAAGGTGGTTACTAGATGGTTGTTTATGGGGATTGTAAGGTAACTAGATTCCAAGTCTCCTTAAACAACTAGTTCATTTTAAAAGTGATACTTACAAGTGTTAGTGGGCTAACTAAGTCCATTAATATGGGTAGGGTGGTCTTCTAAAGTCCACTAATACTAATAAAGGCCCAAGTTCAATTAAAAGCCCAAGTATGTATGTAGTTAACAAGTTTACCCAATTAAAAGCCCAAGTAACTAACTAACAACTTTAGTTAATTAAAATAATTAATAAAACTAATCATAAATGTAAATAATATCTGAAAATATTATTCGTGTAAGTTTCGGGTGTCACAAAGACGTTTCGGGCAATTAAAGTCAAGTACGGTGTATCATGGCAACAAGTAAATGTAATAACATACATTCGTTTAATCACACGTATTAATAATAATTAATAATAAATAAACGTTGGAAAATCCAGGGTTGTTACATTTTCTCCATCATCGTCAACATGGAATCACGATTATCACCTATCAATATAACTTCGATTTGCAGCAAACAAAGTCATGAGTAACAACATCATGAACCCACCTCTATTCATCTTCTTTCTCTCATCTTCTTCGTGTGGGTGTGGTAATGGGGAACGACGAAAAATAATAAAAAAATGGTTTACAGTTGTTTCACTATTGCAAAAACAGGAATAAAACAACTGGGTTCAAGAAAGGTTGCAGGTTTCATGATGGTTTTGCAGGTTTAATGATGTTCATTGGTTTGGCGAAAAGAAGCAACAAAACAGAACGATAATCGAGTAGCAGGATCAATTTCTGATGGTTCATGGTGGTTGTGGTGGTTGTTTGATGAGGATGATCTACGATTAATTGTAGTAAAAAAATAATACTCGAATATGGTTATGGGGTTTGGGTCGATCAAAAATAGAAGTACCCGATCGATGTTATTAAGTTGGTGATGGTTCTTGGCTGCCATACAGTTCGGACAGCAGTAGTTAGCAACCATAGCACCAGGAGCAAAGTTTGAAGGTTTCGGTTATGGGACTGAGCGGTATAACAAAGTGAGCAGTTGTAGTCGTATATATATGAGGTATGATATGTTGGGATTTAACAAGATTCAATATACTTAAAACATTTTATTAACAAACAAAGCGGAAGCATGTAAGTATTACCATTTTAGAACTTGTTATACTTTAACCAATTAAAGTTAAATCCCAATTAGGATCAAGTTGTGAAATAAGCTTACAAAATAGAAGTAAGAAAGATTATACCTCCTCAAGTATAATTGAGGGCTGAAATGGATGAGTAAGATGATGATGAATGGAGCTCCAAAAGTATGAAACCTCAAGTAGTTATACCCCAAACTTCACAAAGGCCACGGCCAGACAGCAGAAAATAGAGGGAGTTTGTGCAGTTTTTTTTGCTTGTTTATCACTTGATAGAATTGGTCAAATGTACTCCCTTCTCCTAGGACATGCACATATGAAGTTGTGTATATAGGAAGTAGCAAAACTAGCATGTGTGGTCTCTCTTGGAGTCCAAAAATCTACCACACATGATGGGTATTATAATATGTAAATTGTTTTATAAAACAATATATATATATATATATATATATATATATATATATATATATATATATATATATATATATATATATATATAAACCCATGTATATATATATATATATATATATATATATATATATATATATATATATATATATATATATTGTTACTTATACATTTTATAACCTTTTATAAAATATAACACAACTTAATCATTTAAATCTTTAAACAATTATATATATAAATTATCTAAATAATTTATCTCAAGTGATAATATTTCAGAAAACCGATTTTTCTAAAATCCAAGTGTCGCGTATTTGTTTAATGATTCAATCGTTAAGATCAAATACGTATAAGGTATCGGTAAGTTTGTTATTGGGTATGACCCGACTTGGATCATAACATATTAGCCACATTAATTTAATATGTCTCTTGGGCATACGAAATACCTTTAATCTCCCACTTGCACGAGAAACATAAGAAATTAATGCAAGTGATGGATATCACCTAACGACCGTCTATCACCCCAATATGTTATGACTTTGTGCCATTCAATAACATCATCCCTTTCGAGTTCCCATCTCGAATATGAATAGGTGAATCTTTCATCACATCCTTTTGTCCTAGATGTCATGTTAAATCCAAGAGATACAGAGTGATCACTCTCTTTTAGATTTAACTTTATCAGGCCTTAGACATCTGACTCTCAATGAATAAGAGGGACAAATCCCATATTGACTACATACGTCCTAGATATACACTTTGTATCACACCTGAGCTCTTCCTTATGAACTACCATATTTTAGAATAGCGAAGGAAAGAATCAAGGCACAATACTTAGTGAATACCCGAACCCAATATGTATCTCAGGTCAGAGGATACAATGATATTCGCCTTTACTCAAGATTACATGTGATCAACCACAAAGGCTCCATTTAGTAAATCTTGAGGGCGGGTCTTCCAAATATCTATGAACCTTGGTTGCAACCTTGCCCCACATTCATCCCGTGAATGTATATGATGTTATGCGAGGTGTATATGATATAGCTTATATTTTACTAGGAAAAACTATTAAATACGATACAATTTTACACAAGATATTTATTTATTTATAGAATGGATCTACTTAAACCTTGCTACAACACTTATAGGCAGTGTACCTAATCGTACAGTAGTGTAGTTTTTAGTAAGTCCGGTTCGTTCCACAGGGAATCTTTTAAACAAAGTTTAACGCTATATTAGTTTTAATTTATAAAAATACAAATATATATATAAATAATATTATTATTATAAAGGGGGGTTTTTACCGTTTAATGACCGGATTGTCGATTTTTAAAACTTTAGTTGCAGTTAAAACCTAATGTAAAATATTAAAAATAAATACAAGACTTAATTTAAAGCGTAAAGTAAATAACGATAATGAAATTGCGATAAATAAAAATGCGATAAAATAAACTTGCGATAATTAAAAAGTACGATAATTAAAAGTGCAATTAAATACAATAATAATAAATAAAAGTGCGATAATTAGAAGTGCAATTAAATATAAAATAACGAAAATTAAATATGAAATAAAATAATTATGCTTATTTAAACTTCCGTAATCATGATGTTTGACGTGTTGATTTTAGTTTTATGCCCATGGGTTAATTGTCCTTTGTCCTGGATTATTTAATATGTCCGTCTGGTTTTTGTCCATAACAATCCATCAGTCATAAATATAAAGTGCGAGTGTCCTCGTCAAATTATCCTTATACCCGAAGTTAAATATTCCAACTAATTGGGGACTTAAACTGTAACAAGGTTTTATTAATTTGTTTAATAATTACACCAGGATATTGACTGCGTATAACCCAAGGTTTTAATACTTTGTTATCAATTATGCCAAGTGTCTTTGTACATAATTTTACCCCTGTTTTAATATTTCCATAGACTATTAATCCATTTCCATATCCGGTTAAATGAACGATTATTCGTACATATAAATACCCCGCCCATCGTGTCCGATCGAGTGAATATGGTTATTTATAGGGATGTCCAATTGTAAATCTTTATATTAAAATTAACAAACTATCATTTAGTAAAACAAATATAAAGCCCATTAATAGCCCATAGTCTAATTTCCACAAGTGTCGTTCTTTTGTCCAAACCCCAATTATGGTACAAAGCCCAATTACCCAATTTTAGTAATTAGCCCAACATCATGATTACTTCGGTATTAAATAAGCATAATAATAACTTAGCTACGAGACATTAAATTAAAAAGGTTGAACATAACTTACAATGATTAAAAAATAGCGTAGCGTTACACGGACAGAATTTCGACTTACACCTTTACAACATTCGCTAACATACCCTTATTATTAGGATTTAAAATTAAAATTAAAATTAAAATTAAAATATAAATATATATATATATATTTACGTATATAGAGAGAGATTGATATATGTTGAATGATGCACCAAACACTCGATTTTATAGGCCTTGTGAACTGGAAAAGATGCTCATGCGATCGCATGGAGTTTCTTCCTCCAGGCCATGCGATCGCATGGCCTCTATTTACAGCTCACATGAGCTTGTTTTCTTATGCCGACGGTTTTTAAATATAATATAATATATATATTAATTTTAAGAATTAATTATATATTATATTATATTCATGTGCATAGTTGACTTGTAATTTTTAGTCCGTTGCGTCGAGTGTTGAGAGTTGACTCTGGTCCCGGTTCCGGATTTTCGAACGTCCTTGCGTACAATTTAATATCTTGTACTTTGCGTTTTGAATCTTGTACTCTTGTAATTTCGAGACGTTTCTAATCAATAATTGGAACCTCTTTGATTGTATTTTGTACCTTTGAGCTTTTTGGTCGTTTGCGTCTTCAATTCGTCGAATCTGTCTTTTGTCTTCACCTTTTATTATTTAAACGAATATCACTTGTAAATAGAACAATTGCAACTAAAAGCTTGTCTTTCTTGAAGAATAATGCTATGAAATATATGTTCGTTTTTAGCATTATCAAATATTCCCACACTTGAGCGTTGCTTGTCCTTAAGCAATATAGTCTTGAAATACAAGAATCACATCTTTATTCTTCACACTTTGTACATCAGTGATTTCTTTACGGCGGTATTAACAATGGTAGTAACGATATGGTTTACAGTCCCACATGACTATAAAATTTAGATCCATTAATGAAATTGGATCTTTATGAAAATATTTGATCTTTTTGAAAATTAAATCTAGCTTTTACCCTAGATAAGTTTTCCGGAATAACCCTTCACCGGTGTTTGCAAAATATTTTTGTGGGTTTGGTGGGTTTCAGATTTGAAAATTTTAGCTCAAAACTTGCGATTTTGTGTCACCCACTTGCTAACCTTGTATTAGGAAAGCAACATGTCCAGTATACTTGCTCCGAATATTACCTTTAGATAAACTACCGTTCGGTTGTAAAGGAAAGCGGTGAACAAGCAACTGTTAAGGCAATGTCCCCTGACATGCTTTTAATTATGGTCTTATAACGTGTCGGATACAATTATTATCCTTGGTAGGAGCAATAGTAAAGCTCACCCTTATAATTTTTCGGTCTGGCACAAGGTCCTGTCTTTGACCATGCTATGCAACCACCGTTCTTAAGGTTGACACCCGATTTGGTTCAGGTGACCTAATGAATTCCAGTTGAATTCCTAGGATTTTACGTTCAATGGTAATGAACGCATTGAAAATGGGTTTTCAGAAAACAAATCGGTTTATAATTTGATCAAAATATTTATTCGTTCAAGCTCGAGTTTAGATATCATTGAATTCCATGAGTTTGAATTCTCAATCTTTAAGGTCAATCTCTAGGATTGAGTAATATCAGTCTTAAAAGCTGATTTTTGATCTTTAAGGATATTATCCTTTCTGGGGATCTGATTCATTAGTCTTATCCAGCTAATTTGCACGGCGTCCTCCCCATTTTACGAGACAGATCCTTTCATGGTTAGGATAAGTCTGACCACTTGGCGACCCTGTTTGATGCTGAGGTTCGTGGATTTCCTGCTGATTTTAGAGATGACTTTTCTAGGTTTTTCGTCAACCTACAGCTGATCTGGATGACAACTTCATGACCTATTTAGTTTAGTCCTTTTAATGATGGAATTGATTCATCGTGTAGATCCATCTTTCTTACAGTAAATAGGGTAAAACTGTTTAGTTTAGTCCAAAGCAAAAGTATTTTCAGTTATTTGGTACAGAAATATGTGACATATGTTTAAAATAACTTGGTAAATTTTCCCACACTTGGCTTTTATTTTCTTTTATTTGCCTTTTTGTTCTCCTCTATTCCATTCTTAAATGAATTCTAACATTTTAGTTTGTTTCTCAATTTATGTCCTTTCCGAGGTAACAATAATTTCGGTGTTAACACCTAGTTTTATCGTTCATAAATATGTATAAACATGATTTTGAGTTCATTGAAAATTTTGAAAAATTTTACTAGAAGTGGGTAGTCAGTATATAAGACTATGTCTGTTCTTTGTTATCAGAGAGCACTAGATTCTAATACAACTACTGCTTTACTAGTATTTCTAATAGTAACCAAGTGTATAAATCAAAAAAAAAATTAAAATCCGAAAGAATTTTACCCCTTCCCACACTTAAGATCTTGCAATGCCCTCATTTGCAAGAAATCAGTAACAATTTAAATTATTGAGGGTGATTAGCGTAGAAAAATGATTAAATTTTACCAAAGTTTCCAAATATATTGGCGTTTGTTTGCTGAATGATAAATGGTGCACATCATTTGTTCATTTCGTCTTGTTGTTACATCACATTTGTTTTTCGTTTTGTCGTCAAAACTAGCTTTTGCTGAACTTAATGCCTGTGACGACCCGAAAATTTCTGACCAAATTTAAACTTTAATCTTTATATTATTCCGACACGATAAGTAAAGTTTGTTAAGTTAAATCACAAGAATTTTAAACTGTGTTCATACATTCATTATAACCTCGACCAAATTTCGACGATTCACGAACCGTTATATATAAATAGATATGTATATGTATATATATATTATAACTTAAGAATATTAATAAAGTATTAAACGTATAATACTTTACACGAACGTACTTGTTTCAATATGATTTTCGACGAAATTAAAAAAATATATATTAAATGATTGAATTATTAGAAACATTGAATTATGATTACAAGTCTCTGTTGAGAGGTCCACTATGATTTGAGAAAATCTATTCCTCTTAACGATATTCGGAATAATTTGTAAAGCTATTTATAAATAAAAACAAAAAGTGTCATTTACGAAAGTTAGACAAAAGTTAGTGGAGAATTGGTTTCCATAATATTCTATTAATCTATTTTCAAACGTACAAAGACGTTTTCAGTTTAAAAAGAACTTTATTATTAAAACGTATATAACTTTTATAAATATCTAGAATCACTTTTGATAACTCATTACTTAACCAGTATAATAAATATAACGATATTTATATTTTATTTCATTAAATATATATAACAATTTAAATTAATATTATATATATTTATACGCGTATTATACATACATAGTTTTTATACTTTTACTATACTTTAACTTTACCTTTACTTTACATTTACTTTACTTTAACTTTAATAATTCACTTTAATAATTCATACTTTAATAATTCACTTTAATAATTCATACTTTAATAATTCAATTTAATAATTCATACTTTAATAATTCTCTTTAATAATTCACTTTAATAATTCATACTTTAATAATTCATACTTTAATAATTCACTTTAATAATTCATACTTTAATAATTCACTTTAATAATTCAAAAATCTATTATAAATAGAATTCAATAGGTTTCATTATTTCATAGAAACTTAAAAATATATTTCTCTAAACTCTCTCAATCGATTTATATATATATATATATATATATATATATATATATATATATATATATATATATATATATATATATATATATATATATATATATATATATATATATATATATGCTCTGTATTATTTCAAGATATTATTAGTATACATAAAATATTACGACGGAGTGCTGTCCGAGTGATTTCAAAATAGTTTTTTTGAATGGGTCGAAGCTAAGGAAATTATGGGTTATAGCTATGGAGGTGATGGGTATGGTTCATGGGTATGCTCGTGAGGTCAATCTAGTATTTTGTCATCTCCGTTGCGTCTACGTACTTTCCTGCAATATTGAATCTCAATATTGATACGTCGTGAATCCGAGGCCAACCTTGCACTTGTTAAATGACGTTATATGTATTTTTACTATGAAATACAGTATTGTGAGTTTCATTACTCCCTTTTTATATATATTTTTGGGCTGAGAATACATGCGCTGTTTTATAAATGTTTTACGAAACAGGCACAAGTACTAAAACTAATTCTATGTGGGTTTAAACCAGAAATATACCCTTAGCTTGGTAACATTAAACTACTTGTCTATGTACGGTAGGCGCGAATCCTAAAGATAGATCTACTGGGCCTGACAAACCCCATCCTTACTATGGGATGCTTTAGTACTTCGAGGTTATTTTAAACACACCTGATCCGGTGTACTTCAGAGGGTAAAACATGAACGTTAAGGCTTGTTACCGGGTGCCTACAACTTATAGAATACTTTTATACACTTGCGAGTGTACATATATTTATAAACGGAAATCTTGTGGTCTATTAATATATTGAATTGATTGTTATGATAAACCTATGAACTCACCAACCTTTTGGTTGACACTTTAAAGCATGTTTATTCTCAGGTATTAAAGAAATCTTCCGCTGTGCATTAGCTCATTTTAAAGATATTACTTGGAGTCATTCATGGCATATTTTGAAAGACGTTGCATTCGAGTCATTGAGTTCATCAAGATTATTATTAAGCCAATTATAGTTGGATGTATTATGAAATGGTGTGCATGCCGTCAACTTTCGTTGTAAAGAAAGTTTGTCTTTTAAAAACGAATGCAATGTTTGTAAAATGTATCATATAGAGGTCAAATACCTAGCGATGTAATCAACTATTGTGAATCGTTTATAATGTATATGAACGGGTCCTTTCAGTTGGTATCAGAGCGGTGGTCTTAGCGAACCAGGTCTGCATTAGTGTGTCTAACTGATAGTCATTAGGATGCATTAGTGAGTCTGGACTTCGACCGTGTCTGCATGTCAAAAGTTTTGCTCATCATTTTTGTCGGAAATTACCTGCCTATCATTCTTAGTCTAGACACTTCTTATTGCATTGATTGCATGAATAGTGTATAGACAAAATTCATATCTTAGCGTATCTGCTAATTCATATCTTAGCGTATCTGTTACTGTAAACTTTGCCTGACATATTCTGTAAATTCCTCCGTAATCTACGAAACCTTTTGCTCTATATAATTAGAATACCACCCGATAGCCGGAAAATTATTTCATATCGAAAAATTCTTTATTCAATCGAACGAAATGGAATTCGTCATTATTTCAAGTCCCTCGGATTCCGAAATGGAATCCCACTCAAGTTCCGAAAGCAGTGTGACCGGAATGGATCAACCAATTAGTCATCATCTATTCTGGATGAATTGGGGATAGGTTCGTAGCCTCCTTAATCATTGGAGACAAGAAGAAGGTGATCCCTTCCATCCACCACATTACCCTCTTGGCGAAGAACCTGAAGCACTTACCGGCGAACCTATCCGAAGCACCATTTTCTCTCTTATTTCTAGAGTATCTCGTCACGATTACATACTACACCAAATTCTAGATTTTATTTATTCGTTCGTCCGAACTGACAATCACCCCGGTGTAATAGAAGAAGTCAACGAGCTTCGCGCTCGGGTAGTGGCTTTGGAGAATATGGTGCAAAGGTTACAAACACCAGCAGCAGCATCAGCAGCATAAACAGTACCACCATCAGCAACACCAACAATACCATCACCACCACCAACAACAACATCCACATCCCACACCGTAACATCACAATCTGTATCTCAAACATCAACGTCATACGCCCTGTAAATATCCAGGAATATCAACAACAACAAACGATGAAGTATTAATTCATAAACTTCATTGAAGAGATATCTCTACGGCAGTTATGTAATCTCCAAAATCTTAGAGATTATTTAATTCTGACCGTAAATCGGATGAGTGAACGGAGATGGTAGAGTAGAAATTTTGATCAAAAATGGTGTACGATTTACAAGCTAGAATTGTTTTACCAACAACATCAACAGGACCGTAGCATCATCAACACAGTCAGTGCCGTCAGTATCGTCAGAATCAACAGCACCTGTAACATCACAAACTCTGTCAGTTCGAGAATCATTGTGGACATCATTACGAATCAACAACAAATATATTGTATCAACGAGTTATAAAGTATTAACTCATTTCCAATAAAAAGATTTATATGTATATTTTATATGTATAAATTTTTAAACCATAATAAATCTTCCCGTACTAAGCTATTATGTGTGAATCTTAACTACTCAATTAATTCATATTACAAATATGCAATGATGTACGTCCTTCGTCCGCAACTTAACCATCGTTAATTACAATCTCTGTCTCAATTCAATAAAAATCCAAATCTTAATAAATCAAGTGTATTATTCGAATATATGTTTGATTTTACACTTTCATCATTGATGTACTCGAAACTTTTCAAATAACATCATTCGTACCTTGCGAAGTTCACAAGAATTTCACGAAAACCAACAAATAACAAAGTAATGATTCATAATTTCAATATTATTGAAGAAATACTTATGCAATTTATAAAGTTTTAGGGATTACTCAATTCTAGTTCCAACCATAAAACAAATGAGTTTAATTTAATATTAACTCATTAAATCTATATTACATCTAAAGAAAATATACACATATATTTTCATAAAGACTGTAATAAACTTCTTTTGTACAAAATATTAATTGTGAAATTTTTTTTAACGGGTAGGTAATACCCGAGAGAATATATTCACAATTAATATATTACATTTTTCGAAACTGATTCAGCAATCATCAACTATACTCCCTACTTTCACAACAATATCAATTCTTTCATATAAATCAAAACAATCATACTCATTCAAATTCAATTACATATTCTGATTTTGAAATCGCATAATTCAATTCGAAATATAACCATTATCATCACTCTTAGATTCCTATATCTTTCAAAGCTATACTTTGACTTCAAAACTGTGTTAGAACATCATATGTATTAACAATTACAATATGTGCTCAAACCTTTCGAAATTCCTGAAGACACTTCAACTAAGGAACAATCGAGATGATGATCCAACCACATGTTACCCACAGTTATACACCTGAAAAACTCTCAAAATCCAAGTCATAGTTCGACACGTATCCGTGTTAGACCCTTTGCCATTTACTAGCTAAAATAACTTTTCAATTCTGTTTCAAAATAGACAGTTTTGTCACAGCTCCAGCAAGTCAACTTCGACTTCTCAATCAAAACAGTCTTATTATAACCTCGATAGATACGTTGCCCTTTCGCCAACGTTACAGGGGAATCGTTTATATTCACCACATTAGAAATAAACTTACCAACAACTTCACTGATCTTTGACTTTCCAAAAAAAAATCATTATAATTATCGAAACCCTATCATATACTCATTCGTACCTTATAACAATAATTGCCATACCAATTATTGAGAATCAGCAATCAGTATTTTGAAACCTTGCAGCATGTCTACATCAACAATTACATATACACACAACGTCTACCTCTAAGAGTTACATTCTTTGAATGAGAAATTTCTGAAAAACACCCTAAACTGCGAACCAGTTCTCGAAATTTTGAAAAATGCTGATGAAGCAGCAAAAACTGTAAACGACCTTAACAGTAAAAAGTTAGATGATAAAGGATAGTATATTAGCAAAGCTCAGAAAAAGAGAAGCTTTGGAATTGGAAAACGGATTGAGCAAAGTATGAAGGAGGCTGTGGACAAATCACAAAGGCTGAACCTGCCTTCAAAGAATCCAAATGATTCAGTACTTGCTGAAGTCATTAACGAATACCTTGCTCCTGACTCTAAACCCTTGCGGATAATATCCTTCATCATCCTCTGATATTAGACATTCTAAAATATCATCGTATCTTTCATTATAAATATCATCCATAATTCTGAAGATATTTTTACAATTATTCTTATCTGAAATCATTTACCTCTTCGCGCTATCTGTATTATATCATAAAAGAAACTATTTTAGTTTCTAAATTCTGAAACATTCGAGTTTAAAATAGGAATATTCTTGAAGAAGTGTTGGGAGCTGAAGCATGAGTTAGTATAATATAATGACACTTGATCAACGTGATTATATTACAGTAATTCATGCTGAGTTTCTAAATGGAACATGAGGATTCACATATCATAACGTCATCATGTGCTATGTTACACGACTCTGGTATTCTCTTTGATCTCTAAATATCAAGAAAATATTTCTTGATGATTCGGCATTTTTCGAGGTATTCTGGTAATTTGACAAGTCAAGATCGTGCCATTACAATTTCCTTCCTAGAACATTAACAATGTTCATTCCGAAATTTATATCTGCGAATTCTGGACCATTACAAGCAGTGCTTAATCGCAAGAAGAAGAAACGAAAGGACAAAGCTCCGAACTAGAAATGGGAGTATAAATCATAGCAAATAGAAGAGAGCATTAATTGTGGATGACAATGATTATAGAAGAAGCAAGGACTTTGAAATATAAGGGAAGATATAAAACCCAACAACAACCCAGAAATTACAAACCGTATATATCAATGCATATAGCAATATAAAGACACGGGAGAACTAAAAACACTATAAAACCAAGAGTATAGTAGAAGTAAATAGATTCTTCCGGAGGCAGATGAAAAAGAAGAGCGACAGATATGAAAGTGAGGAGTATATCAAGAATCAGTACTGGATGAAACATATTGACAAATACTTTAAAATATGAGTTGAGAAGGTGTGAGTTGTAAGAAAACAAATGAGGTGGATTTATAGTGAAATATCCGACAGAGAAATCAAAATGGATTATCGCATTAATTCGAAGAGGATCATAATTTCCTTAATCGCCGAATAATCAAATCCAATATTGATTACAAAGATTTTCTTTTCGGAGATCAATCGTGATGACGTCAAAAGATATGACGAATCACTATTATCTTATTTCATTCATTTACGATAACTTCACTCACACGCTTCGAGTAATCGAATTATTTTATCCATTCTTCTTGAACATGATAAAACTCTATAATCGTTATAATAACATTCTCATTGTTAGTCATGACGACCTCTATCAAATTTCGGGGACGAAATTTCTTTAACGGGTAGGTACTGTGACGACCCGAAAATTTCTGACCAAATTTAAACTTTAATCTTTATATTATTCCGACACGATAAGCAAAGTTTGTTAAGTTAAATCACAAGAATTTTAAACTGTGTTCATACATTCATTATAACCTTGACCAAATTTTGACGATTCACGAACCGTTATATATAAATAGATATGTATATGTATATATATATTATAACTTAAGAATATTAATAAAGTATTAAACGTATAATACTTTACACGAACGTACTTGTTTCAATATGATTTTCGACGAAATTAAAAAAATATATATTAAATGATTGAATTATCAGAAACATTGAATTATGATTACAAGTCTCTGTTGAGAGGTCCACTATGATTTGAGAAAATCTATTCCTCTTAACGATATTCAGAATAATTTGTAAAGCTATTTATAAATAAAAACAAAAAGTGTCATTTACGAAAGTTAGACAAAAGTTAGTGGAGAATTGGTTTCCATAATATTCTATTAATCTATTTTCAAACGTACAAAGACGTTTTCAGTTTAAAAAGAACTTTATTATTAAAACGTATATAACTTTTATAAATATCTAGAATCACTTTTGACAACTCATTACTTAACCAGTATAATAAATATAACGATATTTATATTTTATTTCATTAAATATATATAACAATTTAAATTAATATTATATATATTTATACGCGTATTATACATACATAGTTTTTATACTTTTACTATACTTTAACTTTACCTTTACTTTACTTTTACTTTACTTTAACTTTAATAATTCACTTTAATAATTCATACTTTAATAATTCATACTTTAATAATTCACTTTAATAATTCATACTTTAATAATTCATACTTTAATAATTCACTTTAATAATTCATACTTTAATAATTCACTTTAATAATTCAAAAATCTATTATAAATAGAATTCAATAGGTTTCATTATTTCATAGAAACTTGAAAATATATTTCTCTAAACTCTCTCAATCGATTTATATATATATATATATATATATATATATATATATATATATATATATATATATATATATATATATATATATATATATATATATATTCTCTGTATTATTTCAAGATATTATTAGTATACATAAAATATTACGACGGAGTGCTGTCCGAGTGATTTCAAAATAGTTTTTTTGAATGAGTCGAAGCTAAGGAAATTATGGGTTATAGCTATGGAGGTGATGGGTATGGTTCATGGGTATGCTCGTGAGGTCAATCTAGTGTTTTGTCATCTCCGTTGCGTCTACGTACTTTCCTGCAATATTGAATCTCAATATTGATACGTCGTGAATTCGAGGCCAACCTTGCACTTGTTAAATGACGTTATATGTATTTTTACTACGAAATACAGTATTGTGAGTTTCATTACTCCCTTTTTATATATATTTTTGGGCTGAGAATACATGCGCTGTTTTATAAATGTTTTACGAAATAGGCACAAGTACTAAAACTAATTCTATGTGGGTTTAAACCAGAAATATACCCTTAGCTTGGTAACATTAAACTACTTGTCTATATATGGTAGGCGCGAATCCTAAAGATAGATCTATTGGGCCTGACAAACCCCATCCTGACTATGGGATGCTTTAGTACTTCGAGGTTATTTTAAACACACCTGATCCGGTGTACTTCAGAGGGTAAAACATGAACGTTAAGGCTTGTTACCGGGTGCCTACAACTTATAGAATACTTTTATACACTTGCGAGTGTACATATATTTATAAACGAAAATCTTGTGGTCTATTAATATATTGAATTGATTGTTATGATAAACCTATGAACTCACCAACCTTTTGGTTGACACTTTAAAGCATGTTTATTCTCAGGTATTAAAGAAATCTTCCGCTGTGCATTAGCTCATTTTAAGGATATTACTTGGAGTCATTCATGGCATATTTTGAAAGACGTTGCATTCGAGTCATTGAGTTCATCAAGATTATTATTAAGCCAATTATAGTTGGATGTATTATGAAATGGTGTGCATGCCGTTAACTTTCGTTGTAAAGAAAGTTTGTCTTTTAAAAACGAATGCAATGTTTGTAAAATGTATCATATAGAGGTCAAATACCTCGCGATGTAATCAACTATTGTGAATTGTTTATAATGTATATGAACGGGTCCTTTCAATGCCAGTCTTTGAAAATGCGCTGTTTTATCCTATTTTGTACAATCGACAATATACATACATACAAATATAAACATGCATGGCAATTTGAAATGGGACTTAATATCCCACTTTCAAATCCTAAATGTAAAATATTAGTACACAATAATAAAAATGATAAAAATTACACAAATATATCCAATAACATAAGTTTAAACATGAAAAAGTCAAAAGATAAAAACATAACAATCATAAAAATAACCAAATGGAACCAAATTAGTCTGGATAGGGGTTCTAGTTCATCTCGTCAGGTGGATTCCATTGTTGGTTATAGGTATCCTGATAGGCTTGGTTATAGTCATATCGGTTAAAGGGTGGTCGGATATCGGGGCTGTGTGGCGAAAAATGAGCAGGTCGAGTAGGCACGTAATTATTTGGTACCTGATATGATAGCTGGCTCATGATTTGGTGCTGATGAACTAACCAGCTATCGTGTTGGCGTCGCCTATAATCCTCGTATACTAGCTCGGAGTTCCACTGCTCGTACATACTATGTCTGGCCGCGCTCGTCATTGATTCCTCATCTATACGAACGTGCACGTCAAGAATAGCATCTCGAATGACATCCCTGATGTCTTCCGCTTCCTCCATTTCTTTGTCTGAACCCCTTTCTACCTGTGGATGATTACCTTCATATGGTACTGCCTGGTTGCGTCTACTTTTCAATACCTTAGCACCCACATAAACTTTCAATCCTAAAGGCTCAACCTGTTCTCTACAAACCTGTAATGGACCCCGTTGGTTCCTATCAACACCTAAATACTCTCCAATTAGAGTAACAAAAATACCTCCTCCTATTATACTCCCTTCCTGCATCCCTTCTACCATTTTAGATAAATAAAAACCAACACAGTAAGGAATATTAACAAAGCTTCTCGGGTCCCGAATACACTTTAGGTAGAATAAATCATGTAAGGTCAGTTTCTCCTTATTGTGACCTCTTTGTGTAATCGAGTTAGCCAAAAATCTATGAATCACACAAAGCTCAGCTTTGTTAATATGTAAATAGGAGTGTTTTCCTCCTAGTGTAAAAACATTATAGTTTGACATACGCCTCCAAACGGCGTCAGCGTCAAAGTTCCTATCTACCCTTTCCCACAATAAATCAAGCTCATACAATCGGGTAGTAACAATTCACTAGGAGTGTAAATCTGTAATGCCCTGGCCATGTCCATCATGGACATCCTGTACATCCTACCGCCAAGGATAAATCTAAGAAAACTTCTATCATCTAACCTATCTACATCTACGTTTAACGCTATAGTACTCATTAACTCAACACACCATTCCTTATATACAGGTCGACGAATGGTGAAAAGACGTTCCCAATCTGTAAAAGAAGAACTACCATACCTTTGTACCAAATGCTGTCTAACACGGTCAGCTAGATGGACCGTTTCCAAAGGATTCCAATCAATTACCCTTGGCACCTCTACCTCTTTTGTTACTAATTTGAACTTATTACTTTGATATGCCGGGTAATCTCTCCATCGTCTGTCGAATCTCAAATTAGGATGCAATGTGTGTTCCGGAATTGTTGGGTATTCGACAGGTGGATGTGGGGGAAATACTGTGAATTCATTAGGTAACTGTAGCGGATCATAATAGGGTACGTGCTGTTCAGGCTGATGTTGTGGTTCCTGTTGTGGTTGTTGTTCAGGTTCATATTGCATTTCTGGTTCTGGTTCTGGAGCTGGAGCAGGCTGTCTAGATGATGATGCTCCTGAACCTCCCGTATCGGCTTTCTGTAAAACACATTAAACACAAAATTTGTGCATCCAAGTATGCATTAGTGTTAGCAAAATAATAACTTAAAACAATCACAAAAACATGTTAAATCAAACTTAAACTTATACACATTTTCACAATTTTTCACAATTCTACACTTTTTCAAATGAGCACATATGAAAATGTATACAAAGTTCATAAGCATTTAACTCAAATAACATGTTAAAATAGTCATTACTAATAATTAAACCAGTCTCAAATGGCAATTACATCAAATTAATCAAGTTCATGAATTTTGGACTTAAAAAGTCCACTTTAATCTCCAAATATCATGTTTAGGATCAATGTTTGGATCATTTAACTACCTAAACATGTTACACTACTCTATTTAGCAATAATTCATGACAAAAATCGGTCATAACCTGTTTATATCAAAAAGCCCCAAATTACTCAAGAACACAAACCCTAGAGTTCTAAAATTTTTGAAGTTTTTGGCTTCAAATCATGTTAAATAGCATCAATCTAGGTTATACATGCATAAAATACTAACAATTAAACACTAATTACACTAGAAATCAACAAAATTGCATTAGGTAAAATATTGGTAATTATCACAAAAACTAGGAATTTATAGAGTTTAGGGGTGTAATTTTTACCTTTTTGCTGAAGAATGCGAATCTAGGCATGATTAGAGCAAGAAAAATGACGAATTACGGTGGAAAAATGATGAAAATTGGTGAGATTTTGAGAGATTTTCGGGTATGTGTGTGTGTTGTGTGGAGAAGAACAGCTCGCTGAGAGAATTTGATCTGGCCAGAAATCCAGCCTCATGCGATCGCATGAGGTTGAAGAGTAAACCCCATGCGATCGCATGGGGTACCGGCTACAGTGTTTTTCAGGTTTTTTTTTTTTTTATAACAACCTTATACTTTATAAAACATAAAATTATTAAAATTTTAAAAATTTGTTTTCCTTTAGAAGCAAGAGTGTTTCGGATCGTTGTCCTAGTCTGTCCCTCGACAAACTTTTAAAATTTATCAATTTAAAGCGCGGTTTTTAAAAGTAAAGATTTTTAGTTTTTTTTTAATATTTTTGGCATACTTTAATTCAATAAGATTAAAAATAATGATAATAAAAGTTCTCGTCCCTCCCTCGGGTAAAGCAATTTCGGTTCAACGACCTAGTCTTCAACTCACGACGAATTTTTAAAAATCATATTTTTAACTTACGAAATAAAGTAAATTTTTGTTTTTAAATTCACACCGAACTTAAATTAAAAATTCATATTTTAAAAATTAAAAATTCACACCAAACTTATATTATATTTTTGTTTTTAAACATACAAACTTATATCAAAATTTTCAAATATTTACAATTTTAAAGAAGTTTACAATATTAATTTAATATTAATTTTAAAAAACATGGTAAAAATAAAATTAAAAATCTTTTTGGCTTTTATCCCACTTTAATCAATCAAATATTATCAAAAATATACGCCCCTCTTTTCGGTAAAGTAATTTCGGTTCCATAACCTAATTTAACTCATGACGAATTTTTGAAATATTTTGGGTTGATTGATTAAAGATATTTATACCTTAAGAATAAACGTTAAATTTCGCAGTGATGTAATAAATTTTTGTATGATATCAATAATTTCGGTCGCAAGACCTAATTTCATCGAATACCAATTTAATACTTTATAGCGAACAAATTAGCGTTTATTATCAAAAGGTTAAAAATAAAAATAAAAATAAAAACTGTACAAACTTACCTGTGAAATATATTTCTTAGTGATATGCTCTAGCCCACTCATAAGATAGTCGGACTAATTGGTTTTCCATGGCTACATAGGCGTAACCTCGAGCATTTAATGTTTTTTCTTCTAAACATATGAACGGTCCATCTCTGCATAGAGTAACAAATTCGGTATTTGAATAGGTTTGATTATTTGAACATTTACCTTCGTGTGACCATTTTCCGCATTTGTGACATTTTTCAAGGTGTCGTGCTCTTCTTTTCGCTGCGGATTTTGATTTTCCTTTACCAAATTGTAACTTATTATCTTCGCATCTGGATTCTTTTCTTACTCCGTCCAATTTACCTCTGATTAATGATACTATTTCACTCGAAAGTGTCATTATTACGTTTAGTGATCAAAGCGTGTAGCATTAGACCATGGTTTAGTTCACAGGAAGTCTTCATTTCGTAAAAACCAAAAAAAAAATAAAAATTCAGAATGGGGGGAGAAGACTAGTTCTTTAGGGTCTGCTAGGGAAAGACCATTCGGGTTTCATTTTCGAGAACTACACGAAAACAGAAAATCTAACTCTAACAAAAATTCATATTATCCTTTAAAGACTTGATTCTCCCCACACTTAGTTAGCTGTGGTATCGAAATTGTGATTAACTTCGTTGTCAACTTCCATCAGACTATCTATGTAATGTTTAACTCTGTGACCATTAACCTTAAATTCAATCTCATTTGAATTTATCAATTCTACTGTTCCGTATGGGAAAACTCTTTTGACTATGAATAGTCCAGACCATCTTGATTTCAATTTTCCAGGAAATAGCTTAAATCGTGAATTGAAAAGAAGAACTCTGTCTCCTTCTTTAAATTCTTTTGAACTTCTGATTCTTTTATCATGCCATTTCTTCGTTCTTTCCTTATAGATTAACGAATTTTCGTATGCTTCATGTCTTAATTCTTCTAATTCGTTTAATTGACTTAATCGTAGACGTCCAGCTTCATGCAAATCAAGATTACATGTCTTCAAAGCCCAAAATGCTTTGTGTTCAATTTCTAGTGGAAGATGACATGCTTTTCCATAAACGAGTCTGAAAGGTGTGGTTCCAATTGGAGTTTTGTAGGCTGTTCTAAAAGCCCAGAGTGCATCCTCCAACTTAATGGACCATTCCTTCGGATTTGATCCTACGGTTTTTTCTAGAATACGTTTTAAAGCTCGGTTGGTATTTTCAACTTGTCCACTCGTCTGTGGATGATATGCAGTGGAGATTTTATGAGTTACTCCATATCTTTTGAGAACTTTCTCAAGTTGATTATTACAAAAATGAGTTCCCCGGTCACTTATTAAAGTTTTCGGTGTTCCAAACCTTGCAAAAAGACGTTTTAAAAAGTTGACTACAACTCGTGCATCGTTAGTTGGGAGAGCTTGTGCTTCCGTCCATTTATATACATAATCAATGGCTACGAGAATGTAGAGATTATTATGAGATTTTGGAAATGGACCTATAAAGTCAATACCCCAAATGTCAAATACTTCACATACTTGAATGACTTTTTTGGCATTTTATCACGTTGACTTATTTTTCCGGCCCTTTGACAAGCATCACAGGATTTGCAAAGAAGGTGTGCATCTTTGTAAATTGTAGGCCAATAGAATCCAGCATCATAAACTTTTCTTGCTGTTAGTTGTGGCCCATAATGCCCTCCTGTTGGTCCTGTGTGACAAAGGTTTAAGATTTTACTAGCTTCATCTCCGAATACACATCGACGTATTATTCCATCTGGACAACTTTTAAACAAATGTGGATCTTCCCAGAAATAGTGTTTTATATCACTAAAAAATTTCTTTCGTTTTTGGTACGATAATCCTTTTTCAAGGAATCCACATACTAAGTAGTTTGCATAGTCTGCAAACCATGAAATTTCATTATAATCTATCTTCAATAGATATTCATCAGGAAAGTTGTCTTGTATGGCCGATTCATTTAGAACTTCTAATTCAGGATTTTCAAGACGAGAAAGATGATCAGCGGCGAGATTTTCTGACCCTCTTTTATCTCGGATTTCAATATCGAACTCTTGTAAGAGTAAGATCCAACGGATTAATCTTGGTTTAGCATCTTATTTTAAAAATAGGTATCTAAGAGCAGAATGGTCGGTATAGACCACCGTTTTTGCTAGAACGAGATATGAACGAAATTTGTCAAAAGTAAAGAAAATAGCAAGGAGTTCTTTTTCAGTAGTTGTGTAATTTGTTTGTGCTCCTTGTAACGTCTTACTAGCATAATATATAGGTTGAAATCTTTTTTCAATCATTTGTCCTAAAACGGCTCCCATTGCAAAATCACTTGCATCGCACATAAGTTCAAACGATAGATTCCAATTTGGTGTTATCATGATCGGCGCATTAGTGAGTTTCTCTTTAAGAATATTAAAAGATTTGATACACTCATCTGAAAAGATGAATGGAGCATCCTTTTCTAGGAGTATATTCATAGGAGTGGCAATTTTAGAAAAATCTTTTATGAAACGTCGGTAAAAACCGGCATGCCCTAGAAAACTCCTAACTCCTCTAACATTGGTGGAATGTGGAAGTTTAGCAATTACATCTACTTTAGCTCTATCCACTTCAATTCCTTCCTTTGAAATTTTATGTCCAAGAACGATGCCTTCTTTAACCATGAAATGGCATTTCTCCCAATTAAGTACTAGATTTGATTGTTCATATCTAATTAGCATTCGTTCAAGATTAATTAAACACGTTTCAAAAGTATCACCGAAGACTGAAAAGTCATCCATGAAAACTTCCATGCATTCTTCTATCATGTCATGAAAAATTGCCATCATGCCCCTTTGAAAGGTTGCAGGGGCGTTGCAAAGTCCAAATGGCATGCGTTTGTAAGCAAAAGTACCATAAGGGCACGTGAATATGGTTTTCTCTTGATCTTCGGGTGCTATTGGAATTTGAAAATATCCGGAAAATCCATCAAGAAAACAATAGTAACTATTTCCGGCTAATCTTTCCAACATTTGATCAATGAAAGGTAAGGGAAAGTGATCTTTTCTGGTGGCGTCATTTAATTTTCTATAATCAATACAAACACGCCATCCTGTTACAGTCCTAGTAGGAATAAGCTCATTTTTTTCATTTGTAATGGCAGTCATGCCACCCTTCTTAGGCACGCATTGAATTGGGCTTACCCATGGACTATCAGAAATTGGATAAATTAAACCTGCATCTAGCCGTTTAATAATTTCTTTCTTAACTACATCTTGCATATTAGGATTTAGTCTTCGTTGGCGTTGCACATACGTTTTATGACCTTCTTCCATAAGGATTTTATGTGTGCAATACGAAGGACTTATTCCTTTAATATCATGAATCTTCCATGCAATGGCTGGTTTATGAGCTTTCAACACAGAAATGAGTTGTGATTTCTCATTTTCAGTAAGAGAAGATGATATTATTACAGGTAATTCAGATTCACCATGTAAATAAGTGTATTCCAAATGATTTGGAAGTGGCTTTAACTCTAATGTCGGAGGTTCTTCTATCGATGATTTGTATCGATATCTGTCTTCTTCTTTTAGCATTTGAATTTCTTCTGTTGTTGGTTCATATCCATTAGCCATTAGTGTAGCTAACATTTTAGCTTCATCAATTGGTTCAGTTCCTTCTCCTAAAGAACATTCTCCTGTTCCTTGTAATTCTGGAAATTCTTCTAACAATTCTGCATGTGAATCTATAGTTTGAATATAATAACATGTATCATCTGCAGATTGCGGTTGTTGCATAGCTCTATCAACTGAAAAGGTAACACTCTCGTCCTCTATACTTAGGGTTAGTTTCTTACCGAACACGTCTATCATTGCTTTAGCCGTGTTTAAGAATGGTCTTCCTAATATTAGAGGAACTTGAGAATCTTCTTCCATGTCCAGAACAACAAAATCTACTGGAAATACTAAAGTACCAACTTTAACTAGCATGTTCTCCATTATCCCTCTAGGATATTTTATTGATCTATCGGCTAGTTGTATACTTATTCTTGTTGGTTTCAATTCTCCAAGGTCTAGTTTAGCGTATAGTGAATACGGCATTAAATTTATACTAACACCTAAGTCTGCCAATGCTTCTATTGAACTAAGACTACCCAGAAAACATGGAATTGTGAAACTTCCTGGATCAGATAATTTTTCTGGTATCTTATTCAACAGCACTGCTGAACAATTAGCATTCATAGTAACAGCCGAGAGTTCTTCCATTTTCTTTCTATTTGTGATTAGATCTTTCAAGAATTTAGCATATCTAGGCATTCCTGAAATCACATCAATGAAAGGAAGATTGACATTTATTTGTTTAAACATATCCAAGAATTTGGATTGCTCGGCTTCAAGTCTCTCTTTTTTCATTTTACTCGGGTAAGGAAGTGGTGGTTGGTATGGTTTAACATAAGGTTTAGCCTTAACTGTGTTATCTTCATTAACCTTTTCAACTACCGGTTCTTTTTCCTTATCTTGTTCAGGTTGTGGTTCTTGTAGAGTAGGAATAGCTTCATCAGAATTTACAGGTATTTCAGGTGGTTTAAGTGTTATACCACTTCTTGTGGTAATAGCTTTAGCTATTTCATTCCGGGGGTTAGCATTTGTATCACTAGGTAGACTTCCCAGTTTTCTTTCACCTATTAACCTTGCTAGGTTACTTACTTCTTGTTCCAAATTTTGAATAGAAGCTTGTTGATTTCTAAATGCTTGAGCATTTTGTTCATTGGTTTGTTTCTGAGATGTGAAAAACTGCGTTTGAGTTTCAACTAGTTTCGTCATCATATCTTCTAAATTCGGCTTTTTATCATCGGTTTGTGGTGGTTTGTTTTGAAAATTAGGTCTTTGCTGGTTGTAAGTATTATTGGATACTTGTTGATTACTAGGACCTTGTTGGTTGTTGTATGAAACATTTAGGTTATAATTCTGGTTTTGATTGTAAATCGGTCTTGGCGGTTGATAATTATTCTGATAATTATTTCCAGGCCTTTGGTTTATGTATGAAATATTCTCTCTTTGTTCCATTGTTAGTTCAATACTGAGACAATCTTTTGTCAAATGTGGTCCTCCACACTGCTCACAACTAATTCGTATTGAGTGTATATCTTTAGTCATCTTTTCCATTCGTCTCTCGACAGCATCTATCTTTACGGAAATGGAATCTAAGTCATGGCTAGAATCGGCTCTAGCTGCTTTAGATGATCTAACGATATCTTTTTCTTGGTGCCACTCATGTGAGTGGGAAGCAGTGTTATCAATAATTTTGTATGCATCAGTTTCGATTTTCTTCATAATAGAACCACCAGCTGCTATATCTATGTTTTTTCTTGTAGTGATGTCGCATCCCTGGTAGAATATTTGTACTATTTGACAGGTGTCTAAACCATGTTGCGGACATCCTCTTAATAACTTTCCAAATCTTGTCCATGCCTCATATAGAGTTTAATTTGGTTTCTGTGTGAACGTAACAATTTCTCCTTGAAGTCTTACGGCTTTAGATGCCGGAAAGAATTGTTTAAGAAATTTATCAACTAAAACGTCCCATGTATCAATCGCCCCTTTAGGTAACGATTCCAACCAATCTTTGGCTTCTCCTTTTAAAGTCCAGGGAAATAACATGAGATATATCTGTTCATCCTCAACTTCTCTTATTTTAAATAGTGTGCAGATCCTATTAAAGGTACGAAGATGTTCATTTGGATCTTCCTTCGGCGCACCACTAAATTGGCATTGATTAGTCACCATATGTAGAATTTGTCCTTTGATTTTATAATCTGGTGCATTAATGTCTGGATGAGTAATTGCGTGACCTTGGCCAGTGCGTTTAGCTCTCATTCGGTCTTCCATACTTAAAGGTTCCAGATTTTCCATAATTGAATTTGTTGAATCTGAATCAATAGAGGATTCTGATTTAATGGTTCGTTCCTCAACAATCTCTGTTTGAATTATTGGTGGTTCCGGAGGAAAAATTAATGGTTCGGGATCTATGAATTGTCCCTGAATATTCTCCGGATTCTCAATTGTGAGGTCGGGTTCAAAAAATGGATTATCAGAAATTTGAATTGGAGTACTTGGTCGACTGGATGATGATTCTAAAGAAAAATCAACGGCGGCAATATTTGCTAGATGTCTTGATCTGGTTACAGGTGGTGAACGTACAAAAGGTGGTGAACGTCTTGCTCGGTGCATTCACTGAATATCCTATTAGTTTTTAAAAGGAAATAAAAATTATATAAGTTATCCAATTAATAGACTTTTCTGATTTTGCCCACGTTTCGAATAGCCAAAAGATGCAGCAGAGGGGCAGGATTCGTTTGGTCTCAATATAATTGAGTACTGTTTGGCTCCAATAACCCGGTCCACGTACAAATCCAACTATTACTACGAACCAGAAAATTTTGATGTCTATCAATTTAACCACTTAAAATAAATTTTCGTAATTTTAAAAAATTTAGATAAGAAGAAGAATAAAAATCTATGTCCTAAAACTAGAATGTCGAGAAATAAGAAAGAAAAAGAGCGCGTCGAAAAAGGTCGAAAAAGGGTTGAAAAATAAAAGGCGTCGAAAAATAAGAAAGAAAAAGAGTGACTTATAAAACTTTAAAACACTCGACTAACCCAACCTTATTACTATCACTAACTTAAAATTAAAATTGCAAATTGAGATTACTAATTGGAGTGATAATTGATACATAGGTAAAAGGCGTCGAAAAATAAAAATAAGAAAGTAGCGCGTTGAAACTTAAAAAGGAACTAAAAACTAAAAAATTAAAAGTTGCGTCTAAAAATATTTAAGCTTACAAGTAAAACTATATCCCAAATGGAAATATCTTTAAAAAGGAACTAAAACTTAAAAAGGTGTCGCAAAATTCTAAAGCACCTAAATCTTAGTCTAAAGAAAAAGCACTTAAGGGATTTTACGGCAAAGCCTAAAATTCTAGAAATAAAAATAACTATGGCAAAAACTATAACTTAAAAGTACAAACGAGCGAAAAATACAAATATTACGCTAAAAACAAATAAAAAGGGACAAAATATAAAAATATACTAAAAGTTGTAAAAAGTTGTAAAAAGTACAATTTTTATAAAAATATTATTTTTATATTATTTATTTTATAAAACTATAAATTTTACAATTTAATTAAACTAATTAAACTAAAAATACAAAATAATAATAAAAACTAATAACTAATTAAATAAGAAAACCTAATTAGGGTTTTAAATTAAATAATAATTATAATAATTACTCCGTATTTAATGCTGTTTTAGGGCAACAGTGGCGTGTCAGGTGATCTCATGCGATCGCATGAGATATTGCCTTCGGGCTCATGCGATCGCATGGGCTGAGGATTTGGGCCAGGATACGGGCTGCTACAGTAGCAGGCCGAGAGTTTTTATTATATATATATATATATATATATATATATATATATATATTTTTTTTTTTTTTTTTTGCTGTGTTTATTTTTTCTGTTTTAAAAATATATTTATATAAATTAAATAAAACTTATATTTTTATAAAATAAAGATAAAGAAACTTTTATAGAACTTAAATATTTAACAAACTCTTAAAAATATTTATATTTTTGTTTTTTCTTTTTATATTTTTGGTTTTAAAAACGTATTTTTACAAAAGCGTATTTTTTATAAAAGTAACTAAAAATAAATAAAAAAAAATTTATCGTTGCGCTTCCGGCTTTTAAGCTAGATTTCGGATTCCCCGGCAGCGGCGCCAAAAATACTTGATGTTATGCGAGGTGTATATGAAATAGCTTATATTTTACTAGGAAAAACTATTAAATACGATACAATTTTACACAAGATATTTATTTATTTATAGAATGGATCTACTTAAACCTTCCTACAACACTTATAAGCAGTGTACCTAATCGTACAGTAGTGTAGTTTTTAGTAAGTCCGGTTCGTTCCACAGGGAATCTTTTAAACAAAGCTTAACGCTATATTAGTTTTAATTTATAAAAATACAAATATATATATATATATATATATATAAATAATATTATTATTATAAAGGGGGTTTTTACCGTTTAATGACCGGTTTGTCCATTTTTAAAACTTTAGTTGCAGTTAAAACCTAATGTAAAATATTAAAAATAAATACAAGACTTAATTTAAAGCGTAAAGTAAATAACGATAATGAAATTGCAATAAATAAAAATGCGATAAAATAAACTTGCGATAATTAAAAAGTACGATAATTAAAAGTGCAATTAAATACAATAACAATAAATAAAAGTACGATAATTAGAAGTGCAATTAAATATAAAATAAAGGAAATTAAATATGAAATAAAATAATTATGCTTATTTAAACTTCCGTAATCATGATGTTTGACGTGTTGATTTTAGTTTTATGCCCATGGGTTAATTGTCCTTTGTCCTGGATTATTTAATATGTCCGTCTGGTTTTTGTCCATAACAGTCCATCAGTCATAAATATAAAGTGCGAGTGTCCTCGTCAAATTATCCTTATACCCAAAGTTAAATATTCCAACTAATTGGGGACTTAAACTGTAACAAGGTTTTATTACTTTGTTTAATAATTACACCAGGATGTCGACTGCGTGTAACCCAAGGTTTTAATACTTTGTTATCAATTATGCCAAGTGTCCTTGTACATAATTTTACCCATGTTTTAATAATTCCATAGACTATTAATCCATTTTCGTATCCGGTTAAATGAACGATTATTCGTACATATAAATACCCGCCCATCGTGTCCGGTCGAGTGAATATGGTTATTTATAGGGACGTCCAATTGTAAATCTTTATATTAAAATTAACAAACTACCATTTAGTTAAACAAATATAAAGTCCATTAATAGCCCATAGTCTAATTTCCACAAGTGTCGTTCTTTTGTCCAAACCTCAATTATGGTACAAAGCCCAATTACCCAATTTTAGTAATTAGCCCAACATCATGATTACTTCGGTATTAAATAAGCATAATAATAACTTAGCTACGAGACATTAAATTAAAAAGGTTGAACATAACTTACAATGATTAAAAAATAGCGTAGCGTTACACGGACAGAATTTCGACTTACACCTTTACAACATTTGCTAACATACCCTTATTATTAGGATTTAAAATTAAAATTAAAATTAAAATTAAAATTAAAATTAAAATTTAATATATATATATATATATATATATATATATATATATATATATATATATATATACGTATATAGAGAGAGATTGATATATGTTGAATGATGCACCAAACACTCGATTTTATAGGCCTTGTGAACTGGAAAAGATGCTCATGCGATCGCATGGAGTTTCTTCCTCCAGGCCATGCGATCACATGGCCTCTATTTACAGCTCACATGAGCTTGTTTTCTTATGCCGACGGTTTTTAAATATAATATAATATATATATTAATTTTAAGAATTAATTATATATTATATTATATTCATGTGCATAGTTGACTTGTAATTTTTAGTCCGTTGCGTCGAGCGTTGAGAGTTGACTCTGGTCCCGGTTCCGGATTTTCGAACGTCCTTGCGTACAATTTAATATCTTGTACTTTGCGTTTTAAATCTTGTACTCTTGTAATTTCGAGACGTTTCTTATCAATAATTGGAACCTCTTTGATTGTATTTTGTACTTTTGAGCTTTTTGGTCGTTTGCGTCTTCAATTCGTCGAATCTGTCTTTTGTCTTCACCTTTTATTATTTAAACGAATATCACTTGTAAATAGAACAATTGCAACTAAAAGCTTGTCTTTCTTGAGGAATAATGCTATGAAATATATGTTCATTTTTAGCATTATCAGTATACCAATCCAAGTTCATAATAGTCTAAACCTCACACTTGTTCCCACAAATGTAATCGACTACGGAGTTTAGAATAATTACTTATTCATGGATAAAATATGCAAAATAGGAACTTGACTCAAAATAAATTAACACCATAATTATATTAATGAGTTTGAACAATTTCATTCCGTTACAATACTTAAAACATATCACAACCAATCACTAGAATATCGAAGCCCTAATGCACTAACATGCCCTTGATGTTTTGCACCATGTAAGAGTTTCGTGAGTGGATCCGCTATATTAAGATATGTGTGAACTTTGCAAATACATATCTTTCCCTTTTCAACTTCATCCCTTATGTAGTTGAATCTCCGCTCAATGTGACGGGTCTTTTGGTGAGCACGAGGTTCCTTGATTTGAGCAATCGCACCATCGTTGTCACAAAAGATCTCAAGAGGGTCCTGAATGGAAGGGACTACTCCTAAGTCGTCGATGAATTTCTTCATCCATGTAGCTTCTTGAGCTGCCAATGAGGCGGCAATGTACTCTAACTCTGTAGTGGATAAGGCAACAACATCCTGTTTTGAACTCTTTCAAGAGACCGAACCTCCATTTAATGTGAAGACATAACCGGATTGTGATCGAGAATCATCTCGATCAGTTGGAAACTCGCATCCACGTAACCTTTTACAGCGAGTTCCTCCTCACCAGACCCATATATTAGAAACATATCCTTAGTCCTCCTAAGGTATTTCAATATACTTTTAACCGCAATCCAATGACTGTTTCCTGGGTTATTCTGGTATCTACTTGTCAAGCTAAGAGCGCATGACACATCCGGTCTAGTGCATATCATTGCATACATGATTGACCCAATAGCAGATGCGTACAGGACTTTCTTCATTCTCTCTTGTTCATCTTTCGTGGTAGGACACTGGGATGAACTGAGAAGCGTTCCTCTTTGAATAGGTACCAAACCTTTCTTAGAGTTGTCCATCTTGAACCTTTTTAAGATCTTTTCAATGTATGCACTTTGATTCAAACCTATCAGTTTCTTGGATCTATCCTTGTAGATCCCAATCCCCAAAACGTATTGTGCTTCTCCAAGATCCTTGATGGAGAAGCATTTACTTAACCAAGTTTTAACACCTTGCATTGCCGGAATATCGTTCCCAAATAATAATATATCATCCACATATAGTACAAGGAACATGATTGTGCTCCCACTAGCTTTCTTGTATACACAAGCTTCATCACCATTTTTAATGAAGCGGAATTTCTTGGCCTCCTCATTAAAACGATGATTCCACATTCTAGATACTTGTTTCAATCCGTAGATTGACTTCTTTAACTTGCATACCTTTTTAGGATACTTCGGATCAACAAAACCTTCAGACTGTACCATATAGACATCTTCCTCAAGATATCTATTTAGGAAAGTGGTCTTGACATTCATTTGCATATTTCGTAATCATAATGAGCAGTAATGGCAAGTAATATCCTAATAGACTTTAGCATTGCCACAGGCGAAAAAGTTTCATCATAGTCAACCCCTTGAGTTTGAGTGAAACCTTTTGCTACAAGTCTAGCTTTATATGTATCCAAGTTTCCATGTATGTCGGTTTTCATTTTGAAAAGCCATTTACAATCAACTAGCCTTGAGCCAGTAGGTTGTGCAACAAGTTCCCAAACTTGGTTGTCATACATAGATTGCATCTCAGCGTTCATGGCTTCCTGCCATTTATCTTTATCAATCCTTGATAAAGCATCTTGGTAGTTTGCTAGTTCATCCAAATCAACCACATAGCAACCATCCATGAGAAATCCATATCTCTCAGGAGGATTACTAATCCTACCAGATATGCGAACGTCATGTATACTTTGATCATCCATTTGATCATTCTCAACATTTTCATGTTGAGTGCTAGTGTCAACCAATTGTGTATCATCTACTTGATCTTGAATCTCTTCAAGATCTATCTTCCTTTCACTATTACCTTCCATTAAGAACTTAGTTTCAAGGAATTCTACCTTCCGAGCAACAAATACATTTTGCTCGGATGGATCATAGAAATAATATCCCATATCATCCTTGGGATATCCTATGAAGATACACTTCGTGGCATTTAACTTATTAAGGACGTAATGCTTAGGATAAGCTTCACATTCCCACACCTTTAAGAATGATAAAGATGAAGGTTTTCCAAACCACATCTCATGAGGAGTTCGTTCCACTTTCTTGGTTGGGGCCATATTTAAAATACGAGTCACAGAGAATAGACAATAACCCCAAAATGATAGAGGTAACGAGCTTCTTGCCATCATAGATCGAACCATATCCATTAGGGTTCGGTTCCTTCTTTCGGAAACTCCATTAGGTTGGGGTGTTCCAGGAGGAGTGAGTTGTGAGATAATCCCACAACCTTTAAGATGATCTTGGAAAGCATCGCTTAGGTATTCACCTCCTCTATCGGTACGAAGTACCTTGATTGTCTTGTTGAGTTAATTTTGTACTTTGTTTTGATATTATTTGAATGCTTCAAAAGTTTCGTCCTTGTGCCTTAATAAATAGACATATCCGAAATGACTGAAGTCATTAATGAAAGTGACGAAGTATCTTTCACCTTTCCTATTCATGGGCTTAAAAGGTCCACATACATCCGAATGTATTAATCCTAATAAGTCTTTAGCCCTTTTATAGGTCCCTTTGAAAGGTGCTTTAGTCATTTTGCCTTGTAAATAAGATTCACATACATCAAACGAGTCTAGTTCATTTGATTTCAAAAGTCCATTCTTTTGAAGTTTATGCATTCGATTCTTGTTTATGTGACCAAGGCGACAATGCCATAAGTAGGAATCACTCAAATCCCTTTTGAATTTCTTGGTGTTTGTATGGAACATTGAGCTATTGTATGATGTGTCATCATGAACCAATTCATAAATATCATTCAAAGGCGAAGCCTTAAAATAGAACACATTATCTAAAGAAACATGGATATCATCATCAATAAAATTGAAATCAAAACCACATTGTCTTAAATGGGAAATAGAAATAATGTTTCGAGATAAATCGGGTGCATACAAAATATTTTTCAAAATAAGCTCCAAACCACTTGGAAGCTTTAAAACAAAGTCTCCTTGAGCTTTCACTTGCACCCTTACTCCATTACCCATGAAGAGACTTATTGTTCTCGCATCTTCATTACTTCTTTTGAACCCCTGCAAAGAATTGCAAATATGAGTTTCACATCCTGTGTATAATACCCATGTATTAGAAGAAGTAATACTAAGCTTAATGTATACCATATATACATTACCTGAGGTTTGCCCTGCATCCCTCTTTTCTTTCAACTCCTTTAGGTAGACCGGACAGTTGCGTTTCCAGTGACCCATTTCACCGCAACCAAAGCACGGATCTTCCTTGGGGTTAGCTTTCCCGGCAACCTTTTGCTTCTTGTTATTGTTGGTTGGGGTAACCATCTTCCCCTTTCCCTTGCCCTTGCCTTGGTAGGCGGGTCCTTTCCTCTTAGCCACCTTTGGCTTAGAAGTGTTATTAGTTTTGGACCCGCCTTCATTGATCATAAACATGGGTGAAGCCCTTTTACCCATGCTTGCTTCGGCCGTCTTAAGCATGGCATGTAATTCGCCAATGCTCTTATCCCAACCATTCATATTGTAATTCATTACAAATGTGTCAAACCTCTTTGACAAGGAATTAAGGATAAGGTCCGTGGCTAATTCATTAGACATGTTGCAGTTTAGACGGTTCGCTCGATTAATTAGGCTTTTCATCTTAAGGACATAAGATGAAACGGATTGGGAGTCGTCCATCCGACATGCATGAAGCGCTCGAACCATTTCGAAGCGCTCGACACGAGCTTGTTGAAGGAACATCTCCTTCAATTGTGTGATCATGTCATATGCACTATGATGCTTGAAGTCCTTTTGGAGTTCGGGTATCATAGTCCCAAGCATAAGGCAAGAGACTTGCACCGAATCGGTGCAATACTTATCCCAATAAGCCATGCCTTCCGTATCATCCTCGTCGGGTTGATCGGGAATGGGGTCTTCCAACACATACTCCCTATCCTCAAGTTTTAGGACAATTCTTAGATTGCGAAACCAATCCATGAAGTTCGTATGGTTAAGTTTATCCTTTTCGAGGATTGACCTCAATGATAGGTGGTTAAAGTTGATTGGTGCATTTAGAATGTTGTTGTTATTGGCGGCCATCTACAAAATTTAACAAAGTTGTTTAAGTATCAATTTTAATTTAACAATCAATACCCTTTAAATCCAATTGATATTTATTATTTTTTTAGAATCCAACGGTAAACCAAATTTCGGTTAGGTGACCTTTATCCCGTCATTTGATTTAGCTAGGTAATCATTATATGACAATTGCAATCCTTTTGCAACTTCTAAGTTATGGGATCATGCAATCCTTTTGCATGGCATATTTATCCCATCAACGCCTATTTGTTACTCATGCTTCGGTGACCCTAAGTTTATGATTCCCAAATCAAGTCGTCCTACTTGTGTAAACGTGTAAATTTAACATACATGTGGTTAGGTGACCTTTATTCCACAAGTGTGCGAAATTCACCTTAATCATATTAGTTTGCTCATAACGGTTATGTGACCTTTATCCCATTATGAGTTCCCTAACATTTTTAAGTGTCACATAAAAGGATGGCGTTTAACTTGTTTGCCTTGTAAATAAGGGATTTTAAGTTTTTATTATTTCTAGTTTAAGAAAACAATATTACCATTCACCAACATGCATTTAGTGTATGGTTTATTTGAAAATCCATTTTCATGTTATGTAATAAAGTCAATTTCATTACATTGATATAAACCATTTTATATGTGTTTTAATAACCAATTATTATAATCTATTTAGCCATTTTTAATTTAACCAATTAAATTATCGTTTTGCTTGTCATTAATAATGTATAATTTAACCAATTAAATTGTCATTTTGCTTGTTGTTAACTTGTGATTTAATTGTAGCAACCAAACATACAAACACAATAAACAACCATGCATGCAAAACAAATATGTTCACAATCAAGCCAATTTGGTAGACATTTGTTTAGCCGAAAACAAATGCCACCGGTAAAGGGGTTATAACACAAAGTAGGAGATTTTAAATCTCCCACTTAATCTTGCATCCAAATGCTTCTTCTTGTGTTCTTCCAAGTCTTCATCTTATATCTTCATCATATTACAAAATATATCCTAAAATATTTTGTCTAGGAAATGAAATACAACCTAATCTATTTTACATGCCAAATATAAAATAAATTACATAACCAAATGAATTATTACATGCCAAATGAATAAATATTATTACAAACCAATTGAATAAATATAAATCAACCATGCATGCAACCAAACACAAGGTCAAGGCATAGATTGTGTACTTTAACATACAACCAAGTATGAACCAAATGAAAGAACCAAAACCTATTTTTGGAACTCCATAAAATCGGCCCAAAATTTAAACCCACCCAAACCTATTAATTTTTGCATTCTACTTTCATGCAGGTTCATAGAATGCAAATATAGTGGGTTTAAAACAACTTCTTGAAGCATATTTCAACAACTTCGGCTCTGATACCATTGTTGGGATTTAACAAGATTCAATATACTTAAAACATTTTATTAACAAACAAAGCGGAAGCATGTAAGTATTACCATTTTAGAACTTGTTATACTTTAACCAATTAAAGTTAAATCCCAATTAGGATCAAGTTGTGAAATAAGCTTACAAAATAGAAGTAAGAAAGATTATACCTCCTCAAGTATAATTGACGGCTGAAATGGATGAGTAAGATGATGATGAATGGAGCTCCAAAAGTATGAAACCTCAAGTAGTTATACCCCAAATTTCACAAAGGCCACGGCCAGATAGCAGAAAATAGAGGGAGTTTGTGCAGTTTTTTTGCTTGTTTATCACTTGATAGAATTGGTCAAATGTACTCCCTTCTCCTAGGACATGCACATATGAAGTTGTGTATATAGGAAGTAGCAAAACTAGCATGTGTGGTCTCTCTTGGAGTCCAAAAATCTGCCACACATGATGGGTATTATAATATGTAAATTGTTTTATAAATATATATAAATTGTTTTATAAATATATTGTTTTATAATATGTAAATTGTTATATATATATATATATATATATATATATATATATATATATATATATATATATATATATATATATAAACCCATGTATATATATATATATATATATATTTTGTTACTTATACATTTTATAACCTTTTATAAAATATAACACAACTTAATCATTTAAACCTTTAAACAATTATATATATAAATTATCCAAATAATTTATCTCAAGTGATAATATTTCAGAAAACCGATTTTTCTAAAATCCAAGTGTCGCGTATTTGTTTAATGATTCAATCGTTAAGATTAAATACGTATAAGGTGTCGGTAAGTTTATTATTGGGTATGACCCGACTTGGATCATAACATATTAGCCACATTAATTTAATATGTCTCTCGGGCATACGAAATACCTTCATGATAATGATTGATGGTGGTTCCCGTGGCCTTGGTTCAACAGAAACCGTAGTAGTTTTGCACGAGAGAGACCGATCAGTAGCAAGTCGTAATCAATAAAACTGACTAGATGGTGGTGGATGATGGTTTCGAAGAAGAAGGAAAAGAAACTGGTTCAGTTTTATTAGTGTCGTGATATCAAATATCTCCTTGACGTACAGAAGTACATACTCGAAAAAATATATAAATGGTTGTCATCTATATATGTTGGTGGTTTATGATGTTTAAAGGTAGTGGTAGTCAAGAAATAAGAAAATGCAAATGGGTGTGGTGATTGTTAATCTACAAGTGTTAATTTATATGTATATAATGATGTAGTGAGATATTTGTGGAGTCTAAAGAAAAACATTGAAACAATAATCGAATATCATAATTTACTTAAATAGTGTCTAATAGTAAAGTTGTCTCATGATTGATTGTCTCTACGTAATGTCTATATGTATGTATATTATATAATAGATTAGTTAGATTGGATAGTGGACAAGGAAAACACTAGTAAACTTTAGTTTTATGAATTAATAATCACGTGAATTATGAGATGGATGTGTAACGGAATTGATAAAGTAAAACAGTAAATTTAATTTAATAATATCTCAATTCAATAATATCATGTGGTGGTGTGGTTTGGTGATTGAAGAAAGAACGAGAAGTAACTGGGTGTTGGGTTGTTCATGTGAGAATCGTTGGTGAAAGGTGATGGTAGGAATTAGAAATCGAACATAGCATTAGAACGAAAGTAGTGATCTTTGTTCATCAAACAAGAGATGATGGTTATGGTGGTATGAAGTTAAGTAGTAAGAAAAATAAAGAAATATAATTATATGGGATGCATCATGCATTGTATATATATGTATATGTACATGGGAACTAGGATAGTGACTTATAACAGATTGAAGACAAGGAATCAAGTAATTCAATTGAAAGAATAATGTGAATGTGAATGTACTAGTGGATAGAAAGAGACGAGAAAACGGTATTAAGTGGTTATCAATTTGAAATAGTGAAGTACAGTAAGTCTTGGTTAATTGTCATACAAGCGGTCTTTTGTTTTGATGGGTGATTGGTTCTCATTAGGAAATAAGGAAGAAAAGGAATGGGTGTTCAATCTGTGTAATAATCTATTCATATGTATATTTATAAATATTAGATTATGATTAATCAAACAAAAAATAGTAACCACAAATTTCAACTACATACAGTAATCAAACGAATCATGTGAGGATTATTTTTCTATATGTTACTGAAAGTTTTTCAGGATAATATATCGTGTTCATTGCTAAACAGTTAACGTATAAAAGTGTTCCTAAAAATCCCAAATTCTTAGCTTAAATATATTTAATTATTTCAGTCATTAATTGTTTGAAACCTAATAAAAAAGATTTGTTAATTATTTATTTTTTGTTCCAATTAGTATGTACGGAGTATTAAAATTTAAACTAAAGAGGTAAAAATATTTTTGTCCAACCTATAATCTTCGTAATCAATTTATAGTCCAACATTTATCTTAATCCTTCATATATATGTATCTATTTACAATTAGTTGTTCGTGAATCGTCAGGAATGGTCGAAGGTCAATTGAATATATAAAACAGCTCAAAATTTTTGAGACGCAACATAACGAACTTTGCTTATCATGTCAGAATTATGAAATCGTATCGTGAGTTTGGTTCAAAATTAGTTGAAATTTTCCGGGTCACTACAGTACCTACCCGTTAAAGAAATTTCGTCCCGAAATTTGATCGAGGTCGTCATGGCTAACATTAAAAATGTTTTCATGACAAATATGAATTGATAAAATAGAATTTTATCACCGTTACGTAATATAGATAAGATAATTCGATCATGCAAAGAGTACGAATGAAGCTATCACAAAAGAGTGAAATGAGAAATAAAGATTCGTCTTGACTTTTAACGTAGTCACGGTTGATATCCGAAATTCATGGAATTTAAGGAAATCTTCTAATCAAAATGAAATTGCACGATTTATTAGCAACTGTTGGGATTATGGAAAGGATAGAAATATCAAAAGAATATTTTCTTGATATGGTTAGAGGTTAAATAGAATGAAAGAGTCGTGTAACATGGCACATGATGAGGGTATGATCTGCGACTCATCACATTCCATTAGAAATTCCGCATGACTTACTGTAATATAACCACGTTGGCCTGACGTCATATATTATACTAACTTATGCTTCAATTCCCAACACTTCTCTAGGATATCATTCATAATTTAAACTCAAATTTTTAAAGAAATTTAGAAACTGAAATAGTTTCCTTTATGACGTAACACGGATAGCACGAAGAGATAGATAACTTCGAGCAAGGATATTTATGAATGTATCTTCAGAAATATCTAAGATATTTATAATGAAAGATACGATGATATCTTAGAATTTAAAATATTTAAGATCAGAAGATGATGAAGAAATTTGTCCGCAAGGACTTATAATAAGTAGGAGCAAGATAATTGTTTAAAGGTTTCAGCAGATACTGAATCATCTGGATTCTTTAAGTACAGATTTAATCTTTGTGATTTGTCCACATTCTCTTTCATGGTTTGCTCAATCTGTTTTCCAGTACTAAATTTTCTATCGAGCGTTCCTAACATTCCATTCTTTATTGTCACATTTTTGGCCATTTAGACTATCTACAATTTTACTATTTCCTCTGCATTTAATGCTACCATATCTGAATCATTGGTTATCAATCCGAGGTGTTTCAAGAATTTCAAAGGGTTTGAATGAAGATTGTAATCATCAAGATACATATAATGTTTAAGATGAAGTCAAGTGGCAAACTTGAAGAAATGTTTAGTTGTAGAAGTTGTAGCTTATTAACGATCTTTTAAACCAAAATGTGTTATAATTTCTATTTTCTACTCTTTTAATATTTTTTTAATTGTTCAAATTTAGTAGTCCAATATATAATCTCATAATTTACAATATTTAAGATTAGAAAAATGATGAAGAAATTTTACGTAGTTAATTAATTGGTTACTAATCAATTTTATTTTATTCATTATTTTCTTCATTATACTACTCGTCAAATCTTGACTTGGATTCTGATCGGTAAAAATTCAAATATGAAATTGAATGAACATAGTTGTTCTTTGGTGAACGGATACGTATATATGTAGATTTGAACAGTATTGTTAATGACTGCCGAATCTGAATTGAAGAATGCACAGTGCATCTTATTAATGTGAAATCTAAATATTCCTCGGGTATTACCTACCCGTTAAAATATTTTCACCATTAACAGTTTGTACAAAAGAATTTTTAATTACAATCTTTATGAAAATATATATATATACATATATATTTTCTTTAAATGTAATCATGGATTTAATGAGTCAATATGATATTAATCTCATTTGATTTATCGTTAGAACTAGAATACATAATCTCTAAAACATTAGAGGTTACATAATTGCCATGTAGAACGAAGATAAATGATGTAGTACGATATGTAGAACGAAAATAATCGATGTAGAACAAGATGTAGAACGAAGAAAATTGATGTAGACTAGGATGTAAAACGAAGGTTATGCTCGAGGTATAAATTGTGATGTTGAGGCGTGTGATGTTGAAACTTAGGTTGTTGGTGATGTTGCTGAAGCTGGTAAGTTTTGTACCATATTCTCCAAATTGATTACTCGAGCGCGAAGCTCGTTGACTTCTTCCATTAATCCGGAATGATTGTCGGTTGAAACGAGTGAGTGAATAAGATTTGGAATGGTAGATATTACATAATCGTTGCGAGATATCCGGGAAATGAGAGTGAAAATGGTGGTTCAAACAGGTTCGCCGGTAAGTGCTTCAGGTTCTTTGCCAATAGGGCAATATGGTTGGTGGGAGGGATCACTTCTTCACATCTCCATTGATTAAGTGTACTTTGTACCCATTCTCAATTCATCCTGATTTTATGATGGCTAATTAGTTGACCCATTCCGGTTACACTGCTTCCAGAGCTCAAGTGGAAATCCATATCGGAATTGCTGTCGGAATCCAAAGAACTTGATCTAGTGACGAGTTCCATTTTGTACGATTGAGAAAAGGATTTTTCGATATGAAATGATTTTTGGATATCAGATGATATTCTAATTACATAGAATACTTATGTATAGTACAGAAGACCCCGTAGATTACGGAGGAATTTTTCGGAAGCTGTCAGGCAAAGTTTACAGTACCAGATACGCTAAGATACGAATTAGCAGATACGCTAAGATATGAATTTTGTCTATACACTAATCATGCAGTCAAGGCAGTAAGATGTGTCTAGACTAAGAATGATAAGCAAGTGATTTCCTAAGAATGATAAACAGGTAATTTTTGGCACGAAATGATAAGCAAAACTTTTGACATGCAGACACGGTCGAAGTCCAGACTCACTATGAAATGTCCCGTTCTTATTGATTAAAAATGTTCCATATTAATTGATTTCGTTGCGAGGTTTTGACCTCTATATGAGACGTTTTTCAAAGACTGCATTCATTTTAAAACAAACCTTAACCTTTATTTCATAAATAAAGGTTTAAAAAGCTTTATGTAGATTATCAAATAATGATAATCTAAAATATCCTGTTTACACACGACCATTACATAATGGTTTACAATACAAATATGTTACATCGAAATCAGTTTCTTGAATGCAGTTTTTACACAATATCATACAAACATGGACTCCAAATCTTGTCCTTATTTTAGTATGCAACAGCGGAAGCTCTTAATATTCACCTGAGAATAAACATGCTTTAAACGTCAACAAAAATGTTGGTGAGTTATAGGTTTAACCTATATATATCAAATCGTAACAATAGACCACAAGATTTCATATTTCAATACACATCCCATACATAGAGATAAAAATCATTCATATGGTGAACACCTGGTAACCAACATTAACAAGATGCATATATAAGAATATCCCCATCATTCCGGGATACCCTTCGGATATGATATAAATTTCGAAGTACTAAAGCATCCGGTACTTTGGATGGAGTTTGTTAGGCCCAATAGATCTATCTTTAGGATTCGCATCAATTAGGGTGTCTGTTCCCTAATTCTTAGATTACCAGACTTAATAAAAAGGGGCATATTCGATTTCGATAATTCAACCATAGAATGTAGTTTCACGTACTTGTGTCTATTTTGTAAATCATTTATAAAACCTGCATGTATTCTCATCCCAAAATATTAGATTTTAAAAGTGGGACTATAACTCACTTTCACAGATTTTTTTTTTTACTTCTTCGAGAAGTAAGACTTGGCCACTGTTGATTCACGAACCTATAACAATATATACATATATATTAAAGTATGTTCAAAATATATTTACAACACTTTTAATATATTTTGATGTTTTAAGTTTATTAAGTCAGCTGTCCTCGTTAGTAACCTACAACTAGTTGTCCACAGTTAGATGTACAGAAATAAATCGATAAATATTATCTTGAATCAATCCACGACCCAGTGTATACGTATCTCAGTATTGATCACAACTCAAACTATATATATTTTGGAATCAACCTCAACCCTGTATAGCTAACTCCAACATTCACATATAGAGTGTCTATGGTTGTTCCGAAATATATATAGATGTGTCGACATGATAGGTCGAAACATTGTATATGTGTCTATGGTATCTCAAGATTACATAATATACAATACAAGTTGATTAAGTTATGGTTGGAATAGATTTGTTACCAATTTTCACGTAGCTAAAATGAGAAAAATTATCCAATCTTGTTTTACCCATAACTTCTTCATTTTAAATCCGTTTTGAGTGAATCAAATTGCTATGGTTTCATATTGAACTCTATTTTATGAATCTAAACAGAAAAAGTATAGGTTTATAGTCTGAAAAATAAGTTACAAGTCGTTTTTGTAAAGGTAGTCATTTCAGTCGAAAGAACGACGTCTAGATGACCATTTTAGAAAACATACTTCCACTTTGAGTTTAACCATAATTTTTGGATATAGTTTCATGTTCATAATAAAAATCATTTTCTCAGAATAACAACTTTTAAATCAAAGTTTATCATAGTTTTTAATTAACTAACCCAAAACAGCCCGCGGTGTTACTACGACGGCGTAAATCCGGTTTTACGGTGTTTTTCGTGGTTCCAGGTTTTAAATCATTAAGTTAGCATATCATATAGATATAGAACATGTGTTTAGTTGATTTTAAAAGTCAAGTTAGAAGGATTAACTTTTATTTGCGAACAAGTTTAGAATTAACTAAACTATGTTCTAGTGATTACGAGTTTAAACCTTCGAATAAGATAGTTTTATATATATGAATCGAATGATGTTATGAACATCATTACTACCTCAAGTTTAGTAGGTAAACCTACTGGAAGTGACAAGAAATGATCTAGCTTCAAAGGATCTTGGATGGCTTGAAAGTTCTTGAAGTAAGATCATGACACAAAAACAAGTTCAAGTAAGATTTTTACTCGAATTAAGATAGTTTATAGTTATAGAAATTGAATCAAAGTTTGAATATGAATATTACCTTGAATAAGAAAGATAACCTACTGTATATAACAAAGGTTTCTTGATCTTAGATGATTACTTGGAATGGATTAGAAAGCTTGGAAGTAAATTAGTAAACTTGAAGGGATTTTTGAAGTGTTCTTGAAGTGTTCTTCCTATGATGATTATAGCTTGATTCTTGAAGTGATTTTTGATGAAGATGATGATTAACTACTGGAAAAATACGTTCATAATAGTGTGTGTGTGTGTGTGTGTTGAGAGAGAATTAGAAAGAGAATTGGAAGTGAAATGGAGTGAATGATGAGTGGTAATTGGTGAGTGGTGAGTGGGGTTAAAAGGAGTTCTAGTTAGTTGACTAGCTCATGGTAGAAGTTAAAATTGATTAGTCATACATGACATAATCAAGAGTGGAATCCCATGCTAGTTCCTATTGGTATATACCCATAGTAAGTACGTTTTGAAGCTGTGTATAATACGGGTAAGAATACGACTAGAATTCTTGATGAAAGAAAAGAATGGGAAAGTAACTGTAACCATTTTCGTTAAGTATGAGTGTTTTGATATATGTCTTGAAGTCTTCCAAAAGTATTTTAATACATCTAAATACACTACATGTATATACATTTTAACTGAGTCGTTAAGTCATCGTTAGTCGTTACATGTAAGTGTTGTTTTGAAACCTTTAAGTTAACGATCTCAATTAATGTTGTTAACCCATTGTTTATTATATCTAATGAGATGTTAAATTATTATATTATCATGATATTATGATATATTAATATATCTTAATATGATATATATACATTTAAATGTCATTACAACGATAATCGTTACATATATGTCTCGTTTCGAAATCCTTAAGTTAGTAGTCTTGTTTATATGTATATAACTCATTGTTAATATACTTATGGAGATACTTACTTATCATAATATCATGTTAACCATATGTATATCCATATATATATCGTCATGTCGTTTTTACAAGTTTTAACGTTCGTGAATCGCCGGTCAACTTGGGTGGTCAATTGTCTATATGAAACATATTTCAATTAATCAAGTCTTAACAAGTTTGATTGCTTAACATGTTGGAAACATTTAATCATGTAAATATCAATCTCAATTAATATATATAAACATGGAAAAGTTCGGGTCACTACAGTACCTACCCGTTAAATAAATTTCGTCCCGAAATTTTAAGCTGTTGAAGGTGTTGACGAATCTTCTGGAAATAGATGCGGGTATTTCTTCTTCATCTGATCTTCACGCTCCCAGGTGAACTCAGGTCCTCTACGAGCATTCCATCGAACCTTAACAATTGGTATCTTGTTTTGCTTAAGTCTTTTAACCTCACGATCCATTATTTCGACGGGTTCTTCGATGAATTGGAGCTTTTCGTTGATTTGGATTTCATCTAACGGAATAGTGAGATCTTCTTTAGCAAAATATTTCTTCAAATTCGAGACGTGGAAAGTGTTATGTACAGCCGTGAGTTGTTGAGGTAACTCAAGTCGGTAAGCTACTGGTCCGACACGATCAATAATCTTGAATGGTCCAATATACCTTGGATTTAATTTCCCTCGTTTACCAAATCGAACAACGCCTTTCCAAGGTGCAACTTTAAGCATGACCATCTCTCCAATTTCAAATTCTATATCTTTTCTTTTAATGTCAGCGTAGCTCTTTTGTCGACTTTGGGCGGTTTTCAACCGTTGTTGAATTTGGATGATCTTCTCGGTAGTTTCTTGTATAATCTCCGGACCCGTAATCTGTCTATCCCCCACTTCACTCCAACAAATCGGAGGCCTGCACTTTCTACCATAAAGTGCTTCAAACGGCGCCATCTCAATGCTTGAATGGTAGCTGTTGTTGTAGGAAAATTCTGCTAACGGTAGATGTCGATCCCAACTGTTTCCGAAATCAATAACACATGCTCGTAGCATGTCTTCAAGCATTTGTATCGTCCTTTCGCTCTGCCCATCAGTTTGTGGATGATAGGCAGTACTCATGTCTAGACGAGTTCCTAATGCTTGCTGTAATGTCTGCCAGAATCTTGAAATAAATCTGCCATCCCTATCAGAGATAATAGAGATTGGTATTCCATGTCTGGAGACGACTTCCTTCAAATACAGTCGTGCTAACTTCTCCATCTTGTCATCTTCTCTTATTGGCAGGAAGTGTGCTGATTTGGTGAGACGATCAACTATTACCCAAATAGTATCAAAACCACTTGCAGTCCTTGGCAATTTAGTGATGAAATCCATGGTAATGTTTTCCCATTTCCATTCTGGGATTTCGGGTTGTTGAAGTAGACCTGATGGTTTCTGATGCTCAGCTTTGACCTTAGAACACGTCAAACATTCTCCTACGTATTTAGAAACATCGGCTTTCATACCCGGCCACCAAAAATGTTTCTTGAGATCCTTGTACATCTTCCCCGTTCCAGGATGTATTGAGTATCTGGTTTTATGAGCTTCTCTAAGTACCATTTCTCTCATATCTCCAAATTTTGGTACCCAAATCCTTTCAGCCCTATACCGGGTTCCGTCTTCACGAATATTAAGATGCTGCTCCGATCCTTTGGGTATTTCATCCTTTAAATTTCCTTCTTTTAAAACTCCTTGTTGCGCCTCCTTTATTTGAGTAGTAAGGTTATTATGAATCATTATATTCATAGATTTTACTCGAATGGGTTCTCTATCCTTCCTGCTCAAGGCATCGGCTACCACATTTGCCTTCCCCGGGTGGTAACGAATCTCAAAGTCGTAATCATTCAACAATTCAATCCACCTACGCTGCCTCATATTCAGTTGTTTCTGATTAAATATGTGTTGAAGACTTTTGTGGTCGGTATATATAATACTTTTGACCCCATATTAGTAGTGCCTCCAAGTCTTTAATGCAAAAACAACCGCGCCTAATTCCAAATCATGCGTCGTATAATTTTGCTCGTGAATCTTCAATTGTCTAGACGCATAAGCAATCACCTTTGTTCGTTGCATTAATACACAACCGAGACCTTGCTTTGATGCGTCACAATAAATCACAAAATCATCATTCCCTTCAGGCAATGACAATATAGGTGCCGTAGTTAGCTTTTTCTTCAATAACTGAAACGCTTTCTCTTGTTCATCCTTCCATTCAAATTTCTTCCCTTTATGCGTTAATGCAGTCAAGGGTTTTGCTATTCTGGAAAAGTCTTGGATGAACCTTCTGTAGTAACCAGCTAGTCCTAAAAACTGGCGTATGTGTTTTGGAGTTTTTGGGGTTTCCCACTTTTCAACAGTTTCTATCTTTGCCGGATCCACCTTAATACCTTCTTTGTTCACTATGTGACCGAGGAATTGAACTTCTTCCAACCAAAATGCACACTTTGAAAACTTAGCGTACAATTCTTCCTTCCTCAATACTTCTAATACCTTTCTCAAATGTTCACCGTGTTCTTGGTCATTCTTTGAGTAAATAAGTATGTCATCAATGAAAACAATGACAAACTTGTCAAGGTATGGTCCACACACTCGGTTCATAAGGTCCATGAACACAGCTGGTGCATTAGTTAAACCAAATGGCATGACCATAAACTCGTAATGGCCGTAACGTGTTCTGAAAGCAGTCTTTGGAATATCATCTTCTTTCACCCGCATTTGATGATACCCGGAATGTAAGTCAATCTTTGAATAAACAGACGAGCCTTGTAGTTGATCAAATAAGTCATCGATTCTCGGTAGTGGGTAGCGGTTCTTGATGGTAAGTTTGTTCAACTCTCGGTAGTCGATACACAACCTGAATGTACCATCTTTCTTCTTGAAAAACAAAACAGGAGCTCCCCACGGTGATGTGCTTAGTCGAATGAAACCATGCTCTACAAGTTCTTGTAATTGGCTTTGCAGTTCTTTCATCTCGCTGGGTGCGAGTCTGTAAGGAGCACGAGCTATTGGTGCAGCTCCTGGTACAAGATCTATTTGAAATTCAACGGATCGATGTGGGGGTAATCCCGGTAATTCTTTCGAAAATACATCGGGAAATTCTTTTGCTACGGGAACATTATTGATGCTCTTTTCTTCAGTTTGTACTTTCTCGACGTGTGCTAGAACAGCATAGCAACCTTTTCTTATTAGTTTTTGTGCCTTCAAATTACTAATAAGATGTAGCTTCGTGTTGCCCTTTTCTCCGTACACCATTAAGGGTTTTCCTTTTTCTCGTATAATGCGAATTGCATTTTTGTAACAAACGATCTCTACTTTCACTTCTTTCAACCAGTCCATACCGATTATCACATCAAAACTCCCTAACTCTACTGGTATCAAGTCAATCTTAAATGTTTCGCTAACCAGTTTAATTTCTCGATTCCGACATATATTATCTGCTGAAATTAATTTACCATTTGCTAATTCGAGTAAAAATTTACTATCCAAAGGCGTCAATGGACAACTTAATTTAGCACAAAAATCTCTACTCATATAGCTTCTATCCGCACCCGAATCAAATAAAACGTAAGCAGATTTATTGTCAATAAGAAACGTACCCGTAACAAGCTCCGGGTCTTCCTGTGCCTCTGCCGCATTAATATTGAAAACTCTTCCGCGGCCTTGTCCATTCGTGTTCTCCTGGTTCGGGCAATTTCTAATAATGTGGCCCGGTTTTCCACATTTATAACAAACTACATTGGCATAACTTGCTCCGACACTACTTGCTCCGCCATTACTCGTTCCGACACCATTTGTTCCTTTCGCTCTATTAACACCTGGTCCATAGACCTCACACTTCGCCGCGCTATGACCATTTCTTTTGCACTTGTTACAAAATTTGGTGCAGAACCCTGAGTGATACTTTTCACACCTTTGGCATAGCTGCTTCTGATTGTTGTTGTTGTTGCGGTTATTATTGTTGTTGGGATGATTGTTGTAGTTGCTGTTGTTGTTGTTGTTGTTGTTGTTGTTGTTGTTTTTGTTGTTGTTGTTGTTGGGCCGTTTGTTGTAGTTGCGATTGATGTTGCGATTGTTGGGATAATTGTTGCGATTATTGTTGTAATTGTTGTTGTTGTTGTATTGGTGATTCTTATCACCGATTTCCTCCCACTTTCTTTTGACTTGCTTCACATTGGCCTCTTCAGCAGTCTGTTCTTTAATTCTTTCTTCAATCTGGTTCACTAGTTTGTGAGCCATTCTACATGCCTGTTGTATGGAGGCGGGCTCGTGTGAACTTATATCTTCTTGGATTCTTTCCGGTAATCCTTTCACAAACGCGTCGATCTTCTCTTCCTCATCTTTGAATGCTCCCGGACACAATAGGCACAATTCTGTGAATCGTCTTTCGTACCTGGTAATATCAAATCCTTGGGTTCGTAACCCTCTAAGTTCTGTCTTGAGCTTATTGACCTCGGTTCTGGGACGGTACTTCTCGTTCATCAAGTGCTTGAATGCTGACCACGGTAGTGCGTACGCATCGTCTTGTCTCACTTGCTCTAGATAGGTATTCCACCATGTTAACGCAGAACCTATGAAGGTATGCGTAGCGTACTTCACTTTGTCCTCTTCAGTACACTTACTTATGGCAAACACCGATTCGACCTTCTCGGTCCACCGTTTCAATCCGATCGGTCCTTCGGTTCCATCAAATTCCAAAGGTTTGCAGGCAGTGAATTCTTTGTAGGTGCATCCTACACGATTTCCTGTACTGCTAGATCCAAGGTTATTGTTGGTATGTAGCGCAGCCTGTACTGCGGCTATGTTTGAAGCTAGAAAAGTACGAAATTCCTCTTCATTCATATTCACGGTGTGTCGAGTAGTCGGTGCCATTTCCTTCAAAATAGTCAAATGGAACAAGTTAATCATACAGAATATTAAGAGTAGTTAATAGTATTTCGTAGCATAATATGAACTCATTTATAAAAGCTTTTTCTTCATATTAGCGTTTTATAAGTTTAAATTCGGGTAGTACCTACCCGTTAAGTTCATACTTAGTAGCTAATATACAATTCAACTACTACAATTCTATATGAAAAACTGATTATAATAATATTTCGCGTTCAAACTTTTACACAATATTTTACAAACTTACAATACCGCTTATTTTACATATAGCATGAAATATAGCACACAATAAATTTGATACAAGATGGTTGTGAAGATAATTCTAGCTAGTACACAAGTCGTTCAGCAAAGGCAATAAAGACACGTAATTCATACGTCCAGAAACAAGTCATGCATTCTGGTTTTACTAGGATTACTTCCCATCCTTGGTCTTGTGAAACATAACCGTTATGGCCGTTGATAAGACAGCGTGTTGTAACGTCGTCAAAGGGACGAGGGTTACGTAATGTCCAACAGTCCCGTAACAATCTAAAAACCTCATTTCTTACCCCAATTACCGACTCCGTCACTTGTGGGAACGTTTTGTTTAATAGTTGTAGGCCGATGTTCTTGTTCTCACTTTGGTGAGAAGCGAACATTACTAATCCGTAAGCATAACATGCTTCTTTATGTTGCATGTTAGCCGCTTTTTCTAAATCACGAAGTCCAATATTCGGATATATTGAGTCAAAATAATTTCTTAACCCATTGCGTAAAATAGCATTTGGGTTCCCCGCAATATATGCGTCAAAGTAAACACATCGTAACTTATGGATTTTCCAATGTGATATCCCCCATCTTTCGAACGAAAGCCTTTTATAAACCAAGGCATTCTTGGAACGTTCTTCGAATGTCTTACAAACTGATCTCGCCTTAAATAGTTGTGCCGAAGAATTCTGACCGACTCTAGACAAGATTTCATCAATCATGTCTCCGGGTAGGTCTCTTAAAATTTTGGGTTGTCTATCCATTTTGTGTTTTTATACTGTAAAATAGACAAGAGTTAGATTCATAAAAAAAAATACTTATTAATACAAGCAATTTTTACATATATCATAAAGCATAAGCACACTATATTACTTATATTACACCACACGAATACAACTATCTTATTCCGACTCGCTTGTTTCTTCTTCTTCGGTTTTGGTTCGTTTTGCCAAGTTTCTAGGGATATATGATGTTCCCCTAATACGAGCCGTCGTTATCCACATTGGTTTAGAAAAACCTGGTGGTTTAGAGGTTCCCGGGTCATTGTTACAACTTAAGGACTTCGGGGGTTGACGATACATATAAAGTTCATCGGGGTTGGAATTAGATTTCTCTATTTTTATGCCCTTTCTCTTATTATTTTCTTTTGCCTTTTTTAAATTCAGTTGGGGTAATTTCTATAACATCATCGGAATTCTCGTCGGAATCCGATTCATCGGAGAATTGGTAATCCTCCCAATATTTTGCTTCCTTAGCGGAAACACCATTGACCATAATTATCCTTGGTCGGTTGGTTGAGGATTTTCTTTTACTTAACTGTTTTATTATTTCCCCCACCGGTTCTATTTCATCATCCGGTTCCGATTCTTCTTCCGGTTCCGATTCTTCTTCCGGTTCCGACTCTTCTTCCGGTTCCTCTTCGGGAACTTGTGAATCAGTCCACGAATCATTTCAATTTACATTTGACTCTTCATTATTATTAGGTGAGTCAATGGGACTTGTTCTAGAGGTAGACATCTATCACATAATATCAAACGCGTTAAGAGATTAATATATCACATAATATTCACATGTTAAAAATATATAGTTTCCAACAAAATTTGTTAAGCAATCATTTTTCAAGTAAACACGGTCGAGGTCCAGACTCACTAATGCATCCTAACAAACTAGATAAGACACACTAATGCAAAATTATGGTTCTCTAAGACCAACGCCCGGATACCAACTGAAATGTCCCGTTCTTATTGATTAAAAACGTTCCATATTAATTGATTTCGTTGCGAGGTTTTGACCTCTATATGAGACGTTTTTCAAAGACTGCATTCATTTTAAAAAAAACCATAACCTTTATTTCATAAATAAAGGTTTAAAAAGCTTTATGTAGATTATCAAATAATGATAATCTAAAATATCCTGTTTACACACGACCATTACATAATGGTTTACAATACAAATATGTTACATCAAAATCAGTTTCTTGAATGCAGTTTTTACACAATATCATACAAACATGGACTCCAAATCTTGTCCTTATTTTAGTATGCAACAGCGGAAGCTCTTAATATTCACCTGAGAATAAACATGCTTTAAACGTCAACAAAAATGTTGGTGAGTTATAGGTTTAACCTATATATATCAAATCGTAACAATAGACCACAAGATTTCATATTTCAATACACATCCCATACATAGAGATAAAAATCATTCATATGGTGAACACCTGGTAACCAACATTAACAAGATGCATATATAAGAATATCCCCATCATTCCGGGACACCCTTCGGATATGATATAAATTTCGAAGTACTAAAGCATCCGGTACTTTGGATGGGGTTTGTTAGGCCCAATAGATCTAGCTTTAGGATTCGCGTCAATTAGGGTGTCTGTTCCCTAATTCTTAGATTACCAGACTTAATAAAAAGGGGCATATTCGATTTCGATAATTCAACCATAGAATGTAGTTTCACGTACTTGTGTCTATTTTGTAAATCATTTATAAAACCTGCATGTATTCTCATCCCAAAATATTAGATTTTAAAAGTGGGACTATAACTCACTTTTACAGATTTTTTTTTTTACTTCGTCGAGAAGTAAGACTTGGCCACTGTTGATTCACGAACCTATAACAATATATACATATATATTAAAGTATGTTCAAAATATATTTACAACACTTTTAATATATTTTGATGTTTTAAGTTTATTAAGTCAGCTGTCCTCGTTAGTAACCTACAACTAGTTGTCCACAGTTAGATGTACAGAAATAAATCGATAAATATTATCTTGAATCAATCCACGACCCAGTGTATACGTATCTCAGTATTGATCACAACTCAAACTATATATATTTTGGAATCAACCTCAACCCTGTATAGCTAACTCCAACATTCACATATAGAGTGTCTATGGTTGTTCCGAAATATATATAGATGTGTCAACATGATAGGTCGAAACATTGTATACGTGTCTATGGTATCTCAAGATTACATATTATACAATACAAGTTGATTAAGTTATGGTTGGAATAGATTTGTTACCAATTTTCACGTAGCTAAAATGAGAAAAATTATCTAATCTTGTTTTACCCATAACTTCTTCATTTTAAATCCGTTTTGAGTGAATCAAATTGCTATGGTTTCATATTGAACTTTATTTTATGAATCTAAACAGAAAAAGTATAGGTTTATAGTCGGAAAAATAAGTTACAAGTCGTTTTTGTAAAGGTAGTCATTTCAGTCGAAAGAATGACGTCTAGATGACCATTTTAGAAAACATACTTCCACTTTGAGTTTAACCATAATTTTTGGATATAGTTTCATGTTCATAATAAAAATCATTTTCTCAGAATAACAACTTTTAAATCAAAGTTTATCATAGTTTTTAATTAACTAACCCAAAACAGCCCGCGGTGTTACTACGACGGCGTAAATCCGGTTTTACGGTGTTTTTCGTGTTTCCAGGTTTTAAATCATTAAGTTAGCATATCATATAGATATAGAACATGTGTTTAGTTGATTTTAAAAGTCAAGTTATAAGGATTAACTTTTGTTTGCGAACAAGTTTAGAATTAACTAAACTATGTTCTAGTGATTACGAGTTTAAACCTTCGAATAAGATAGTTTTATATATATGAATCGAATGATGTTATGAACATCATTACTACCTCAAGTTTAGTAGGTAAACCTACTGGAAGTGACAAGAAATGATCTAGCTTCAAAGGATCTTGGATGGCTTGAAAGTTCTTGAAGTAGGATCATGACACAAAAACAAGTTCAAGTAAGATTTTTACTCGAATTAAGATAGTTTATAGTTATAGAAATTGAATCAAAGTTTGAATATGAATATTACCTTGAATAAGAAAGATAACCTACTGTATATAACAAAGGTTTCTTGATCTTAGATGATTACTTGGAATGGATTAGAAAGCTTGGAAGTAAATTAGTAAACTTGAAGGGATTTTTGAAGTGTTCTTGAAGTGTTCTTCCTATGATGATTATAGCTTGATTCTTGAAGTGATTTTTGATGAAGATGATGATTAAATACTGGAAAAATACGTTCATAATAGTGTGTGTGTGTGTGTGTTGAGAGAGAATTAGAAAGAGAATTGGAAGTGAAATGGAGTGAATGATGAGTGGTGAGTGGGGTTAAAAGGAGTTCTAGTTAGTTGACTAGCTCATGGTAGAAGTTAAAATTGATTAGTCATACATGACATAATCAAGAGTGGAATCCCATGCTAGTTCCTATTGGTATATACCCATAGTAAGTACGTTTTGAAGCTGTGTATAATACGGGTAAGAATACGACTAGAATTCTTGATGAAAGAAAAGAATGGGAAAGTAACTGTAACCATTTTTGTTAAGTATGAGTGTTTTGATATATGTCTTGAAGTCTTCCAAAAGTATTTTAATACATCTAAATACACTACATGTATATACATTTTAACTGAGTCGTTAAGTCATCGTTAGTCGTTACATGTAAGTGTTGTTTTGAAACCTTTAAGTTAACGATCTCAATTAATGTTGTTAACCCATTGTTTATTATATCTAATGAGATGTTAAATTATTATATTATCATGATATTATGATATATTAATATATCTTAATATGATATATATACATTTAAATGTCGTTACAACGATAATCGTTACATATATGTCTCGTTTCGAAATCCTTAAGTTAGTAGTCTTGTTTATATGTATATAACTCATTGTTAATATACTTATGGAGATACTTACTTATCATAATCTCATGTTAACCATATATATATCCATATATATATCGTCATGTCGTTTTTACAAGTTTTAACGTTCGTGAGTCGCCGGTCAACTTGGGTGGTTAATTGTCTATATGAAACATATTTCAATTAATCAAGTCTTAACAAGTTTGATTGCTTAACATGTTGGAAATATTTAATCATGTAAATATCAATCTCAATTAATATATATAAACATGGAAAAGTTCGGGTCACTACACACTAATGCATCTAAACAACTATCAGTTAGATACACTAATGCAAGACCTGGTTCGCTAAGACCACTGCTCTGATACCACCTGTAGTGACCCGTCCTAATCCATCTGGACGAAGTCACCAACATCTGGTCCCATTGCGATGATCGACTCCAAATAATGTCTTTAAAATGAGCAAATGCACAGCGGAAGATTTCTTTCATACCTGAGAATAAACATACTTTCAAGTGTCAACCAAAAAGTTGGTGAGTTCATAGGTTTATCATAAAACAATAAAATTCATCATTTTGATAGACCACAAGATTTAAATGCTGCATGGTACAAATGGGCCCGAATCCTACACCCACCTGTAATGTACATGCGATATCTTTTAAATATTGTACACCTTTCTCTTGTACGAAATCCATTTTTCATAAATCTTAGTAACCGTACACATATCTCGTGCACAAAAATAACATACACGTAACCTGTGTATAAAATCATTCTCTCGATACATAACTTTCACTTTTCATTTCTTTCATAGCTTGGCTTGGTAACCGACCTTAACATATAATGCGCATAAATAATATCCCCAAAACAGAAAATCTCTTCTGTATAATAATCATATAAACTTCGAAGTACTAAACACCACGCCCACTAGCCCTTCCGTCTAGTGAACATTCTGGGTGGGGGTGTTAAACCCGGTAGCTACCTTTAGGATTCGCGTCAATTAGGCGTGAACTAATTCTCAAAATTAGTGATGTTCCCTAATTCTTAGGTTACCAAGCAATAATAATCAGGAGAAAAATATTCATATCAATTGTGGCAATTATCACGTCCACATAATTCAATGGTGGCAATTATCACGTCCACATAATTCATTCGAGGAATGTTTTGCTTGTGTCTATCTCGTTAAACATTTATAAAAGCAATTCATGTATTCGCAGTTCAAAATGTATTTCAAAAGCATTTAATAAAGCAGTTGTAAAAGTAGCGCATGTATTCTCAGTCCCAAAAATGTAAAGAGTAAAAGGGAATCAAATGAACTCACTATACGATATTTTGTAGTAAAAATATGCATACGACGGAACTGAACAATTGCAGGGTTGGCCTTGGATTCACGAACCTCAATGAAATATCCAAAAATAATAATAAACGTCATTGCCCGGACTCGAACTCGTGACCTCCCGCTAACCCACTACCACCCTTAACCATCAGTCCAAGTCTATTTTTCCGTTTTATAATCTAATTTAATTCTATTTAACCTGTTGATACATGAGGCCTAATGCACAAACCCATTTAAACTACCAATCCATTAACAAAATGCATCTGTAACCTATTCGATGGATTTCCTGGATACTAACCCTAATTATAACAATGAACCACAATCAAATTTCTTCGGTTCATCATCATAAAATCACGCTGTCATTTTCTCCATCATCGTCAACATGGAATCACGATTATCACCTATCAATATAACTTCGATTTGCAGCAAACAAAGTCATGAGTAACAACATCATGAACCCACCACTATTCATCTTCTTTCTCTCATCTTCTTCGTGTGGGTGTGGTAACGGGGAACGAAGAAACATAATAAAAAAAATGGTTTACAGTTGTTTCACTGTTTCAAAAACAGGAATAAAACAGCCGGGTTCAAGAAAGGATGCAGATTTCATGATGGTTTTGCAGGTTTAATGATGTTCATTGGTTTCGCGAAAAGAAGTAACAAAATAGAATGATAATCGAGTAGCAGGATCAATTTCTGATGGTTCATGGTGATTGCGGTGTTTGTTTAATGAAGATGATCTACGATTAATAGTAGTAAAAAAATAATACTCGAATATGGTTATGGGGTTTGGGTCGATCAAAAATAGAAGTACCCGAACGATGTTAATAAGTTGGTGATGGTTCTTGGCTGCCATACAGTTCGGATAGCAGTAGTTAGCAACCATAGCACCAGGAGCAAAGTTTGAAGGTTTCGGTTATGGGACTGAGCGGTATAACAAAGTGAGCAGTTGTAGTCGTATATATATGAGGTATGATAATGATTGATGGGGTTCCCTTGGCCTTGGTTCAACAGAAACCGTAGTAGTTTTGCAGGAGAGAGACCGATCAGTAGCAAGTCGTGATCAATAAAACTGACTAGATGGTGGTGGATGATGGTTTCGAAGAAGAAGGAAAAGAAACTGGTTCAGTTTTATTAGTGCTGTGATATCAAATATCTCCTTGACGTACAGAAGTACATACTCGAAAAAATATATAAATGGTTGTCATCTATATATGTTGGTGGTTTATGATGTTTAAAGGTAGTGGTAGTCAAGAAATAAGAAAATGCAAATGGGTGTGGTGATTGTTAATCTGCAAGTGTTAATTTATATGTATATAATGATGTAGTGAGATATTTGTGGAGTCTAAAGCAAAACATTGAAACAATAATCAAATATCATAATTTACTTAAATAGTGTCTAATAGTAAAGTTGTCTCATGATTGATTGTCTCTGCATAATGTCTATATGTATGTATATTATATAATAGATTAGTTAGATTGGATAGTGGACAAGGAAAACACTAGTAAACTTTAGTTTTATGAATTAACAATCACGTGAATTATGAGATGGATGTGTAACGGAATTGATAAAGTAAAACAGTAAATTTAATTTAATAATATCTCAATTCAATAATATCATGTGGTGGTGTGGTTTGGTGATTGAAGAAAGAAAGAGAAGTAACTGGGTGTTGGGTTGTTCATGTGAGAATCGTTGGTGAAAGGTGATGGTAGGAATTAGAAATCGAACATAGCATTAAAACGAAAGTAATGATCTTTGTTCATCAAACAAGAGATGATGGTTATGGTGGTATGAAGTTAAGTAGTAAGAAAAATAAAGAAATATAATTATATGGGATGCATCATGCATTGTATATATATGTATATGTACATGGGAACTAGGATAGTGATTTATAACAGATTGAAGACAAGGAATCAAGTAATTCAATTGAAAGAATAATGTGAATGTGAATGTACTAGTGGATAGAAAGAGACGAGAAAACAGTATTAAGTGGTTATCAATTTGAAATAGTGAAGTACAGTAAGTCTTGGTTAATTGTCATACAAGTGGTCTTTTGTTTTGATGGGTGATTGGTTCTCATTAGGAAATAAGGAAGAAAAGGAATGGGTGTTCAATCTGTGTAATAATCTATTCATATGTATATTTATATATATTAGATTATGATTAATCAAACAAAAAATAGTAACCACAAATTTCAACTACATACAGTAATCAAACGAATCATGTGAGGATTATTTGTCTATATGTTACTGAAAGTTTTTCAGGATGATATATCGTGTCCATTGCTAAACAGTTAACGTACAAAAGTGTTCCTAAAAATCTCAAATTCTTAGCTTAAATATATTTAATTATTTCAGTCATTAATTGTTTGAAACCTAATAAAAAAGATTTGTTAATTATTTGTTTTCTGTTCCAATTAGTATGTACGGAGTATTAAAATTTAAACTAAAGAGGTAAAAATATTTTTGTCCAACCTATAATCTTCGTAATCAATTTATAGTCCAACTTTTATCTTAATCCTTCATATATATGTATCTATTTACAATTAGTTGTTCGTGAATCGTCAGGAATGGTCGAAGGTCAATTGAATATATGAAACAGTTCAAAATTTTTGAGACGCAACATAACGGACTTTGCTTATCATGTCAGAATTATGAAATCGTATCGTGAGTTTGGTTCAAAATTAGTCGAAATTTTCCGGGTCACTACAAAAATTTGTTGAGAGGTTTTAAAAATGAGCCGTTAAATCTTCACGTAGTTGATCGTGTACGTTTCGATCGCGAATTTCCTTTTCTCGTGATCGACGATCTTTGATCCTTCTCCTAATATTGCGACGGGGCTTGTTTTCGGGTTTATCTAACCATTCTTGTTCCCCAGTACTCAAGGCAAAACCGTTATCTTCTTGTATCATGTTGTGCATAACAATACAACTATACATTATCCTTCTCATCTTGTTAATGCTCATAACTCGTGCCGGAGTTTTTAAAATAGCAAACATACCTTGTAGAACACCAAATATACGCTCACGAATTAGCACCCGTCAGATTTGAGAAAAGTAGTCCTTCCACAAATTAGCACCCGCCGCTTCACGATCTCTATTAATAAAACGTCGTGGGTTTCGTTGCATACGAGTTCTTGTAGGTTGGTGTTCTTCTTTTTCGTCGGACGAGGTGGTATCAAACAACAAATCAAGACTCGCGGCTAAAAACTCCATTTTTTGTAGATGAAAAGTAGAATGTATATGTTTATATATGTTGGATTGTATATGTATATGTTTAGAATGGTGAAATGAAGAATGAAAAATAAAAATAGATTGTATATATATTTATAGGAGAAAAAAATTAAATCTGCAACGCCTACCCCTCCAACGTCTTTATTTGACCAGCCAATTACAGATCGCCACCTAGCAAACTGCCCATTTCTTGCCTCCGTGATTCGCCGAAAAACGCCGCCGCACAAACGGCCACAAACCCTCCATTCCGGGCGTTTGTGGGGTGTTTCTCATGCCATGTAGGCGGAACCAGGGAAGATCACGCCGCGTTATCTGTGGTCTAATGGGGCGTTTGTCTTTGGCCGTTAGTCAAAGTAACACGCTAGACTTCAAGTGTGTTTGTGATTTTTTTTTATTATTTTCTTCAATTCTTTTTCTACCTCTTTCAACACTTTTTAACCCAACCTCCAATCATATTTTGCCACATCACCCACAAACGCCCTCAACAACTTTCCCCATTACAACCCACATACTTAACTCGTCATAGGCATAACTAAAAAAATCCCTCATCCACTCCACGTCAACATCACAATTATTTGTGATCTTAGACCCTTTGTTATGATAAATGTATATGTTGTGGTGTTGGGGAGGTTGATTTATGCTAACATATCATTGTTGTAGGTTGGAGGGCATTGTGATAAATGTTATATTGTGGATAATGTTGTAAAATATACTTCGTAATTAGTTGTTGAGTAAATAAAGAAATAAAAAATCGGGCCAATCAATTTCGTTCCATTCCGTTGTCAATATCATTGTTTGCCCCCACAACACCACAACAATTCCTTTCACAACAGCCCCACACCGCCATGTTGTGGTGTGCCGCATATACAAGGGGTGTACCATTGTACTCGCGTAGCATATGCTCTTAGACCTGTTTTTGAAGATTTGAGTTCGAATTGTCAATCTTACAAATAACAAATGACATTACTACTCACTATGTCTCATCTTTATCGTACCTCGACAAAAATCACACATTTAAAACAATAGACTGTCATATGTACATTTTGCTAACTTTTTAGTTATACCTTTTAGTTTTTATTTACTTTTTTGTTTTACATGAATAAAACAATGACATATAAAAATTTACTTTATTATTCTTATCTATTTATGGAAGTAGACAATTAGTTTGAGACAACTCAAAAGAAAATAGTTGACAATAAATATAGGACATAAATAGTTGAAAGATAAGTTTAATACATCAATATTTCAAGTACATGTGTACTTGTTTAAGAACAACAAAATTTGCGGGGTTTTGGAACAGTAGAAACTAAATACACATGTTGTGTAGAGGTTGATGCTCGAGACCACATTTTTCTTTCATGCAACTCGTTTACAAGCTTATCGACAAGAATTAAGCGATGGAATGGTTTGTCTTAGCCCTGTTTTTACATGTTGGACGTTGTCTTCATTTTTTTTTTAACGGCGATTTTTTGGTATCAGTAGATCATGTATTTCAACGACCCTCAATGGGTACCGTTGAAGCACTGCTTCGTTGGCAATTACTTTGTTGCTTTATTGTAAACAATCATCCCCGTATATCATAATAAAGATAAGTCATTTCTCAACCTAGAGTGAAACACCACAAAAGTAGAGAAAGTCCTCCATCTCAATGTTCTATGGATAGAAAAATTGCTTTCAAATAGATTTAACAAATATAAAATTTCTGAAATCCTTTGTGTACGTGAACAATAAATTAAGATATAAAATAAAATTTATACACGGGTTACACCTTTTTAATGAGATAAATTCTTCTTATATACTATTATTAGTGACCTGTTTTTTGATCGTTTTAGTTTTACCTAATTGATACCATGACAAAACTCCGGATATTATATATCAAATATTGACAACAACGTTTCGAAGCTAAACATAAAATAAACATGTACATATAAACATAACCATAATCATATAACGATAACCATAAGAATAATAAGATAAGACTATGAAATAAAAGGTGGTCCCGCAATTCACGTTTAAAGTTTTCTAGGTGTATAATATAATATAACTATAATTTATTTAATTAAATATACTTGGTAGTAACTAATTAAAATTTGACATTACTTTTTCCCTATGAATTTGGTCTAAAACAATAAAGAAATAATTCAATTAGACCTTATATATTCTAGTAAAATATTCATCATTTCCGACTAATTTGAACATAAAAAATATCTTCCTTTACCTATCTTCTACCTTTGTCATGCTAAGTATATATAGTCATAATGCCATGTAAAAGGTAAATTTGAAACATTAAACTCAAAAACATCTAAATGTTATATTTGTGAGGACATGTTGTGATCATATACCTGAGATACTTTAACATTAGTATTGTTATCGAATTTGCGCTATGTAACACCTTTAAAAAAAATATAAGTTACAAATCACGATTGATATTCAGCTAATGCTATCAAACGTACCTTTGAAAACAAATTTAAAGCTCAAATCAAGGTCCTTATAAAAATTATTAAAATTAAAAGTAATATAATAAAATAAATATGATTACGATGCACTCCGGCCTATTATCTAGACTTGAATAACAACCACAATTTTTTTATTAACAACATATGTTGCATACACAATATTCCTTTTGGTAGTAATCGAGAAAATTAATCAAAGAAGATAGGAAGATATTTAAAAAACTGACAACGAGTTTCTAAGTATACATGCAATGCATGATTGAGTTTTTTTTTTTTTTTTTTTTTTGGAAAGCCAAGAAACATTTTATTAATATAATGATAAATTCATAATAAGAGGCCAGTAGCAGCTGGAACCTCAATATTACAACTCGAACAAAGACAGAAGGCTATATCACTATAATCAGTAGGCTAAATACAAGAAGGATACTCGAGATTTTTTCACTTTTGTACAAGAAAATATGCTCATTTTTCGAATAAAACCAATGGTCGTGACAACTTAGAAGATCAATTAAGTTGGAGTAACAATCTGGATACAGTGCTGATAAAATCGGCGACAAAGCACCCGACGTTACTCCACTTAGCCACCTAATTGTCCATATGAGATAATGACATTAAAACATAAATATACAAATTATATACATTAAAATTTTTGATTTCGGTTTTCGATTTAACCAAAGTCAGAATTTTCAAAACTGAAAACCGAATTCAAATTCGGTTTTGGTTTTACTCGGTTCGAAAACCGTTTGTCGAATTCGGTTTCGACTTTTTCGGTTTTGTTTCCGGGTTAAACGGATTCAAACTAAATACTGACCACCCCGAACCCACCCTTGTGGTCAAGTGGTTCACCCCTTTGCACTTGTGCATTGGGATGGGGTGGGGAGGTCTCAAGTTCGAGTCCCTCACCTTAAAAATATTCGTGGGATTTATTTTCTGAAAGCCGAATTGCCCCGGGGAAGGTTTTACCGGCTCGTATTCAGGACCCAGGTCCGACCGCCTGCCCCTCGGGATGGTTTAAGGTTCGGATCCCTGTAATGCGGTTCGGGTTTCCTGCCCGAAAGCGCGTGCGTGCGTGGCAAATGAGAGTATTCGATGCCAACAACTTGCCTTTCAAAAAAAAAAAAAAAAATACTGACCACCCCTAGCGTGTTGAGTTGTCTAATCCCACATCAGCTATGAGACTAAATATTATGATACTTATAATAGATTAAGTTTCTCATCCCCTTCAGTTAATTTTTGGAGTTGAATTGAGCTCAAGTCTATTATTTCCGCATGGTATCAGAGCTAAGGTATTGATGCTGGGATCGCGCCCGCAATGATCTCGCCTCGTGTGAGGGGGGCGTGTTGAGTTGTCTCATCCCACATCGGCTATGGGACTAAATATTATGATCCTTATAATAGTTTGTATTACTCATCCCCTTGAGTTAACTTTTGAAGTTGAATTGAGCTCAAATCTATTATTTCCGCATGTTATCATAACTAAGGTATTGATGTTGGGACCGCGCCCACAGTAATTAATTCGCGCCTCGTGTGAGGGGGCGTGTTGAGTTGTCTCATCCCACATCGGCTATGGGACTAAATATTATGATCATTATAATAGTTTGAATTCCTCATCCGAGGGGGCGTGTTGAGTTGTCTCATCCCACATCGGCTATGGGACTAAATATTATGATCATTATAATAGTTTGAATTCCTCATTCCATTGAGTCAACTTTTAGGGTTGAATTGAGCTTAATCTATTATTTTCGCAAACGTATTTTTAGATACAAGCTAGAAATATGGCACGTTAAATTTTACAAATTTTGATACAATGTGGGGACTATATTTACGTACCAAAACGACTCAATTACATCGTTTTGGTTATGGAGTCACATGTATTTCAATTCAAAACAATTATATATGCCATTTAAATTCATATATTGTTATATACATAAATTCGACTTAGAAACTCATTAAACAATGTAAAACGACACATGAGGATTTGTGACATATGTTTTCCTATAATCGAATTTTGTGTACATGAAATAACATACGAGTATGAATTTGTGTGACTATACAAATAAAATTTTATTCTTAAGCAACGTGTACATATATAATTCCTAAAACTAATATTCTTTCATTCATTTTACACACGATAACCAAATGGCTTATAGCATATCGGTATTCCAATAACTTCTCAAACAAAGAGGTTATGAGTTCAAGCTCTGTCGTGATCATATTCGTGGATCAAAACATGTTAGGCGTAAGTTGTAGTTTTATATAAATAATAATACACATGATAAAATATCACACAATTGTTTATGTTTATTTAAAAAGTATCCTATAAATACCCCCAGTTTTCTCAATTAGAAAGCCACACACTAACCTTAAATTTTCAAATACTTCAATCCATAAAGTAAGGTATGATTTTTAAATTCATTGACTTAATTTGAATTATCTTTTTCAACAATAAATATGTTGAAAATAGCATGCATAACAAAATATAGTCTTGTTTAAGCAATTGTTAATGGTGCATTTACGAGTATATATACTTCTCTTGTGTTATCACATACGTGTTTAGATTTACATTCCATACGAAAGGTTGCAGGATCAAATAACAACATTTCAACATGTCAAAATATTTTAAGGGAGATGCGGCTGCGTCAAAACAAGTTTCAAGGTGCTGTTTTTAGTTATTTCGATATGGTAATTTGATCAAGTTTTGTTGTTCGAAGGATTGATGTTTATAGTTTACGAATTAATTAAGTGTATGTTTCTAAATTGTAGTATCGGTGACGAACTAGATAAAGACAAAAATTATGTCGGTCATAAAAATATTACAACGTTGCAAGCAACTCCGCAATCATCAACATTCGACCCCATAGAAAGGATCAAATACGGGTTTAAGTGCTTCAAGATTGACGAATTTAAGTAAGCTACTTAGAGTTAATTGTCAAATAATAGTTATCTTTCACTTTAAAATGATGTATGAGAGATTGCGCTTTAAATTAAAAAATATATATTTTACATCTATAAAATGAGGAAAAAAAGATATATTTAAATGTTAAAGTTTTCTAATGACAGTCCTTAAGGCTGTCATTAAGAATAAAAATATGCAAAAACTTGTTGTACATGCAAGAGGTTACTGTAAGTTTTTTTCAGGATATAATTGACTATATATAATGAACAAGTAATAAAAACATGTTCGAATTTCTTATTAAAGTTCTTAAATGTTTTTCAAAACTATTTTAGCAATTCTGAAATTTATTTCAAAACATACATGTTGCACGAGTTAATTTCATCTTGTTTTAATTTGTTTCTATTGACGCTAATTCGCAGTAAGCATCCAGATTACTATAGTAAACTTGCTGAGAAACAGGAGCCCAAGGTAATTAATTATGTCATAATTATCACTTTTTTAATTAAGACTAGCATATGACAAGTTAGGTTAATTACTATAATACGTAGTAAATTACCTTTCATACTTGAATACGTACCTATCAAGTGATTAAAGGGCAATAATATTAAATTGTTGCAGTTTCTAATTTTTGCTTGCTCGGATTCACGAGTTTCGCCTACGAATATCCTAAACCTACGACCCGGGGAAGCTTTCATGGCTCGTAATATTGCAAATATGGTCCCTGCATTTAACCAGGTGAAAGAAATAGCCCTTAAACTTTAACATTATTTTAATCAAGCACAAGATTTATTTTCTTTTATTCTTTTCAATGTTAATTAGATTTAGTAACACACTAATGTTTGTTTTGCAGCTAAAACAAGCAGGAGTTGGAGCAATAATTGAATACGCAATCGTAGCTCTCAAGGTCATTTGACAACTTCACTTTAGTTGTTGTCAAATTATGTTAAATTTCCAACAGCTTAATTAGGCATAAGATGATATATATATACATATATATATATATATATATATATATATATATATATATATATATATATATGTTCAGACCATTCCTAACGGTATCCGCCCTCGAGTTGCTCTCCACTTTGCCCTCGAGGGCGCCGATGGTAGGCAATCATGAGGCATAGCCTCGCCCTCAACATGCAAATCTAGGCTCGTGCTCAAAGTTGTCGTCATATAGCATAACTGAGGGCGGGATCTGTTTGTATATATGTATAAAGTGACCGGTGTACACATAAAAGAGATAAAGAGTCAATAATATTTAGACCCACTTCACTTAAATAATAAAATAATAATAACAATTAATAAATAAATATAAAAAGAATAATAATAATAATAATAATAATAATAATAATAATGGAGAGGAAGGATGTCATGGTTGGTAGTGTTTTGTTATGAGAATGTCACGGGAAGAAATGGGAGAAAATTGAGAGAGAAAGATGATGTGGCGCTGATGTGATAGTGATGTAGGATGTCATGGTTGGAAGTGGTCTCGGGAGCTCGGTAAAACTCAACAAAACATAACAAAACTTGAAACATGCAAGAGTGGCAGAGCTAGAATTTGAAAATAGCTAGATGAGCTTACTCGATAATTAGACAACAAAAATTTATTTTTTATTTTACACATTATAACAAAGTATAAAGTATTATCTTGGAAAAAGAAGTAAACAACTATATCCATTTTGAATAGAGCAAGCGAACTAGTTAAACCAAATATATAACTTTTGTCAAACTTAATATGCAAAAGTTAGCAAATTTTGCACACGTTAAGCCATTTTTTCACAAAGTAGTTACATGTATCGACTTAACCCTCTGATCATGAATTTGTGAGTTTAAGTCCAAAGGATGGACATATATGTGAAAATTGTATATATTTGTCAATTTGTGGATGTCACTATATTGCCTTTCAAAGAAATTTCATGTTAATTTATAATCATATAGGTTGAGGTTATCTTTGTCATTGGACATAGTCGATGTGGTGGAATTGAACGACTATTGTCTCTACCCAACGTCGATACTTCCTTGTAAGTCACTTTTTCATAATTGCATGTATACTTCATTTACACCACAAAGAAAAACACTAAGTAACATTGGAGTATTATAACTTATATAAAAGAAACGTTTACTAATTGTAAAATTGTTGTTTTTTGTTGTCATGTAAAGTGACTTTATAGATGATTGGGTTAGCATCGGCCAGCCTGCAAAAGCAAAGGTTATTGCACAGAATCCTTGCGCATCGGATGAAGAACTTTTTACACTTATTGAGAAGGTAAACGATTTCATTTTTTTATTTGTGAGTCAAAAAAGATCGGTAACTTGAACAGAGAATATTTTTGTTTGCTAAGTTTCTTTAAAACTTCGTCCGTCCCAATTTGATAGTCCCCAGATAAAAGCTACATAATTTAATAAATGTCATTATCACACTGTATTTTTTATTCACTTTACATTTTTACCATTTACTTTTTACCTACATTTTGTTTACATAAATAAGTAAGGGTATAAAAGAACTTTATCTCATTATTGTTATATATTTATAAAAGTGAACTATTAATTTTAGATATTCCACAAAAAAGAAAAAAACTATTGAATTGGGACGTAGGGAGTACTAAATAACACATGATGACTTGTATTAAATTGTCTACTTTGTATTTTGTAAATACAGGAGTCGGTGATGAATTCTTTGGTGAATTTACTATCATACCCCTATGTTCGAACCGGAGTAGCTGATAAGAAACTTAAATTAATGGGCGGGCACTATGATTTCGTAAACGGAAATTTTCAAATTATGGAAGTTGATTATGATATCAAACCAACAATCGACATATAAGCATAATGGGGTTCCAAGGGATTTTATATTTGTACTTCATATGTTAAGAATATAAGCATGATGCTTGTGTTTGTTTTCAGTTGTTATAATAAGTTTGTCCGTATGCCAAAAATAAGCAGAAGGTGCACCTGAATAAAGTCTCATCTTCTTTTCATGTTATTAAATATGTTGCTTATATAAAGTCTGGCAATTAAAATTAAAAGTAGTATAACCTTCAATTTTAACAATCGACAAATATATTTGCAGATAATCCTCTACACTACTATTTAGTTTTTCTAACCTTCGATGGTACTGTCAACATCGTTGTGAATTAACGTGGGTGTGGGTGGCATATGATCGCGAAGATGGTTAAGTCCCCTCTACGTGATGCCGATATCGCAGTTCGAGAAAAAGTTACCTATATATATATATATATATATATATATATATATATATATATATATATATATATATATATATATATATATATTCATTTCTTTTCTAATTGTTTATTTGTTAAAGCTTTAATTCTAGTTTCTATTTTATGCAAGTGTTCAGAATGAAAGGACCCGTTCATATACATTATAAACGATTCACAATAGTTGATTACATCGCGAGGTATTTGACCTCTATATGATACATTTTACAAACATTGCATTCGTTTTTAAAAGACAAACTTTCTTTACATCTAAAGTTGACGGCATGCATACCATTTCATAATACATCCAACTATAATTGACTTAATAATAATCTTGATGAACTCAGTGACTCGAATGCAACGTCTTTCGAAATATGTCATGAATACCTCCAAGTAATATTCTTAAAATGAGCTAATGTACAGCGGAAGATTTCTTTAATACCTGAGAATAAACATGCTTTAAAGTGTCAACCAAAAGGTTGGTGAGTTCATTAGTTTATCATAATTCATCAATTCCATAATTTTAATAGACCACAAGATTTAAATTCAATCTTTCATAAACATAATCTCGTATCAGGCATTTCGCACGGCTTAGAGATAAAAGTCATTCATACGAACTACAAACACCTGGTAATCGACCTTAACAAAATGCGTCTAGAATATCCCTCGCATACCGGCATTTCGCACGGTCATGCAAAAAGCATACAATCATGCCACTCTTTTAAATATGATGGTTGTGTACACCTCACAAACAGATCATATCTTTTAAAACTGTCGGTTGTATACCTATTTCGAAGTACTAAAGCAGTTCAAATTCTCTGACTGGGGCTTGTTAGTGACCATAGATCTAACTTTAGGATTCGCGTCTATTTGGGGCTCGGTTCCCAAATTCTCATATTACCAGACTAAAAGGGGTGATATCCGGTGTACTCATTACTCATTCTCAGAATGTTTTTAAGTACTTGTGTCTATTTCGTCAAACAATTATAAAAGTTGCGCATGTATTCTCAGTCCCAAAAATATATTGTAAAAGCATTTAAAACGGGAGTAATGAAAACTTACAATACTGTATTTTGTAGTAAAAATACATATGACGTCATTGAACAAGTGCAAGTTTGGCCTTGGATTCACGAACCTATATTAATTATATATATTTATATGTTTGATCAATATCTGTCTAACAATTTAGGTCAAGTCGTAGTGTATCACAATCCTAATGCTCGAGACTAAATATGCAAAAATCAACAAAAGTCATATTGACCAAAATGTCTTCCAAAATTTATACATGATTATTATATAGTTTAAATATAGTCGTTTTATATATTTAAATATTTTTAACAGATTTTATTAAAGTAAATAATATAGTTCTTTTATTAGTAAATAAAATTTTATATTAAAATTTATATAATAAAAATATACTTTTATATATCTTAAGTAATAAAATTTATAAAGTTCATTTAATATCATAAAAATAATATGATATGTATTATTAATGTAATTATATTATACGTAGTAAAATATCTTTGTATCACATATTTATTTGATAAAATAATATTGATAATAATAATAATAATAAATAAAAGTTGTATTATTTTGTAATAATTATTATTATTCTACTAATAAAAATAATAATAATTATATTTTCTAAAAATGATAAAATGATAATTTTTATTAATAATAGTACTAAAATGATAATAATAATGATGTTTCATAATAACAATGATATTTTTATTAAAAATAATAATTTTAGTAAAAATGATAGTTTTAATATTAATAATACTTTTAATAATAATAATAGTAAAATAATGAAAACGATATTTTTTCCTTTAAATCAATATCTTACAATATCTTAATTTCATCATGATACTCATACTCATTATTTCCTAATCGCTTCGTTTAATAGCTTTTAGTCGTCTTTTATATCGCGTTCATATTAATAATAATAATAGTAATCATAATAATTAGATGTTACTAATATTAGTTTTAATTATAATAATACTAATAATAATAATATTAATGATAATACTAATAACTATTTGAATGATAATAATAATAATAATAATAATAATAATAATAATAATAATAATAATAATAATAATAATAATAATAATAATAATAATAATAACCTTAACGAAAGTAACGATAATAATAATAATAAAATAACAATAATATCTTTTATTAATAACGATAATAATAATAATTATTATAATAATAATAATAATAATAATAATAATAATAATAATAATAATAATAATAATAATAATAATAATAATAATAATAATAATAATAATAATAATAATAATAATAATAATAATAATTAGATTATAACGACGATAATAACGACGATAATAATAATCATTTTTACAAAAATTCAATTGACTATAACTTCTAAACCGTTCATCGAAACCATTCGATATCTAAATGAAAAGTTCTCAATTTTTCGCTAGCTTTCCAACGACATGCATATCATATACCTTATCTTAATAGCATATGTATTTAATTCAAGATTCGACATAACCTATCTAACGACAATAACGAACGTATAAGCATGCATAATCCTATATACTCGAGCACTAGTCAGGGATACACTAATAATATATAAAAGTTAAGTTATGAGGGCTCACGTATCAATATTGAGATTCAATATTGCAGAAAAAGTACGTAGACGCAACGGGGATGATAAACACTAGTTTGACTCACGAGCAATACTCCCGAACCATACCCATAACCTCCATAGCTATAACCCATAATTTCCTTAGCTCTATCTCGCTCGAAAAACAATTTCGAAATCACTCGGACAGCACTCCATCGTAATATTTTATGTATACTAATAATATCTTGAAATAATATGGAGTAAATATATATATATATGTAAATCGATTGAGAGAGTTTAGAGAAAAATATTTTCAAGTTTCTATGAAATAATGAAACATATTTAATTCTATTTATAATAGATTTTTGAATTATTAAAGTGAATTATTAAAGTATGAATTATTAAAGTGAATTATTAAAATATGAATTATTAAAATGAATTATTAAAGTATGAATTATTAAAGTGAATTATTAAAGTATGAATTATTAAAGTGAATTATTAAAGTATGAATTATTAAAGTGAATTATTAAAGTATGAATTATTAATGTGAATTATTAAAGTTAAAGTAAAGTAAAAATAAAGTAAAGGTAAAGTTTAAGTATAGTAAAAGTATAAAACTATGTACGTATAATACGCGTATAAATATATATAATATTAATTTAAATCGTTATATATATTTAATAAAATAAAATATAAATATCGTTATCTTTATCATACTGGTTAAGTAATGAGTTGTCAAAAGTGGTTCTAGATATTTATAAAAGTTATATACGTTTTAAAGTTCTTTTTAAACTGAAAACATTTTTGTACGTTTGAAACTAAATCAAATAAATATGATAATTTTGTTTTCCAAAACTAAATATATTTAAGAATTATTTTGTTTAAAGGTTAAAATAATGGAAATCGTTATATCATAAAACGTTTTAGAAAAGTAGAATCATATATATTCATAATAGGTTTCAAGTTTTTAAATTACAGTCTGTTGGTGAAGCATGGGATAAAGTCCAAAGGTTAAATAAACGTATGAAATCATCTTAATGAAAAATGTCGAGTTACTTAACTTGTTGATATCCAACATCTAAGTTATTTACACTCCACGTTCTTACTTATAAATCACTTTACCATTTTCTGAATGTTGTCAAAAAGAATAGATTTCTTAAATCACAGTAGACCTCATAACATGGACCCGTAATCATATCACAATGTATCTGATAAATCAATCATTTGATATTATCTTCTAATTTCATCGATAAACATATTGAAACAAATACGTTCGTGTAAAGTATTATACGTTTAATACTTTATTAATATTCTCAAGTTATAATATATATATATACATATATATATATATACATACCTATTTATATATAACGGTTCGTGAATCGTCGGAATTTGGTCGAGGTTATAATGAATGTATGAACACAGTTTAAAATTCTTGAGATTTAACTTAACAAACTTTTCTTATCGTGTCGGAATAATATAAAGATAAAGTTTAAATTTGGTTGGAAATTTTTGGGTTGTTACAGTACCTACCCGTTAAAGAAATTTCGTCCCGAAATATGAATGGGATGGTTATGGCTGACAATAAGTATGTTTTCATGACGTATACAAGTTGGAAATTAGAGTTTTATTATCATCAAGTAACATAGATAAAGCAATTTGATTTTTGTAAAGAGTACGAGTGAAGTTATCACAAAAGAATGAAATGAGTAAATGCACGTTCTTTTTAACCAATGACATAGTCACGGTTGATTTCCGGAATTCAAGGAATTTAGAGAAAATCTTCGTAATAAGATTTGGTTCTTCGGTAATTAAGGAAGTTAGGATCCGCTTTGATTAAATGCGATAATCTGTTTTGATTGCTCTGTCGGATATTTTACTATATATCCACCCCCTTCGTTTTCTTATTTCCACAACTCACACCTTTTATTCTTTCTCCCTCAATTCATACTTTATAGCACTCGCTAATATGCTCCATCCAGTTCTGATTCTTGATATACTCCTAACTTTCATATATGTCATTCTTCTTTTTCATCTGCCGACGGAAGAATCTATTTACTTCTACTATACTCTTGGTTTTATAGTGTTTTTAGTTCTCCCGTGTCTTTATATTGCTATATGCATCGATATATATGGTTTGAAATTTCTGGGTTGTTGTTGGGTTTTATATCTTCCCTTATACTTCAAAGTCCCTGCTTCTGTCTTCTATAATCATTGTCATCTACAGTTAATACTCCCTCCTATTTGCTGCGATTTATACTCCAATTTCTATTTTGGAGCTTTGTCTTTTCGTTTCTTCTTCTTGCGATTAAGCATCGCTTGTAATGGTCCATAATTCGCAGATATAAATTTCGGAATGAACATTGTTAATGTTCTAAGAAGGAAATGGTAATGGCACAGTCTTGATTTGTTAAATTACCAAAATACCCTGGAAAAGACCGAATCATCAAGAAATATTTTCTTGATATTTTAGAGGTTAAATAGAATACAAGAGTCGTGTAACATGGCACATGATGATGTTATGATCTGTGAATCATCACGTTCCATTTAGAAACTCAGCATGACTTACTGTAATATAATCACGTTGATCAAGTGTCATTATATTATACTAACTCATGCTTCAGTTCCCAACACTACTTCAAAATATTCATACTTTATACTCGAAGGTTTCAGAATTTAGAAACTAAAACAGTTTCCTTTATGATGTGATACAGATAACGCGAGGGGATAAATGATTTCAGATAAGAATGGTTATAAAAATATCTTCAGAAATATGGAGGATATTTATAACGGAAGATACGATGATATCTTAGAATATTTAAGATAAGAGGATGATGAAGAATATTGTCCGCAAGGGATTTTGAGCAAGGAGCAAGGTATTTGTTAAGGATTTCAGCAGACACTAAATCATTTGGATTCTTTGAAGGTAGATTTCGTCCTTGTGATTTGTCCACAGCCTCCTTCATACTTTGCTCAATCCGTTTTCCAGTTCCAAACCTTCTCTTTTTCTGAGCTTTGCCAACCCACTATTCTTTATCATCAAACTTTTTACTATTAAGGTCATTTACAGTTCTTGCTGCTTCATCAGCATTTTTCAAAATTTCGAGAATTAGTTCGCAGTTTAGGGTATTTTTCAGAAACTTCACATTCGCAGTATGTAAGTCCAGGAGATAGACGTTATATGTATAACTGTTGGCGTCGACATGCTGCGAGATTTTAAAATACCGATTGCTAATTCCCAATGTTTCGTATGGCAATTCTCGTTACAAGTTGCAGATAGGTAAATGATGGGGTTTTGACAATTATAATGATTTTTCGGAAAATCAAAAATCAGTGAAGTTGTTGGTAAGTTTATTGCTAATGTGATGGAACATAAATGGTTCCCCGGTAATGATGGCGAAAGGGCAACATATATATCAAGGTTATTATAAGGTTGTTTCGACTGAAAAGTCGAAGTTGACTTGCTGGAGCTGTGACAAAACTGACTACTTTGGAAAGGAATTGAAAAGTCATTTTAGCTAATAAATGCCAAAGGGTCTGACACGGATACGTGTTAATCTATGACTTTGGTTTTATAAGTTTTTCAGGTACATAACTGTGGGTAACATTTGGTTGGATCATCATCTCGATTGTTCATTATTTGAAGTGTCTTCAGGAATTTTGGAGGGTTTGAACACAGATTGTAATCGTTAATATACATATGATGTTCTAGCAAAGTTTTGAAGTCTAAGTATAACTTGAAAAGATATAGGAATCTAAGAGTGATGCTACTGGTTATATTTCGAATTGAATTCTGCAATTTCAAGATCAGCGTATGTAATTGAATTTGAATGAGTATGGTTGTTTTGATTTTTATAAAAGAATGTGTATTGATGAGAAAATAGTGTGTATAGTTGTTGATTGCTGAATCAGATTCGAAGAATGTACCATATTAATTGTGAATTTATATATCTCTCGGGTATTACCTACCCATTAAAATTTTTTTTCACAATTAATATTTTGTACAAAAGAATTTTATTATAGTCTTTACGAAAATATAATTTCCTTTAGATGTAACATAGATTTAATGAGTTAATATTAAATTAAACTCATCTGATTTATGGTTGAAACTAGAATTGAGTAATCCCAAAAACTTTAGAAATTTCATAAGTATTTCTTCAATAATATTATGAATCAATACTTCGTTATTTGTTGATACATGATGCTGGTTTTTGTGAAATTTTTGTGAACTTCGCCAGGTACGAATGATGTTATTTGGAAAGTTTCGAGTACATCGATGATGAAAGTGTAAAATCAAACATATATTTAAATAATACACTTGGTTTATTATGAGTTGGAATTTATTGAATTGAGACAGAAATTGTAGCTAACGATGGTTAAGTTGCGGACGAAGGACATACCTCATTGCATATTAGTAATATGAATTAACCGAGTAGTTAAGATTCACACATAATAGCTTAGTATGGAAAGATTTATTTTGATCTCAAAATTTATATATATATATTAAATATACATATAATTTCTTCAAAGGGAGTGAGTTAATACTTCATAACTCGTTGATACAATATACGCGTTATTGATTCGTAATGATGTCCACAGTGATTCTTGAACTGACGGAGTTTGTGATATTATAGGTGCTGCTGATTCTGATGACACTGACGGCACTGACTGTGATGGTGATGCTACGGTACTGTTGATGATGTTGGTAAAACAAGTCTAGCTTATAAATCACGCATCATTCTTGGCAGGGTTTCTACTCTTCCTTTTCTCATTTCGATTCACTCATCTGATTTATGGTTAGGGTTACAATAGATAATATCTAAGACTTTAGAGATTACATAATCGCCGCGGAGTGTTTCTCCAGTGAAGTTATGAATCAACACTTTATCGTTTGTTGTTGTTGGTATTCCTTGGTATCTACAGGGCGTATGACATTGGTGCTCGTGGGACAGATTGTAAAGTTGAGGTTTACGACGCGGTTGTGGTTGAGGGTGGTAATGGTACTATTGGCATTGATGATGGTAGTACTGGTTATGCTGCTGGTGCTGCTGCTGGTGTTTGTAACCTTTGCACCATATTCTCCAAAGCCACTACCCGAGCGCGAAGCTCGTTGACTTCCTCTATTACACCGGGGTGATTGTCACTTCGAACGAGCGGATAAATAAAATCTAGAATTTGATGTAGTATATAATCGTGATGAGATACTCTGGAAATGAGAGAGAAAATGGTGTTTCAGACATGTTCGCCGGTAAGTGTTTCAGGTTCTTCGCCAAGAGGGCAATGTGGTGGATGGAAAGGATCGCCTTCTTCTTGTCTCCAATGATTGAGGAGGCTACGAACCCATCCCCAATTCATCCAAAATAGATGATGGTTGATTGGTTGATCCATTCCAGTCACACTGCTTTCGGAGCATGAGTGGGATTCCATATCGGAATTCGAGGAACTTGAACTAATGACGAATTCCATTTCGTTCGATTGAATAAATGATTTTTCGATATGAAATGATTTTCCGGCTATCGGGTGGTATTCTAATTACATAGAATATCTATATATATATAGCGCAAAAGAATTCGTAGATTACGGAGGAATTTACGGGATATGTCAGGCAAAGTTTACAGTAATAGATACGCTAAGATATGAATTTTGTCTATACACTATTCATGCATTCAACGCAGTAAGATGTTTATAGACTAGGAATGAGAAGCAGGAAATTTCCGACAAAAATGATAAGCAAAACTTTTGACATGCAGACACGGTCGAAGTCCAGACTCACTAATGCATCCTAACGACTATCAGTTAGACACACTAATGCAGACCTGGATCGCTAAGACCACCGCTCTGATACTAACTGAAAGGACCCGTTAATATACATTATAAACGATTCACAATAGTTGATTATATCGCGAGGTATTTGACCTCTATATGATACATTTTACAAACATTGCATTCATTTTTAAAAGACAAACTTTCTTTACATCTAAAGTTGATGGCATGCATACCATTTCATAATACATCCAACTATAATTGACTTAATAATAATCTTGATGAACTCAATGACTCGAATGCAACGTCTTTCGAAATATGCCATGAATGACTCCAAGTAATATCCTTAAAATGAGCTAATGCAAAGCGGAAGATTTCTTTAATACCTGAGAATAAACATGCTTTAAAGTGTCAACCAAAAGGTTGGTGAGTTCATTAGTTTATCATAATCCATCAATTCCATAATTTTAATAGACCACAAGATTTAAATTCCATCTTTCATAAACATAATCTCGTATCAGGCATTTCGCACGGCTTAGAGATAAAAGTCATTCATACGAACTACAAACACCTGGTAATCGACCTTAACAAAATGCATCTAGAATATCCCCCGCACACCGACATTTTGCACGGTCATGCAAAAAGCATACAATCAGGCCACTCTTTTAAATATGATGGTTGTGTACACCTCATAAACAGATCATATCTTTTAAAGCTGGCGGTTGTATACCTATTTTGAAGTACTAAAGCAGTTCAAATTCTTTGACTGGGGCTTGTTAGTGCCCATAGATCTATCTTTAGGATTCGCGTCAATTTGAGGCTCGGTTCCCAAATTCTCAAATTACCAGACTAAAAGGGGTGATATTCGGTGTACTCATTACTCATTCGTAGAATGTTTTTAAGTACTTGTGTCTATTTCGTCAAACATTTATAAAAGTTGCGCATGTATTCTCAGTCCCAAAAATATATTGTAAAAGCATTTAAAAAGGGAGTAATGAAAACTCACAATACTGTATTTTGTAGTAAAAATACATATGACGTCATTGAACAAGTGCAAGGTTGGCCTTGGATTCACGAACATATATTAATTATATATATTTATATGTTTGATCAATATATGTCTAACAATTTAGGTCAAGTCGTAGTGTATCACAATCCTAATGCTCGAGACTAAATATGCAAAAATCAACAAAAGTCATATTGACCAAAATGTCTTCCAAAATTTATAAATGATTATTATATAGTTTAAATATAGTCGTTTTATATATTTAAATATTTTTAACATATTTTATTAAAGTAAATAATATAGTTCTTTTATTAATAAATAAAATTTTATATTAAAATTTATATAATAAAAATATACTTTTATATATCTTAAGTAATAAAATTTATGAAGTTCATTTAATATCATAAAAATAATATGATAGGTATTATTAATGTAATTATATTATACGTAGTAAAATATCTTTGTATCACATATTTATTTGATAAAATAATATTGATAATAATAATAATAATAAATAAAAGTTGTATTATTTTGTAATAATAATTATTATTCTACTAATAAAAATAACAATAATTATATTTTCTAAAAATGATAAAATAATAATTTTTATGAATAATATTACTAAAATGATAATAATAATGATGTTTCATATTAATAATGATATTTTTATTAAAAATAATAATTTTAGTAAAAATGATAGTTTTAATATTAATAATACTTTTAATAATAATAATAATAGTAAAATAACGAAAACGATATTTTTTTCCTTTAAATCAATATCTTACAATATCTTAATTTTATCATGATACTCATACTCATTATTTCCTAATCGCTTCGTTTAATAGCTTTTAGTCATCTTTTATATCGCGTTCATATTAATAATAATAATAGTAATCATAATAATTAGATGTTACTAATATTAGTTTTAATTATAATAATACTAATAATAATAATATTAATGATAATACTAATAACTATTTGAATGATGATAATAATAATAATAATAATAATAATAATAATAATAATAAAAATAATAATAATAATACTAATTATAACCTTAACGATAATAACGATAATAATAATAATAAAAATAACAATAATATCTTTTATTAATAACGACAATGATAACAACAATAATAATAATAATAATAATAATAATAATAATAATAATAATAATAATAATAATAATAATAATAATAATAATAATAATAATAATAATAATACTAATAATAATACTAATAATAATAATTAGATAATAACGACGATAATAATAATCATTTTTACAAAAATTCAATTGACTATAACTTCTAAACCGTTCATCGAAACCATTCGATATCTAAATGAAAAGTTCTCAATTTTTCGCTAGCTTTCCAATGACATGCATATCATATACCTTATCTTAATAGCATATGTATTTAATTCAAGATTCGACATAACCTATCTAACGACAATAACGAACGTATAAGCATGCATAATCCTATATACTCGAGCACTAGTCAGGGATACACTAATAATATATAAAAGTTAAGTTATGAGGGCTCACGTATCAATATTGAGATTCAATATTGCAGGAAAAGCAGACGCAATGGGGATGATGAACACTAGGTTGACTCACGAGCAATACTCTCGAACCATACCCATAACCTCCATAGCTATAACCCATAATTTCCTTAGCTCTATCCCGCTAGAAAAACAATTTCAAAATCACTCGGACAGCACTCCGTCGTAATATTTTATGTATACTAATAATATCTTGAAATAATACGGAGTAAATATATATATATATATATATATATATATATATATATATATATATATATAAATCGATTGAATATATATATATATTTATATATATATATATATATATATATATATATATATATATATATATATATATATAAATCGATTGAGAGAGTTTAGAGAAAAATATTTTCAAGTTTCTATGAAATAATGAAACCTATTGAATTCTATTTATAATAGATTTTTGAATTATTAAAGTGAATTATTAAAGTTTGAATTATTAAAGTGAATTATTAAAGTATGAATTATTAAAGTGAATTATTAAAGTATGAATTATTAAAGTGAATTATTAAAGTATGAATTATTAAAGTGAAAGTACAGTAAAAATAAAGTAAAGGTAAAGTTTAAGTATAATAAAAGTATAAAACTATGTATGTATAATACGCGTATAAATATATATAATATTAATTTAAATCGTTATATATATTTAATAAAATAAAATATAAATATCGTTATCTTTATCATACTGGTTAAGTAATGAGTTGTCAAAAGTGGTTCTAGATATTTATAAAAGTTATATACGTTTTAAAGTTCTTTTTAAACTGAAAACATTTTGTACGTTTGAAACTAAATCAAATAAATATGATAATTTTGTTTTCCAAAAGTAAATATATTTAAGAATCATTTTGTTTAAAGGTTAAAATAATGGAAATCGTTATATCATAAAATGTTTTAGAAAAGTAGAATCATATATATTCATAATAGGTTTCAAGTTTTTAAATTACAGTCTGTTGGTGAAGCATAGGATAAAGTCCAAAGGTTAAATAAACGTATGAAATCATCTTAATGAAAAATGTCGAGTTACTTAACTTGTCGATATCCAACATCTAAGTTATTTACACTTCCCGTTCTTACTTATAAATCACTTTACCATTTTTCGAATGTTGTCAAAAAGAATAGATTTCTTAAATCACAGTGGACCTCATAACATGGACCCGTAATCATATCACAATGTATCTGATAAATCAATCATTTTATATTATCTTCTAATTCCATCGATAAACATATTGAAACAAATACGTTCGTGTAAAGTATTATACGTTTAATACTTTATTAATATTCTCAAGTTATAATATATATATACATATATATACATATCTATTTATATATAACGGTTCGTGAATCGTCGGAATTTGGTCGAGGTTATAATGAATGTATGAACACATTTTAAAATTCTTGAGATTTAACTTAACAAACTTTGCTTATCGTGTCGGAATAATATAAAGATAAAGTTTAAATTTGGTTGGAAATTTTCGGGTTATCACACAGAACTCTCCCTATCTTCACGTGAAACTAACTACCATTGTCTATATTTTAACCTTTATCAAATTCAAGTGCTAATTTCAATTATTGAGTTGTAACTAGTGTTAGGGGCCTCACCTTGTGGGGAAAGGGGAAAAGGAAAAAATGGCTCTCTGTTTGTAGCCGCACTAAAAATAAGGGTTTGAAGTTTACGTTATCTATCTATCTATCTATCTATCTATCTATCTATCTATCTATCGATTCTATTAGACCTTATTTAGTGGTGATGGGGGTGATGGGGTTTTTTTTGAGGTTTTTGTGAGCTATAGTGCTGATGTAGCAAATGTGATGGAGTGATGGCGTGATGGAGTTTTTAGTGGGATGAGGTGATGGTTATGTAATGGAGTATTTGGTCCCACTTTTGTATAATAAATGGGGTATTTATAAAATAAAATAAAAAAAAAATCTGATTGGGTTAGAACCCCATCACCCCAATGTGATGGACTTATCACGCCTGAATTTTTTTACCTCCATCACGCCCCATAGTGGCGTGATGAGGGCGTGATGGGGGTGATTTGGCTCCTATCACGCTCCACTAAATAAGGTCTTAAATGTCTAAAATGATGACATCATAAATAAATTTTTTCCTTCATTAAAAAAAATAAAAATCTAAGCAACTTAGATGACATCATTAATCATTTAATTTACAATTAAAAATATAATCTTTACAATTATATTGGTTTTATTAGGTCAAGAAGATACGCCCCTTTTTTCCAAATCAAAATAACCCTAGAAAGAAAAGACGCCTCTTTGAATTCTTCTTCCTTACAGATTATGATTTTTTTTCCAGCTTCAGATTCAATATCCAGAGTTGTAATCACTTGAATCCAATAATTTGCTTGGAAACTAACGGACCAATCAGAGCGCGACAATCACATGTGATTGAAAAAAAATTAAAAAAAAAAATTCAAAATTTTTTTTTTAATAATTTTTTTAAAAAAAAAATTTTTAATTTTTTTTTTAATTTTTTTTTTTAAAAATTAATTTTTTTTAAATTTAACATTTCAATTCCAATCACATGTGATTGTAAAATCCAATCACATGTGATTATAAAACACAATCACATGTGATTCTATATGTCAAATCCAATCACATGTGATTGAAAAAAAAAATTATTGAAAAAAAAATTTAAATTTTTTTTTTCAAAAAAATAATTTTAACCGAAAACAGACTTTAATTGAGTTATTTGATCAAGTTTGTTAGCGTTTCGTGATCATATATTCAAAATTTCAGACTTTCATTCGGTGATTTGATCAAGTTTTGATCAAAAACTTGGTGTTTAAAGGTTTTAACACAAATTTACTGAAAAATTTGTCATTTTACTATATAAAAAAAATTCAATCACATGTGATTGGATTTCACATGCAGAATCACATGTGAATGGGTTTTACAATCACATGTGATTGGCATTCAGAATCACATGTGATTTACTGCATGTCAAATCCAATCACATGTGATTGAAAAAAAAAATTCGGAAAAAATAAGTTTTGAAAAAAAAAATTTCGAAAAAAAAAAATTTTTGAAAATTTTTTTTCGAAAATTTTTTTTTTTGAAATTTTTTTTTTTTTATTTTTTTTTTCAATCACATGTGATTATCGCGCCACGTGTCGCACTCTGATTGATTCCTTGAATCTCAACTTAAAAGTTGGTCTCATTTTAATATTTCTCTCAATATCCAATATCAATAAGTTTATGCTCAATTCATTGTGCATTCAATCACTAACTTACTCCCAAAGTTCAAATAAATATACACTTTTCACAAATTAGGGTTTTTAAAATCTTTTGTTATCTACGTATATAAACATACCACCTGGAGATGGCAAGAAAAGGAATCAGAAGTAATTAATATATTGATTTTAAACAATCTGCAGATGCCTAACTCAAGATCTCGAATCGCCGATATGATTTTAAATTAGGGTTAAACATATTAATTTTTATTGTTTTAATGCACTACTTGAAGAAAACTTTACATTTTTTGGAATTTCAGTCGATGTTGTGTTAATTCTTCTATGGTGTTTATGTAGGGTTTGATTGAAAAAATATGTGTTCCGAAAACAATGTTTGTATGAACAGGTATGGATTGATGTACAGTAAATATTTTGTTGAAACATTAAAAATTGAATAGGAAATTGTTGAATCTTTCAAACATGTGGATGACTTCATATGTATTGCATCCAAAAGGGGTTTCCTATATTTAGTTTACTCTATTGTGCAGGGCCGTCTTGTTAAATTTATGAGCCCCGTGCGATAAATAAAAGTGGGCCCTTATATACAAAAAATTCCGATTATATAATAATAAGTTTAATAATACTAATAAAGTCAATGATGTAATATCAAATCAAGATAACGGTCGTAGAAAACGTAATATCAAATCCAATAGTTATATACATATACATATATTTGTTATTTAAATAATGCTGTTCTTTTAGTATTCTTAGAAGCAAAGTAGTTTGTCAACTCTTCATAATCAATACTCTCCAGAAAACCTTTCTCAATAGTTATCAATGCTAATCCATTAAGTCGCTCTTGCGTCATATAAATATATGATAAAAATTCCATATTCTAAATAATAAATAACAATAAACAAATACTCCAACTAATACCTTTGGATTGGTGGGATGCTGCTGGAGTATTGAAGCATTGACTATTGCCCTATTAGGGCAGAACGACTGAACGAGTTTAGGAGGTTTAGGACGTCAGATTACTAGATTAGATTGATTTTCTATTTTCTTTTTTAATTGTTAAAATTATTATTAATTTATAAATGGTCTTATACTCTTATGTATATAAAATGGGCCTAGATATGTAACATTGGGATTTTTTTTTTGGGCCCCGTGCGGCCGCACGGGTTGCACGCCTCGATATCCGGCCCTGCTATTGTGTAGTCACACCATTGCACTTATTCGTAGTCATTAACGATTGCTAATGAAATTTTCCTTCAAATATTAGTATATGTATCGTATAGTAATGTTTCGGTAAGTAACTTTATTCATAATATTATATTTGAGCAAATATGGTTACTATTTCTCAATAGTAACTTTTTTTTTCCATCCCAAACTATTTTCGTCTTTTTTTTTTTTTTTTTTTTTACGAGGAACCCCTTAGTGACGAGCCATAATGGCTCCCCTCTAGTTGGTTTTGTCTTTGTTTCAACAACTCTAACCGCCATATTTCCGGTAACGCAGCTTTTAGAACCTACGCACATAGCTTTTAGACCTAAAAAGCCTCATAAACCCACCCCAAACTTTGAACGCAAATACTTTCATTTTCCTAGCGAAATAAATAGACACCACCTACACAAATTAACTCGCAGCATATTTTCGAACGTACAATTTTTACCAGCAATCTGTCTGAAGCACACTGCCACACGCCACACACATAGGTCATCGAAAATTTCTCCCGCCACTTTTTCTGAGTTTTTCCAGGTAGTATAGATGTGTTCTTCAGTGGGAACAAAAGATATCAGCGACGGAAAAAGGAAAGAAAGAAGAAAAGTCCGGACGTTCGGAGGATACCAGAAGCCGGAACGACGTCAAAAAAATCAGGTTTTAAGCGAGACACGTGAGAGAAGGCAGAGTCAACAAAAACGTAGAGACTCATAGAACAAATATTCAGAAGATATTGTAAATAGTTACCTGAGAAGAAGACCGAAGACCAGAGAATCAAATGGAAAAAGCAAAATGAGATGGGTAGATTTTCAAGTAAGAGAGGAATAGAGAAGAGAGCACGTGATGACTTTTTTTAATACTAGCTGCATAGAGATATAGACCTTACTCCAATTAAAGACTTGAAGTCATTAATAAAATATTCCTTTAATGTGTAACACAAATTACATTACAATTACAATTATAAATTACATCAAAATTGGGCCATTCTTTTTTAACTTGAATTTTCAACCTTATTAAATCATTCTTCTAATTTATACGGAGTAATTTTTATTACGTGTATAAAAATTTATTTACGTGTTATATAGTAATTATTTATAACAATTAATTTGATACATCTCAAAAAAAAAATATTATACAACATAATTTGAACAGCTCAGGATAATTAATTTGTTACAACCTATATAGTAATATATGAAATTATGTTTCTTTGCAATAATATGTTTTTTGCAATTGTATTAGATGTTTAATATGATAAAACGAATTATAGTCTTATAGTTTACGTTAACTGATTTGCTTTAATATATTCTTATTAGAATATATAATTGAATGTTACAAAAAAGTTTTACGTAAACGAGGGGTGGCAACCGCAACGCGCGGCTGACCACTCTGCTTGTCTAGAACATTTGTCTATATTGAGTTGATACTTAGTTTTGAAGGAGTAATTAGTGATTTTATTCTAGGTGACCTCAGAGCCTAAAGTAATTTTCAGGCAGGATTTAAACCCATGAAAATTTGATTTTACCATTTTCATGGCGTCTCAATTTTATTTTTAATTTAATTTAATTTAATATTTTTTTCCTACTTGTTGGCCGGAGGTCCACTCGGAAGCAATCTCTCTATCCGTCGAATAGAGAGAGGGATGACTTTTTCTACTTTTGAGAGTGTTTTCACTCTAGGTGGAGAAATAATTTGTCTTTATTCTTGGATAGGGGAAGGATTGTCTACATCTCACCTCTTCCATACACCACTTATGTGGTATTGGGTTTTGTTGTTGTTGTTGTTGATTTTAGGTGACCTCACCTCCACTTTTGGACTATTTGTGCCACCGATAGAGACAAGGTTTGTAAAGCAGATCAAGATCTAGCAAGTGTGTACAGTTACTTTAAGTGATACTTGGGCAATCAATAACAGACGAAGTCCATTGAACCATTTGACGAAGTCCATTGAACCATTTTGAAAAGCCTTGCAATGCATAGTTAATCTGTTACACTCTTTAATCAAATTTCTATGTAATACTCAATTTCATGAATTGGTACATGTTAAACACGTTAAATTTCGTACAGCGGGTGATTCTTACAGCAGGTGATAAATTTTCAGGTTTCGGCTAATATATACATTCATTGTTTTCAATGAAGAAAAAGCAGAAAATGGAAGCGGTTTCTGTCGTTTCTGATGTGGTTGCTACACCGGTTGGTGATCTCAAAACATTAAGAAGTTAAAAGACGTCTTCCATGGATTATATACAGGTACGAAAGGTTAGGGGTTAAATGGTGATTATTGAATGCATGAAAGGTGTTCGATGAAATGTCTGAGACAAAAAAAGAGAACATGGTATGAATTATAAATTGCCTATGTATCTTTCTAGCCAAATTGTTCATATTATTCGTGTTGAATTCTTTAATTTGGATTTAAGGAAGACTCTGAAACAATTAATGTGATGCCCCGTACAAAACCATCGTGTACGAATCATCAACAACAGGATCATTACAAGGTTAAGTACTATATGCTGTAATAAAAGAAGTTGCATTCACGATAAAAAAGATGACGTCATAACCGACATCAATTGTTTTACACCAACAGTATGCTTCTACGAATAGCAAGCATGAATAAATGTATGTGACCCTTAGGTCGTTACAAAACATAGTTCAAAAGTATTAAAGTTTGAATGCAAGATAAACAGTTCATGCGGTGATAACACTAGAGCAGCGGGTGTCTACGGCAAGACTAGCACGACAGCGGAAGCAAATAACCTTAAGCACCTGAGAAAAACATGCTTAAAAACGTCAACACAAAGGTTGGTAAGCTATAGTTTAAGTATAACAGTATGTAAGGTAGGCCACGAGATTTCAGTGCTACAAAGAGCGTTTCAAAACAGTAATCCAAATCAGTATGTTTAAGTATATGCTCAACAGTGGGCACTCGGTAACTAACTTAACGTTTAATAATATATCACCCCCTGAAAGTACACTTGGCAAGTGCGTAAGTTTACGAAGTATTAAACACTCGTTAAATGCTAGCGCTACTAGCCCGAGTGGGGATGTCAAACCCTATGGATCCATATCTAAGATTCGCGTTCACGGTTCAAAAACCAATGATTAAACGTTACCGAGCTAAAGGGAATGTTTATGCCGTTGTATAACCCACACATATATAAAGTTTAAGTACTCGTGCCTAGTATGTAAAACATAAAATCCGCATGTATTCTCAGTTCCCAAAATAAGTTAAAGTAAAAAGGGAATGCTATAACTCACAATGATAAAGTAGCGGTAAAGTATGACTCGAAAAGTAAGCAAGTAATGAAGGTTGTCCAAACGGGTCCTCAACCTAAGTCAAATAGTACTAAGTCAGTAAATCGTCCGAATAGGTTTAAAAGTATGTAAATAAGGTCTTAAGGGTCATCATCATTCATCATCAAACAAAAGGCGTAAAGTAGGTTTTGTTTATGAAAGTAGTTTAAAACAAAGGCTGAGTTTGGTCAGTCACCACGGTCTCTACACCTACTGAAATAAGGTGAGACTAGTGGCCATGACTCCATCTATGAGTCCTTTAAGTGTGGTAAAATTTACAGAAGCAAAATCGTCTTCGTTTGACCGTGGCGACGGTCTAAGTGACAGTAGGTCAGAAATTTCTGCATAACGTTAAAATGACATAGTGACGATCGGAGGGCCATAAATCCTAAACCGTAACTCGGATTAAGACGAGTCCTATATGAAAAGTTATCTAATCGAACAGAGCTATTTGAAAATCATAATCACAACAGCCCAGGTCTTACTTATCAGACCCAGAATACAGAAAACAGACAGGTCAGTAGGTTCCGGTGGTTCTTGGTGTTCGATGCTTATCACGGTTCTCATCCTTGATGCATGTAGCTTCAAGTGTACAACTCGTTGATGTGTTTGCATCATTTTCACCAAGGTTTGACCATCGTAACCCAAGTGCAAGTCTAAGACATGAAGCACAACTCATTTAAGAGTTGTATGAAGTTTGATGAACCAAAGTTACATCAAAGTCTTAGATCTAACACATACATGAACTTTAAAACTAATAATAAGTTACAAACTTGAAAGTGAACTAACTAATCAAGATCTTAAGATGTAGAACATAGTTCTTAGTTAGATCTTGAAGATTCAAGACTCAAAAGTCTAGATCAAGCATAAGTATACAAAGTTATAATTAAAAAGTTTCATTTACATGTTCTTGAACTAGTGAAGTTAACTTTAAGTTCAAGATTAATGAGATCAAGGTTAACTAGTAACACTTGACCAATAATAACCAAAAACATGAAATTAAAGTGCATAAAATGAAGACATAAACTAAGTAAACAAGTAAATAATTCATGGTTTGTTCATACTTTAAAGATTCAAACCAAAGTTTGATCTTTAAGAAAGTAAACTTTAAAGTTTACTAACATGACTTACAAGTATGATTTACAACACATGAACCTTAAATCTTTTGAAACAAATAAGGTAGAACATAAACTAGTAAGTTTAGTTCTTGTGTGTTCTTGAAATTACAAGATAAATGGAGAATCAAACTAAAGAGTTTGATTCTTGTAACATGTAAGTAAGTAACAAACAACAACTAGTAAGTAAGTAAATAATAATCAAGTAAACAACAACAAGTAACAAAAGATGATGATGATGATATGGATGCTCTTGGGTTCGGTTTTGTTGGAAGAAAAAGAGAGAAACAAAGCCCTTTTTACTTAAAAGTTTTTGAGAGAAGAATGAGAGAAAAGTGGTGTATGTGTGTGTGAAGAAATGAGGAAATAATACACTAATAATAAGTAACAAAAAAAAAAAATTGAACTCCCCATTTACCAAAGGAGTGGACGGTTTTCACATGGGAAGGGGGGAGGGATTTGTCCACTAAATCATACATGTAAAAGTCTTTAAAGTTGGTTAAAATGGGTGCATGCATGGGGATTATGTAGTAACTAGATTCTTCATGTAAATAACTAACTAGTTTCATATTAAGATGATACTTACATGTGAGAATGGGCTAGTTAGTTCATTAAGATGTAGGGTGGGCTTATGAGTCCACATTCAAGAGCCCATTAACATTAATCAAGCCCAAGTTCAATTAATTAACAAATAAGTTCAATTAAAGCCCAAGTAACTAACTAATAACCATAGTTAATTAAAATGATTAATAAATTAATCATGAATGTAAATAATATTCAAAAATATTATTCGTAAAAGTTTCGTATGTCACAAAGACGTTTCGGGCAATTAAAGTCAAGTACGGGCAATCATGGCAACATGTAAATGTAATAATATACATTCATTTAATCACACGTATTAATAATAATAATTATTGATAAATAAAATTTGGAATTTCCAGGGTCGTTACATTACCCACCTGTTAAAGAAAATTTCGTTCCGAAATTTTAAGGAGTGACCAACAATGGTACCGTATTCGAATAAGAAGGAGCGTATCATAGTTCTGTGAGACCCGTGGGCTCAGAAGTAAGTTATCTACCTTGAAAGGTACTTCGGCGTATGAAAGTGAGAATAGGTATATGCCGTTAGTTAAGTCTCTTGTCCTAAGAGGTCAACAAATTGCTTTAGTTTCTGATTAATAGGAGTATGTCATCTGAATGTATATCCACAAAAGGAAAGATGGTGTATTTAGCCGCACAGGCATCTTCAGTAAGTTGGATGCGTGAAATGCATCACGAATGATTCTAAGCTCATCTAAAACATTGAGCGTGTATGTCATAATATAAGCTGACGGGTAGAATGGAAAACATAGTAATTACAACCATGCGATTTGATGTCTGGATAGCCTTAGCCACGGGTTTTACCAACCCCTTGATTTTGGAAGGAGACCATAGTTATAGGGAATCCGATATTTAAGAACGTTTCATTCGAGTAAGTGAATCGAAGTTTTAGCTCAAAGTGACCAACCGGACTTGCAAGCCATAATTATTTGTAGTGTCTTCAGGATGGTCGAAACGGAAAATGAAGGGTATCACCCATTTTACCACACTGTAGGTGAACTTATCCTTAGATGAAATGAAAGCATAGTTATGTAATGTAACCTTATCCTTTCAGTTACATGTTGAAGTTAGGGTTAGCGTTAACTAGAGCAACATACAGTTGCAACCAATGAAGGAAGGAATGTGTAGAGTAACTACATCAGTGTCGTAGATGTTTTAAGCTGCCCTTCCCAAGGGATAACGAGATTCATAGGTTCTCAAAGTATCTTATATTACATTTCTGAAAGAAAGTCGCACGAAAGGCATGAGAGTGAACACTTCAAGTGGTTCGTTCTGAATTTATCCGCGTATTTAAGGGGATGTACGGATGAGAGGATACGTGAACTCTTGGTCCTAACGAATGGTTTACTCCGAGTGAAAAGAATCTCCAAAAATGATGTGTCTCAACATACTGATTCATAGAGATGAGGTTTAAGAGGGTGTTGTGATTAGCCGTGGAACGTTGAGAGTAGAAACCCGTCTAGAGCCTTTCCTACGGTAGGGTGACCACTAGGTGTCCCTCAGAAAACTGATTTATCGGCCCGCGTTTTTGTCATGTCTAGTTTTAAAAGAACATTTTATGGGTGCAAAGATTTTCTAACAAATTTTACAAGACTGCCATCCAAAGTGGCTCAAGAGTTTTCACAAAAGATCTTAATAGTAAGTTTCATCTCTTAACAGAGGGCGAGAAAAAGTGTGGTCCACACATGGTGTAGTCTGATACGAAAACCTTTAATAAAATCAACTAAGAGAGTTTTGAAAAACAAAACCTTTAAATGTTTGTTGTGACAACATAAACGGAACGAAGTTCCTAGTAAGTTTAGAAGTAGGTACAACGTGTACCATTTTGCACAAAACTATTTGACTTAAGTTGAATAACTCGGTAAAGGAGCGGTTTTTAAATAATTTGAAGATATAACTTAGTATCAAAGTAAGTAAGTATAATTATACATATATGATTTTATAAATCGTATAAGGGACAGAAAAGTTTTTAGTATTTTCATTGTCTGTAAATCTTGTGAGGACCGCACAAATAAACAACGTGTAAAAAAAAATTGATAAACATAGTTTTTCGTATTTCAAAGGTTACGAGTTGAAAAAGATTGAGTGAAAAACTTGGAATCCTTGGGTGACCAGTTACTAGGTAGTGAAAACTAATGACATAAATGCAGTTTTGGTAATTATCAGGACACAAGTCTTTGGGCCAAAAATATTTACGTGCGAAGCCGTTGCTAAAAGTGGGGTACGAAGGATAAAGCACGAGGATGAGAGATTAATGGCTTCTTGAATTTGCAAAATGCCAAACAGGTTATGACTAGTATTAAAGCCGGAATAATGATGGTATTAATCCCACTAAATGAGGATCCCTTGGAATGAGTCAGGACTTAGAGCCACGTAAGAAAGAGCATTGTTCCAACAGGTGTGGTGAAATAAATCCATGGGGTAACGCAATAGTTTTGAATGGTTTGAGTGTTAGCGGATGCCCGAAGGCCTTGCATGATGTGGTGGTCAGTGCCTTTATCACATACACACGAACCTCTCGATTTCGACGGTTATAAAGCCTTTATGATTACTTGGATACGAATAACACGAAAAGTTTTATATAATAAGCAACGAAAGTTTTATAGAAATTGTTTATGGTGACAATGTAAGAGAAGAAACGAAGTTCTTAGTAAAATTAGGGTTATGTGCAACACGTACCGTTCAAAGTATAATATCTTTTAAATGAAAGATTTGATTTGTAAAAGTGAAAGTAAAGTTTCATATGTATTTGTCAAAAGTAATCATTTACTTTATTCTATATAACGGGTACGATTTCAAAAATTTGTATGAATGGCAAACAGAATAAATTTATTTTTATAAAGCCTTGAGAGGATAGCACAGTAAAATAAGGTGTGTAAAATTTTGGCAAACAAAATCTTCATATCTCGAAGGCTACAAGTTGGAAAAGGTTGATGAGAATCAAGTAAAAGACTTTTGAAGATTTTGAGTGATATTTGAGGTAATAAAAACCATTGAATTTATATGTGATTGACGACTATTTGTAGGGCATAAGTCTTTTGACCAAAAATGCTTAAGTGTGAAGTTGTTGCTTATAAGTGAGTTACAAATGGGAGGGTATGAGGATGAGGGTTAACCACTCATTGATTTTAGGAAAATTTCGAACTGGTATGACTAATAACGAGGTAAGAAGGATGATGTTGTGGTTATCATCGAATAAGAATTTCCTCGTAATACGTTAGGATTTAGAGTTGCGTAAGAATGAGTATCAAATGTGATTCTTGGGTAGTCCTCAATATAGAATTTGAATTGCTGAAGTGACGGGATACAATTTTCTTTAAGTATCGTTGTGCAAGTTTGTCCATTGTATCGGTTTCTTTCATGGCTAGAAAGTGAGCAGTTTTGGTGAGAGGGTCAATAATAATCCAGATGATGTCCTAACCACCTTACCGTCTCCGGTTGTTTAGTGATGAATTTCTTCCCATTTCCATTGTGAATTTCGGGTTGTTGTCATGTAACTAATAAGGTTCAGTTTTCGGGCTACATCTCTTCCCATAATAGTTTCACCATTCTTGCGAGGTATACGAATAATTTTTTTTTCCCTCATTATAAATAATTTCCGCTTTCATCCTTGAAAGTCAGCTTGTTCCAACTATTTCATTAAAGCTTCCTAACCTGATGAGTATTAGGTTAATCCCAAAGTTCATCCCAACTATTGCATCCAATTTCCCAAATTGATGGGTGGTAGGTTAATCTTAGGGTTCATTCCAACTATTCTTATTATATTACTGTGAAAATTTTATCAATCTTCTCAAATAGCATATGCCTGTACGTAGGTAACTAATCCTTCTCAACTACTACATTAAAACTCCCAAGTTTGGTTAACATGAGGTCATCTCCAAATGACCCACCTGTTAATCTTAAAGTACCACCTTAAATTATTCCTCTATCTCTGCCAGCTTACCATTTGCTGGTCCTATAGAATACCTAACTCTCATGGTTGTTGATGGCTTATTATTCATAACGCTAAGGTGCTTAGATATAAGGTTTCTATCGTTCTAGTATTAAACAACTCCGAAACAATAAAATGTTGTGATGAAACGTACCCTAACCAAAATCAGGATCCATGCGAGTTTCTATAACTGAGATAACGATTGTTCTACCACAAGTTAGTACAAAGTTTTTCCTATTTGAGAACTTTTTCCTTAAATGTCCAGGGTGTCGATCTCTAATACAAATTTTTGGGTTATCAATTCTGCAATCAAGACCCTTCTTGTACAGTATCTGGGCTACGTGGTTATTCTTTTCCTACCTTTAACAGGCTACAATGTGTATGCTCAAGTGTTTCCTAACAAAATTTTCCCTGGATCACCCCATATTCCTCATGTAGTAACATTGGAACTTCTGCATGATTTACTTCAATATAATCACGCTGGCCTGGCGTCATTATATTGTAATAAACCGTATGTTCATTCCAATATCATTTCATATGGTCAATGTAACGTGATCACTTCCAATTATACACAATTTCATCTAACGGTGCTTTAACTATGCTATCTCAAAACAGAATCGGCATAACTAATCTCACAGTTTCTCGATGTGGGTGCGTAGGTTCCGTAGATCACGTATTAATGCCTAAGTGTCCCGAAGTTTCTTCAAAGGTTCGGATTCAGGTAACGCTGTTAGGTTCCTTCTAGATATTCATTCCGGGTCTCGCGTCGGGTTGTACGTGTAGCAAGTAGTGATACGATATGTCTCGAAGCGACTCGCAAGTCTTTGGGTATGGCTGAGCATCGGTAGAAGACACTACGACCATGTTAAAAGGAATGCCTTCCCGACTTCTCCAATGTCTAGGAGGGTTAGGGACCTAAGTCCAGAGGTGTCGTTAGATCGTCGAGCAGTGGTGAAGCTTGAAAGAGTTAAGTGACAGTCATGAAAGCGTACAGGGTATGTGTCAACTGAACAATCTTCTAGATTGCGTGAAGTAATGTTTCGATCTCTGGAACAGTGGGGCAGTAGTAACAGGTGGATTTCACTACTAGTTCTTAGGGTTAGACGAGCGGGTAAGTAGTTCAGGAAAACATCTGAACTGGGAAGGATAAGTTCTCCACGTCGGTACAGCGAATAATAGACATGTAGCAAGCGCGTAATCAGGCATAACAACTACAACAGCCTAGATCGTTTATAACAGCACGTAGCATGGCAATAGTAACAGCATCATACCGAAGTAACATGCTAAAAGCAGGTGGCAGCATGCAGTAGCGAGAGTAGACAAAAGCATACAGTGAGTTTACATAGCAGTAAAAGGAAACGGTAGCATGCAGTAAGTCCATACAACAGTAGAAGTAAGCAGTGACATGCAGTAGTAGTAAACGGTAATATGCAGTAATATAACACAGTAGCATGCAATCGAAAGCAGATAATAGCATGCAGTAGCGAAAGCAAGTAGTAGTATACGGCATATAGCAGTAAAAGTAAGCAGCTGCATGCAGTAAGTTCTGCGAAAACAAGTAAACTAGCAAGTTGTAGATTAGTCCTATTAGTGAATCCTACTCGGGTCGGTCTTAGACTCACTAATGCAACCTAATTCCCTACAACCAACGCTCTGATACCAAATGCGATGCCCCGTACAAAACCATCGTGTACGAATCATCAACAACAGGATCATTACAAGGTTAAGTACTATATGCTGTAATAAAAGAAGTTGCATTCACGATAAAAAGATGACGTCATAACCGACATCAATTTTTTTACACCAACAGTATGCTTCTACGAATAGCAAGCATGAATAAATGTATGTGACCCTTAGGTCATTACAAAACATAGTTCAAAAGTATTAAAGTTTGAATGCAATATAAACAGTTCATGCGGTGATAACACTAGAGCAGCGGGTGTCTACGGCAAGACTAGCACGACAGCGGAAGCAAATAACCTTAAGCACCTGAGAAAAACATGCTTAAAAACGTCAACACAAAGGTTGGTGAGCTATAGTTTAAGTATAACAGTATGTAAGGTAGGCCACGAGATTTCAGTGCTACAAAGAGCATTTCAAAATAGTAATCCAAATCAGTATGTTTAAGTATATGCTCAACCGTGGGCACTCGGTAACTAACTTAACGTTTAATAATATATCACCCCCTGAAAGTACACTTGGCAATTGCGTAAGTTTACGAAGTATTAAACACTCGTAAAATGCTAGCGCTACTAGCCCGAGTGGGGATGTCAAACCCTATGGATCCATATCTAAGATTCGCGTTCACGGTTCAAAAACCAGTGATTAAACGTTACCGAGCTAAAGGGAATGTTTATGCCGTTGTATAACCCACACATATATAAAGTTTAAGTACTCGTGCCTAGTATGTAAAACATAAAATCCGCATGTATTCTCAGTTCCCAAAATAAGTTAAAGTAAAAAGGGAATGCTATAACTCACAATGATAAAGTAGCGGTAAAGTATGACTCGGAAAGTAAGCAAGTAATGAAGGTTGTCCAAACGGGTCCTCAACCTAAGTCAAATAGTACTAAGTTAGTAAATCGTCTGAATAGGTTTAAAAGTATGTAAATAAGGTCTTAAGGGTCATTATCATTCATCATCAAACAAAAGGCGTAAAGTAGGTTTTGTTTATGAAAGTAGTTTAAAACAAAGGCTGAGTTCGGTCAGTCACCACGGCCTCTACACCTATTGAAATAAGGTGAGACTAGTGGCCATGACTACGTCTATGAGTCCTTTAAGTGTGGTAATATTTACAGAAGCAAACTCGTCTTCGTTTGACCGTGGCGACGGTCTAAGTGCGAGTAGGTCAGAAATTTCTGCACAACGTTAAAAGGACATAGTTACGATCGGAGGGCCATAAATCCTAAACCGTAACTCGGATTAAGACGAGTCCTATATGAAAAGTTATCTACTCGAACAGAGATATTTGAAAATCATAATCACAACAGCCCAGGTCTTACTGATCAGACCCAGAATACAGAAAACAGACAGGTCAGTAGGTTCCGGTGGTTCTTGGTGTTCGATGCTTATCACGGTTCTCATCCTTGATGCATGTAGCTTCAAGTGTACAACTCGTTGATGTGTTTGCATCATTTTCACCAAGGTTTGACCATCGTAACCCAAGTGCAAGTCTAAGACATGAAGCACAACTCATTTAAGAGTTGTATGAAGTTTGATGAACCAAAGTTACATCAAAGTCTTAGATCTAACACATACATGAACTTTAAAACTAATAATAAGTTACAAACTTGAAAGTGAACTAACTAATCAAGATCTTAAGATGTAGAACATAGTTCTTAGTTAGATCTTGAAGATTCAAGACTCAAAAGTCTAGATCAAGCATAAGTATACAAAGTTATAATTAAAAAGTTTCATTTACATGTTCTTGAACTAGTGAAGTTAACTTTAAGTTCAAGATTAATGAGATCAAGGTTAACTAGTAACACTTGACCAATAATAACCAACAACATGAAATTAAAGTGCATAAAATGAAGACATAAACTAAGTAAACAAGTAAATAATTCATGGTTTGTTCATACTTTAAAGATTCAAACCAAAGTTTGATCTTTAAGAAAGTAAACTTTAAAGTTTACTAACATGACTTACAAGTATGATTTACAACACATGAACCTTAAATCTTTTGAAACAAATAAGGTAGAACATAAACTAGTAAGTTTAGTTCTTGTGTGTTCTTGAAATTACAAGATAAATGGAGAATCAAACTAAAGAGTTTGATTCTTGTAACATGTAAGTAAGTAACAAACAACAACTAGTAAGTAAGTAAACAATAATCAAGTAAACAACAACAAGTAACAAAAGATGATGATGATGATATGGATGCTCTTGGGTTCGGTTTTGTTGGAAGAAAAAGAGAGAAACAAAGCCCTTTTTACTTACAAGTTTTTGAGAGAAGAATGAGAGAAAAGGTTGAGAGAAAAGTGGTGTATGTGTGTGTGAAGAAATGAGGAAATAATACACTAATAATAAGTAACAAAAAAAAAAAAATTGAACTCCCCATTTACCAAAGGGGTGGACGGTTTTCACATGGGAAGGGGGGAGGGATTTGTCCACTAAATCATACATGTAAAAGTTTTTAAAGTTGGTTAAAATGGGTGCATGCATGGGAATTATGTAGTAACTAGATTCTTCATGTAAATAACTAACTAGTTTCATATTAAGGTGATACTTACATGTGAGAATGGGCTAGTTAGTTCATTAAGATGTAGGGTGGGCTTATGAGTCCACATTCAAGAGCCCATTAACATTAATCAAGCCCAAGTTCAATTAATTAACAAATAAGTCCAATTAAAGCACAAGTAACTAACTAATAATCATAGTTAATTAAAATGATTAATAAATTAACCATGAATGTAAATAATATTCAAAAATATTATTCGTAAAAGTTTCGTATGTCACAAAGACGTTTCGGGCAATTAAAGTCAAGTACGGGCAATCATGGCAACATGTAAATGTAATAATATACATTCGTTTAATCACACGTATTAATAATAATAATTATTAATAAATAAAAGTTAGAATTTCCAGGGTCGTTACAATTAAGTTACAAGGTATAAATTGAGTAAGACTAAAACAATGGGTGGTTTATTGTATATATTGAAGGTGACATAAGGTGCTTAAATATATGTCCACATCAAAAGTCTTAAAATGTTTTAGAAGTGTATGGTTGTTATTTACATAAAAGGCATAAAGTGATAATAAACTAATAGATCATATATAATATCTCATAATATGCATCAAGTGGTTAAATGAGCTGAATGCTATATTTGGTTTTGGTCTAGACCACAATCAATTATGAATTATTATTCATGTGGTATTCGTATTGGCAGAATCAAGAATGAAGATGTTAAAGATAAGATATCGAAAGCGAAAAAACATCTTTCTTCACTTGGGTGGAAGTTTTTTTTACGTATCTAAACGACACAAAAAATGAGAACTTCGATATCATTCTCCGTTGGGTAGAACTTATGTTTCTTTAAGATCAGCATGTCAAGTTGTTATTGAAAAGAAAGAGTACAAAAAATCGAATACAAAGAATAAGTTTTTGAATGGTAAAAAGGTTAGAAAAAGTGTTTGTAGTCATGATCATGATTTGGGCAATTTAGGATTTACTGAAGTGGACAAGAAACTAGAGAAAAAAGATGATTTTCTTTTCCAGTTTCAAGTTATAGTTTCCATGTACCATTGTTAATTCTCTAACAGATTGTGTTATATACAAGTATATGATATATGATATAATTAGTTTGTAAGTTGGTTCAGGTTGGCTGAGTTGCTTACCCATGTTCAGTTGTTTCATTTGGTAAAGTCAAGTAAGGTGAATGTAGATTCGAACAATTGGGTCAATGTTCTTATGTGCTGCTGATTTTCAGGCTGTTGTGCATGTTATGTTTCAAGTAGGTGGTCCGGGTTGCTGATTTTCAGGTTGTTGATTTGTCAATTGGTTATATTTTTCGTAATAGTTTATATTTGGATGGGTCAAGTCTTGCAGAACGTGTAACCGGTAAGGTTTTTTTTTCACATCTATTACTCCATGGTTGATAATTTTTATAGTTATAGCCATTGATTATATGATTCTATTAAACCTTGGAATACACCACCAATTCATGTACTTAGTTTGTTTAACACGAGAATTATCTTAATATGTTAATTTGAAGCGTATATAGTCCTACTATTGATACGTTAAACAAATATGCACTCAGCCAATGAGTCACAAAAACTTATTTAACAAGAACTTTTTCTTTTATATATGATATAATATACATATAAATAAATAATAATGTAATAATAATGATAACTTTACATTTTCATTTGTTTGTAGATTCTGATCAAAGTGGACCCTTTTAACTACTTTATAGACCATTTTTAACGGTGTGTGTTTCACCCGTTTTGGCTCGAACACGCCATCCAACACGCCGTAACAAGGCGTGTTAGTGGATACATGATTGATATGACCGAACCAAATAGTTTTATTTATGCGGTGTCGTTAGGCCACAAGGCGTCAGAATCAGCTATCGAGAGGTAAGGGCAATAGTTTTAAATTTATATATAGCGGGACCTAAATCGTACTACTCCTTATTATGGTGAGTAAAGGAAGTATGACCTAGGGTCGAATTTTTAAGATATCAGTAGAATCGAACCTATAACAACTTAAGATAATCCTAAAGTGAATGAGTAGTGGTATGTTACCTAATTTTTGGTTTTTTCTAGTTTATAAAATAAAATAAAGTAAATGCGATAAAATTTATAATTCAGATAAGGTTAAAGCAAGTGCATACTATGGTTTTGTCAGTTACTTTGCCGAGATTATGGAATGCTGACTCATGAATATGTAGTGACCTTGTATTCACTACACTGGTCCTAACGCCCCTGTCATAAGACATGTCACTCGGTAATGCGTTAGGCTTGAAGATTCTGAATAGACAGCAACGCCCCTTACCCCCGAAGCCCGTGCAGTCTGACTACAGGCGTACTGTTCAAACGACTCATCTAATTGAGCGACTCGGTTGGGTGACGTATTAATATTTAACAAAGGTCTAAACTTTCTTAAGCACAATGAAGTACAAGGTATGCCAAATCCGAGAGACGTGATGTGCTTCGATGATTTCGTTAATGAGTGGGTTAAAAGATAGTTAGGCCCTTAAAAAGTGTAACACCGGCCATTTTTTTATTTTTTTTTTAAATACACAGCGGAAGACTTTATTAACAAACACAATATAAGTCACGTCATTACGTTTAAGTTTACACAACGGTGTTACGTTATCACAAAACATTATTTATACAAAAGTCCACATCAGAGTTGGGTTGTCAAACATGTCTTCTGCAATAGCACCCTTCCCGACTAGCAGTACCTAAACCTGCAAGGGGAGAATATGTGGGGGATTAGCGCACCGCTAAGTGAATGGAATCTATCTAACAGATATAGCTTAAGTCACACACAAGCTATATACTAACAACAACACATGCTAACTATCAACTAGCATACAATAAGACAATACGAGGATCGGTGGCTTGTACGAGCACACGACTCCTAGCTGATCGGACTTGAGTCTACCGATAGTCCCTGCTACCCAATTCACAGTATAGTTATCCAGATGCAGGGGATGCATCATTCACACTATACTCTACAATCAGTAGCCTATGGACCCAACCTCCCCTAGGCACGGTTGACCTCATACGGACTCTAACCTCTCCTAGGCACGGTCTCGAGTCCCCAGTCTCCCTAGGCCCGACTGGTGCCATTCACACAGTGTACACATAATTCACATACAACATCAGACATACTATATTATTCTAACATGGCAATTTCTACACTATGCATGGTAAAAGAGTCAACCACAGTAGCATGATATGCTACTTAAACTCTATCCGAAGATAGACCCACTCACCAATTACCAGCAACTGCTCAGTTATTATTTCTGAGCTTCCTCCTTGTCCTTATAACCTGAGAACAACACAAACAAAGTTAATATACATATCCAATAAATAATATAATCATTTCATATGATTAACTAGGTCATAACACCATATATTCATAATTTTATGAGTCTACATTATGACTCCATTCAATAATGGCATACAGGTGCGTGCAAAACACGACATACACACTAAAACTCCTTTTTAGACCTAAAAACAGTTTGATCTAGTTTCTTAAAAGTTCATCATTGAAAAGTACTCTTCAATACGATTCCAACGATATTTGATTCATCAAAAACGGAGTTACGGTTTGAAAGTTACGCCCGTTTCAATTTCATAAAAGGTAGTGTAGCAAATAGTGATTTCCGAACACTGTAGCAACTCGGTACTGTAGCAACTCGGTACTGTAGCAACACGGTACTGTAGCAACCTGGTACTGTAGCAAATAGTGGAACTGTAGCAATACCGAAAACTGTAGCAAATAGTGATACTGTAGCAAATAGTGATACTGTAGTAATAGTGATACTGTAGCAAATAGTGATACTGTAGCAAATAGTGATACTGTAGCAGTTCGGGTACTGTTGCAAAATACTGTAGCAAACACTGTAGCAACTGGTTCGAACACTTACGCTGATTTCGAACATTTTTCGCCCAAAACTCGATTTTTGAGCGATTTTGATCAAATTTTAAGCACATGGAAGCTACTAAACATATATACAACCTATTTCTAACATCTATTGATGTTTTTAAACATCAAACAACAAGATTTGAGCTAATTTTTTCAAAAACTCATAAGAACACTAAAACTCAATTTTCAACAAGATTAATACATAAATCTTTGTAATACTTACCTTAAGATGATCACAAGAACACAAGGAATCGATTGCTAACTTCAATTAATCCAAAAGCTCACAAATCAAGTTAGGGTTTATGATCATGGTGCGTTTGGTATGCGTTTGTGTGTGTGTGTTTATTTTGAGAAAATGGTAGAAGAATCCAGGACATACACTTAATATTGGGTTATAAACCCATACCCCATATCACACGGGTATTTACCAGTTATCTAATTTCTTTCGTACTTAATTTGGCAACCCTAACGGAGTCCAAATTAAATAAACCAACATGTTCTGGGACCCTTGTCACAAATTGGTCACAACACAATTATAATAAAACACTAATAAAATAATTGAAATAAAAGCACTTAAGACTAAGCACAAACCCTAAGGGCAAAATAGGCAACTTACAACTAGCCCGGGTTTCAGTCTGTTACAAATCCACCCCCCTTAAGAAGATTTCGTCCTCGGAATCTGGTCTTGGTCAAACAAACAAGGGTAGCGATTTCTCATCAACTCTTCTGTCTCCCACGTAAAGTTAGAACCCAAACTGTGTTTCCACTCAATCAACACCATCGGAATCTCTTTCTTTCTCAGCTTAGTCACCTTTTGGTCAACCACACGGACCGGCTCTTCCACCAATTTCTTATTCAAATCGACCCTTAAATCTTCTAAAGGAAGAAGTTGTGTTTCATCGTCGACTTTACACTTACAAAGATAACATACGTTGAATGTATTATGAATACCAGCTAACTCTGGCGGAAGATCTAACACCACAGTCTGATCATTCAACACTTCACTGATCGGAAACGGACCAATAAATCTCGGTGCTAACTTACCACGTTTACCGAATCTGATAACCCATTTCCACGGCGAAACTTTCAGATACACTCGTTCACCCACATTAAAGGTTACCGGACATCTACGCGGATCAGCATACATTTTCTGCCTGTCTCTAGCGGCTTTCAACTTTTCTCGAGCAATTGCAACTTTTTCGGCTGTCATTTGAACAATTTCAGGACCTGCAAACTGTTTCTCCCCAGCTTCTAACCAACAAGTCGGAGTTCTGCAACGACGACCGTATAACATTTCGTAAGGCGGCATTCCTATGCTCGAATGATAAGAATTATTATACGCGAATTCAACCAACGGCAAATGTGTATCCCACGAACCACCGTATTCTAACACACAAGCCCTTAACATATCCTCCAAAGTCTGTATCATTCTTTCACTATGTCCGTCTGTCTGAGGATGATAAGTTGTACTTAAATTCACACGTGTACCCAGATTCTGTTGAAGACTATTCCAAAAATTTGACACAAATCTGGAATCTCTGTCTGAAATGATCGATAACGGCACACCATGACGACTAACTATTTCTTTCACATACAATTCGGCTAACTCACTTAACGAAGCTGTCTCACGAGTAGCAAGAAAATGAGCACTTTTAGTTAGACGATCCACTATTACCCAAATCATATCATGTCTTTTCTGAGTTCGAGGTAATTTGGTCACAAAATCCATCGTTATATGTTCCCATTTCCACTCTGGAATCTGTAACTGACGTAACGAACCATAAGGTTTCTGATGTTCTGCCTTCACTTGAGAACATATATAACACTTTTCGACATAACGGGCGATATCTGTTTTCATTGTTGGCCACCAATACACTGTTTTCAAATCATGATACATCTTATTACTACCCGGATGTACTGTCAATCTGGATTTGTGAGCTTCCGTCATGATTAAATCCCTCAAATCTCCAAGCTTAGGCACCCAAACACGATTGTTTAAGGTCTTTAGTCCACGTGAGTCATCAATTAAGTCCATTTTTCGTTTGGTCATTTGTTCAGATTTAATATGTTCGTCCTTTAAAGCACAGGCCTGAATGGTTTTTAAGCTGTTAATCAAATCTGAAGTTATATTCAAACGAAGAAATTTCACATTTTCACTTGACTTTTTACGACTTAGCGCATCTGCAACCACATTTGCCTTACCCGGATGGTATTTAATTTCACAATCATAATCTTTGATCAACTCTTGCCATCGTCTCTGACGCATATTCAATTCTTTCTGTGAGAAGATATACTGCAAACTCTTGTGATCTGTACATATAACCCAATGGGTTCCATACAAATAGTGTCTCCACAGTTTCAAAGCAAACACTACTGCAGCCATTTCAAGATCATGCACTGGATAATTCTTCTCATGAACTTTCAACTGTCGTGAGGCGTAAGCGATTAATTTATCTCTTTGCGTTAATACACAACCCAACCCAGCAAATAACGCATCACAGTATACCACGAAGTCGTCTGAACCTTCTGATAAAGCTAATACCGGTGCCTGACACAGTAACTGTTTCAAATCTGAAAAGCCTTTTCCTGTTCATCAGTCCATCGAAAGGCTACATCTTACGAGTCAACTTAGTCAACGGACCCACTATTTTCGAGAAATCCTTGATAAATCTGCGATAATAACCGGCTAATCCCAGAAAACTCTTAATCTCAGTCGGAGTCTTCGGAGAATTCCAATTCATTACTGCTTCTATCTTTGTCGGATCAACTTTTATACCCTCGGCACAAATCACATGACCCAAAAACTGTACTTCACGTAACCAAAATTCACACTTTGAAAATTTTGCAAATAGTTGTTCACGTTTCAACATGTTCAAAACCTGTCTCAGATGTTCAGCATGTTCACTTTCGGTCTTTGAATACACTAGTATATCGTCTATAAACACAATCACAAACTTATCTAAGAACGGACGACACACTCTATTCATTAGATCCATGAAGATTGCTGGCGCATTCGTCAACCCAAACGGCATGACAAGAAATTCATAATGACCATACCTTGTTCTGAACGCTGTTTTCGGTATATCTGATTCAGCAACACGAACCTGATGATATCCGGATCGTAAGTCTATCTTAGAAAAGAATGAAGCACCCTGTAACTGATCGAACAAATCATCTATTCGAGGTAATGGATACTTATTCTTCACTGTTCTTTTGTTCAATTCACGATAATCAATACACATACGCATTGACCCATCTTTCTTTTTAACAAACAATACCGGAGCACCCCACGGTGAAGAACTCGGTCGAATAAAACCACGATCTAATAACTCTTGAATCTGTGACATCATTTCACGGATTTCAGACGGCACTAATCGGTATGGAGCTTTTGCAACTGGAGTTGTTCCAGGAATCAACTCAATCTTATATTCGACTTCCCTTACCGGCGGCAGACCTGGTAACTCATCTGGGAACACTTCAGAAAATTCTGATACTACCGGAATATCAGCCACTGTTTTCTTTTCTTTCTTCGCATCAATTACATATGCAAGAAATGATTCACAACCCTTGGACATCGACTTTTCCGCTTTCATCATGGTTATCAACGGAAAATTATACCCGCCCCTCTCCCCTCGGGCTACAACACGGGTTCCATCGGTCGAACGAAAGGTAATCATTTTCCTATTGCACTTAATATTAGCCCTAAGCGAGCTCAACCAATCCATTCCTAGTACTACATCAAAGCTAGGAATAGGTAACACTAAACAAGTCACCGGGAAAGACTTCCCTTCGATCTCTATACAAACCCCAGTCACATAGGTTGTGACGGGTGTGGTCTTACCATCGGCTACTTCTACACTAACCGGCTTGGGTAACACAGTAGCTGGTAAATTCAACTTAGCACAGAAATCTAGGGACATAAAACACCTATTGGCACCACAATCAAACAATACGCGAGCAGGTATTGAGTTGATTAGAAACATACCGGTGATTACTTCGTCGGTTGCCACAGCATTTTCCACCGACATCTGAAAAGCTCTAGCCTCTGCTGTTGGAGGGTTCTTCCTCTTCTGCCCACTCGAGGCAGTTGACCCTCCAGCTGATGCTGAACGCGCCCCTGACCCTACCCCGGAACTACCACTCTTCGACGGACAACTAATTGCACGATGCCCTGGTTTGTGACAACTCCAACATACACTATTCGGATACGGGCATGCTGAAGACTCATGCCCAACAACACCACACTTTAAGCATCTTCTTGTAGCCTCAGAACACTGACCACTGTGAGAAGATCGACACGTGTGACACCAATTCCCTTTACCTGATCCAGATCCAGTACTACTCTGACCACTTTTACCCTTCGATTTAAACCCACTAGACTTCTTGAATTTAGATCCTGATTGACCAGATACTTGCCCACCTTGTTGTAGCACATTACCAAACATTATGTTTCTGGCAGCCTGAACATCACTTTCTACCATCTTAGCCATCACAACAGCTTGAGACAATGATGTAGCTGTTCTAACAAAAGTTCTGTACTCAGGCAGAATGATATTAACAAAATAATGGATACGAGACGCTTCGTCTGGCACCCATTGTTGTACAAACCTCAGTTTATCCATAAACTTCTCTACTACCTCATCGATCGTCATTTGAGGTGTCATCTTCATTTCAAGAAACTCAGTCTTGATTCGGTTCATATCAAATGGATTACAATATTGTTCACACACCTTCCCATGAAACTGCACCCATGTGATCATACTCACTTGCTCTTTTGATATACTAGAAATCAAAGAATCCCACCAAATCATAGCCCTACCTTTCAACAGTCTACTAGCATATGTTACCTTCAGCTCGGGTTCACACTGACACGCTTCAAATACCCTTTCAACTTCTCGCAACCAATTGAGAGTTACAGTCGAATCAGTACTTCCAGAGAACTCGGAGGGTTTGCAATCACGGAAGTTCTTATACGTACATCTTTTGGGTGGTTGCATGTAAAGTTGATGGAACATTTGCATTTGGTATGGATTCATCATCATGGGATTTTGGTAAGTAAAGGTGTTTTGTGGTGGCATATAATATTGGTTAGGTATTTGATTCTGAAACTGGTTCTGGGGCACATTAGGTATCGTTTGGGATTGCGCGGTTGGGAATCCAGGTGGTGTATCATCATTTCCAGAATGCCTCGCCAATTCAAGCTCATTAATTTTGTCCTCAGCCTCTTTTAGCTTGCTTTCTAACTGAAGGATGTAACTACTCTGATCATCATCTGACTCAACACCCTCTTCTGGTGCTCTAAATGTTCCGGGGTTGGAGGGGCCAGTTGCGTTTCTATCAGCCATACCTGTGCTACAAAACATCTCACACAAAAGCTTAGTGGATAACAGTTAGTTCAATCACAACTAACACACGTATATCCTATTTTCACTTAGCCCCCACTCCCACAGACATGTTTGACTTGCCTCAGGGTTTGGGAACAAAATATGCGCACGTATTTGCTGCCAAGCCATGCTCTTATACCAACTTGTAACACCGGCCATTTTTTTTTTTTTAAATACACAGCGGAAGACTTTATTAACAAACACAATATAAGTCACGTCATTACGTTTAAGTTTACACAACGGTGTTACGTTATCACAAAACATTATTTATACAAAAGTCCACATCAGAGTTGGGTTGTCAAACATGTCTTCTGCAATAGCACCCTTCCCGACTAGCAGTACCTAAACCTGCAAGGGGAGAATATGTGGGGGATTAGCGCACCGCTAAGTGAATGGAATCTATCTAACAGATATAGCTTAAGTCACACACAAGCTATATACTAACAACAACACATGCTAACTATCAACTAGCATACAATAAGACAATACGAGGATCGGCGGCTTGTACGAGCACACGACTCCTAGCTGATCGGACTTGAGTCTACCGATAGTCCCTGCTACTCAATTCACAGTATAGTTATCCAGATGCAGGGGATGCATCATTCACACTATACTCTACAATCAGTAGCCTATGGACCCAACCTCCCCTAGGCACGGTTGACCTCATACGGACTCTAACCTCTCCTAGGCACGGTCTCGAGTCCCCAGTCTCCCTAGGCCCGACTGGTGCCATTCACACAGTGTACACATAATTCACATACAACATCAGACATACTATATTATTCTAACATGGCAATTTCTACACTATGCATGGTAAAAGAGTCAACCACAGTAGCATGATATGCTACTTAAACTCTATCCGGAGATAGACCCACTCACCAATTAGAATTAAGTAACATCACCATCAGCCCGTAGTATGATATTGTCCGCTTTGGACACAAGCCGATCACCGACGGGCTACCCGCGCACGAGTACAACCCCGGATCGCACTTCTACCTCACGGATTTGCTTCTCGGGTAAACACCCTCAAAACGCGTCATCACAGAGTGCGCAGCACAACTGGTATGATACTGTCCGCTCTGGGCCACAGGCCGATCACCGACAGGCCAACTTGCCCCGGATCGCACCTACCCGCACGGCTTTAAACGCGTCTTACCAGAAGAGGTATCCACACCCTTATAAGGAGTGCTTTGTTTTCCTCTCCCACCGATGTGGGACGAGTCTGTTACAACTCTTCCCCCCTTCGGGACACTGCTTCCCCGCAGTGCACATCGATGCGGGCCCCAGCTCTGATACCATAAGTAGCATCACCATCAGCCCGTAGTATGATATTGTCCGCTTTGGACACAAGCCGATCACCGACGGGCTACCCGCGCACGAGTACAACCCCGGATCGCACTTCTACCTCACGGATTTGCTTCTCGGGTAAACACCCTCAAAACGCGTCATCACAGAGTGCGCAGCACAACTGGTATGATACTGTCCGCTCTGGGCCACAGGCCGATCACCGACAGGCCAACTTGCCCCGGATCGCACCTACCCGCACGGCTTTAAACGCGTCTTACCAGAAGAGGTATCCACACCCTTATAAGGAGTGCTTTGTTTTCCTCTCCCACCGATGTGGGACGAGTCTGTTACAAAAAGAGTTCAACCATAAAGAACACCATGGCCAAGTCAGTTTGACTTGCATGAACACGTTCGGCTATCCTAATGGTCCAATCCTTTATGTGTTTAAACAAACAGTTCCTTAATTAACTAAGAATCTCTCAAGCAGGGTGCAATGCTTGACACCGCGTTATGGTGAAGTGTACTAATTAGCATTGACCGGGTTCCATGGCCTTACTTAGCAGAGGTACAGCTTACAACAACCGTTGTGCTTCAGCGTGCACGTACGAAGTTTATATGTTTGGTGACTACACTAGCATGGTCTAAGACCGACAATGTACTATGGGCCCAGTTAGATGTTTCACTACAAAAGAGTCCTCATTCGGAATCCAAGGCTCGGTGGACTTACTACAACCGATGTGCCTCAGTCAAACTTACGTTGTATCCGATAATTCTCTTACCAAGGGGTGACACAGATAGTGTACTCTGAATCGGGGTTCGCGACTTCCCAATAACAGAGCCGATAACTACGTTCTATTAGTTGGAAAAGCGATTGAGTTTAAAGCATAATCAGAAAGCATCTCAACAACATACACAAATCATAATATTATTTCAGCATTATAACTGACTACATCATTGCATACACTAAAGATAACTACTCGCTAATCATGGTAACAATATCACAAAGCATAATAATGAAAGACATTATATAAAGACAAAGGATAGAAGTACCAGTAGATTAAACGAGTGCCAAATACAAAAGTGACACTTCAAACTCCAGATCGCTCCTAATACAATCTTCGGCGTTATTCTCCGGGTACTAGGTTTCTGGCACGGAGTCGAAGACCTTGAAAGTATGACTAATATTGTAGAAAGAGAGAGAGAGAAGTGAATTGATGTGTGTGTAAAAATGGATGACAAATGCCCTTTAAATAAGAAATGAAAATTGATGTCATACGGCTGGCAGGCCGTATGGCAAACCGTATGGCAAGCCGTATGGCCTGACCGTATGGACTGACAGCCCGTTTGTTGTGCCCGGATGCATGGTAGGCCATTTCCCAAGTGGCAAGCCGTATGGCTGCCCTGGTTTGCTGTTTTTGCTGGATTGTAACTTGGTTTCCGGGATCGTAACTTGTCTTTCACCGTTTCCGCTGTAGAATCTTCGTTTTAGCTCCGATTCTCTTGATTCTTTTTGCACCGGCTTCGTAATCACTTGATCTTCACTTTTTACTGACAAAGCAAGTATTTTGGCAATAAAGCTTGGAACTTTATTGTTTTTGGGCCTCAATACCGGGGTGAAAATGTGACTTTTTAGCCGATATCAATGATCAAGTAGAGTAGAAGAATAAAGGATGATGATGTTTTAGCAGAGGGGTACAAAATAGTTTATATTTTTACAGGAAATACTATTAAATACGATACATTTTTACACAAGATATTTATTTATTTAGAGAATGGATATACTTAAACCTTGCTACAACACTTATAGGCAGTGTACCTAATCGTACAGTAGTGTAGTTTTTAGTAAGTCCGGTTCGTTCCACAGGGAATCTTTTTAAACAAAGCTTAACGCTATATTAGTTTACTTTTATAAAAATACAAATATATATATAAGTAATATTATTATTATAAAGGGGGGTTTTTACCGTTTAATGACCGGTTTGTCGATTTTAAAACTTTAGTCGCAGTTAAAACTAAATGTAAAATATTAAAAATAAATACAAGACTTAAATTAAAGCATAAAGTAAATAACGATAATGAAATTGCGAATAATAAAAGTGCGATAAAATAAACTTGCGATAATTAAAAAGTACGATAATTAAAAGTGCAATTAAATACAATAACAATAAATAAAAATGCGATAATTAGAAGTGCAATTAAATATAAAATAAAAGAAATTAAATATGAAATAAAATAATTATGCTTATTTAAACTTCCGTAATCATGATGTTTGACGTGTTGATTTTAGTTTTATGCCCATGGGTTAATTGTCCTTTGTCCTGGATTATTTAATATTTCCATACGGATTTGTCCATAATAGTTCATCAGTCATAAATATAAAGAGCGAAAGCCTTCGTCAAATTATTCTTATTCCCGAAGTCAAATATTCCAACTAATTGGGGATTCGAATTGTAACAAGGTTTTAATACTTTGTTTAATGAATACACCAGGTTATCGACTGCGTGTAAAGCAAGGTTTTACTACTTTGTTAACAATTACACCAATTACCCTTGAATGTAATTCACCCCTGTTTCAACAAGTCTATTAACTATTAATCCAGTTCCGTATCCGGTAAAATGAATAATTATTGGTATTTATAGATATTCCGCCCACCGTACCCAGTCAAGCGTATGTGGTTATATATAAATACGTCGAATTATAAGTTTGTATATTAAATTAACAAGATATTGTTTAGTTAATATAAAACCCATTAATAGCCCATAGTCTAATTTCCACAAGTGTCGTTCTTTTGTCCAAACCCCAATTATGGTACAAAGCCCAATTACCCAATTTTAGTAATTAGCCCAACATCATGATTACTTCGGATTAAATAAGCATAATAATAACTTAGCTATGAGACATTAAATTAAAAAGGTTGAACATAACTTACAATGATTAAAAATAGTGTAGCGTTACACGGACAGAATTTCGACTTACACCCTTACAATATTCGCTAACATACCCTTATTATTAGGATTAAAATTAAAATTAAAATATAAATATAAATATATACGATATAGATAGAGAGATGGATATATGATGGATGAAAAATGCTCAGAATTCGGTTGCTTTTATAGGGATTTTCAAAACTTGGGGCTCCGCGACTCGCGGCATTTTTGGCCTTCAAACTCCGCGAGTCGCGGAGTTTGAAATTACAGCTCAGTCCCTTTTGGAGTCTTTCTTGCCGACGGATTTTTAAATAAATATAATATATTAAATAATTATAAGAATTATTTAAATATTATATTATATTTATGTGCATAGTTGACTTGTAATTTTTAGTCCGTTGCGTCGAGCGTTGAGAGTTGACTCTGGTCCCGGTTCTGGATTTTCGAACGTCCTTGCGTACAATTTAATATCTTGTACTTTGCGTTTTGAATCTTGTACTCTTGTAATTTTGAGACGTTTCTTATCAATAATTGGAACCTCTTTGATTGTCTTTTGTACTTTTTAGCTTTTTGGTCGTTTGCGTCTTCAATTCGTCGAATCTGTCTTTTGTCTTCACCTTTTATTATTTAAACGAATATCACTTGTAAATAGAACAATTGCAACTAAAAGCTTGTCTTTCTTGAGGAATAATGCTATGAAATATATGTTCGTTTTTAGCATTATCAAATATTCCCACACTTGAGCGTTGCTTGTCCTCAAGCAATATCGTCTTGAAATACTAGAATCACTTCTTTATTCTTCACACTTTGTACATCAGTGATTTCTATACGGCGGTATAAACAATGGTAGTAACGATATGGTTTACAGTCCCACATGACTATAAAAATTTAGATCCATTAAGGAAATTGGATCTTTATGAAAACATTTGATCCTTTGAAAATTAAATCTAGCTTTTACCCTAGATAAGTTTTCCAGAATAACCCTTTACCGGTGTTTGCAAAATATTTTTGTGGGTTTGGTGGGTTTCAGATTTGAAAATTTTAGCTCAAAACTTATGATTTTGTGTGACCCACTTGCTAACCTTGTATTTGGAAAGCAACACGTCCAGTTTACTTGTCCCGTATATTACCTTTCGGTAAACTACCGTCCGGTTGTAAAGGAAAGCGTTGAACAAGCAACTGTTAAGGCAATGTCCCCTGACATGCTTTTAATTATGGTCTATAACGTGTCGGACGCAATTACTATCCTTGGTAGGAGCAATAGTAAAGCTCACCCTTATAATTTTTCGGTCTGGCACAAGGTCTTGTCTTTGACCATGCTATGCAACCACCGTTCTTACGGTTGACACCCGATTTAGTTCAGGTGACCTAATGAATTCCAGGTGAATTCCTAGGATTTTACGTTCAATGGTAATGAACGCATTGAAAATAGGGTTTTCAGAAAACAAATCGGTTTATAATTTTGATCAAAATATTTTCTCGTTCAAGCTCGAGTTTAGATATCATTGAATTCCATGAGTTTGAATTCTCAATCTTTAATGTCAATCTCTAGGATTGAGTAATATCAGGCTTAAAAGCTGATTTTTGATCTTTTAAGGAGATTATCCTTTCTGGGGATCTGATTTATTAGTCTTATCCAGCTAATTTGCATGGTGCCCCCCCATTTTACGAGATAAATCCTTCTCATGGTTAGGATAAATCTGACCACTTGGCGACCCTGTTTAATGCTGAGGTCCGTGGATTTCCTGCTGATTTTAGTGATGACTTTTCTAGATTTTTCGTCAACCTACAGCTGGTCTGGACGACAACTTCATGACCTAAATCAAGAAGCGCGTGTCTTTTTCGGAAGACTTTACTTCCTTTTAATGATGGAATTGATTCATCGTGTAGATCCATCTTTCTTACAGTAAATCAGGTAAAACTTTTTAGTTTAGTCCAAAGCAAAAGTATTTTCAGTTATTTGTACAAAAAAAAATGTGATATATGTTTTGAATATCTTGGTAAATTTTCCCACACTTGGCTTTTATTTTCCTTTTTATCGTCCTCTATTCCATTTTAAATGAATTTTAACATTTTGATTTGTTTCTCAATTTATGTCCTTTCTGAGGTAACAATAATTTCGGTGTTAAAACCTAGTTTTATCGTTCATAAATATGTATAAACATGATTTTGAGTTCATTTAATTGAAAATTTTGAAAAATTTTACTAGAATTGGGTAGTCAGTATATAAGAATAGGGTTGTTCTTTATTATCAGAGAGCACTAGATTCTAATACAACTACTGCTTTACTAGTATTTTTAATGGTAACCAAGTGTTTAAGATAAAAATTTTAAAATCCGAAAGAATTTAACCCCTTCCCACACTTAAGATCTTGCAATGCCCTCATTTGCAAGAAATCAGTAACAATTTAAATTATTGAGGGTGATTTGTGTGAAAATGATTAAATTTTTACCAAAGTTTCCAAATATATTGGCGTTTGTTTGCTGAATGATAAATGGTGCACATCATTTGTTCATTCCGTCTCCTTGTTATTTCACATATATTTTGCATCTTGTCGTCAAAATTAGTTGCTTTTGCTGAACTTAATGCCAGTCTTTGAAAATGCGTTGTTTTACCCTGTTCTGTACATAAGATAAACTGCAAACATATATACATATTTTTGAAGTTTGGAATATTACCCCACATTCAAAAATTATTAAAATCTAAGAATAAAAGTTAGAAAATTATAAAAACTATTACAATATTAACATAAGTATTAAACGTATCAACATTACAAATTACAAAATAAAAAAAAAACTAAGTAGACTAGGGATGATACTGGTACCAATAGGGGTTCCAAGAATAACCATAGGTGCTATAGAATGCTTCGGCAGGGTTATACGTAGGATACGGTGGTTGCATCTCTATAGACCAGGGAGGGAAGATGGGTTTCGGTGTAGGAATATAGTTTCTACCTATATGTTGGCAATGAGCTATGATTTGGTTCTGATGAACTTGCCAATCTTCAAATGCTCTCTGTCTAGCATTTTCGTACTCCTGTGAAGCTATAAACCTTTGTATTTCTTGCATCTCATTTCCCCCTCCAACATTACCTTGCTGTTGGTTTCTCTCAACCTGTGGATGTCTACCATGATATTGTACTGCGGCGTTATTTCGCCTCTTCAAAACTTTCGCACCATGGTATACATTTAAACCTATAGTATCGCGGGGTTCTGGTTCTTCGACTAATAATCCCCCCGACTTATATCCACACCAAGATATTCAGCAATCAAAGTAATAAAAATACCACCTCCTATTATGCTATGCGGTCTCATCCCCCTAACCATAGCTGATAAATAATAACCCACACAATAAGGTATACTTACAGCGCTTTGTGGGTCTCGAATACACATATGGTAAAACAAATCCTGTTCATTTACCTTTTCCTTGTTCTTACCCCTTTGTGTAATCGAATTAGCTAAAAACCTATGAATCACTCTTAATTCTGCTCTATCTATATCCAAATAAGAGTAATTTCCCCCTTTGAAACGGTGATGGCTTGTCATTTGACTCCACACACCGTGTGTATCAAAATTTTCATCTATCTTTCTACCATTTAGTATCAATCCTCTACAATCGGCAGATGCTAACTCCTCAGGCGTATATATACGTAGAGCCTGAGCCATGTCTAGTAAAGACATGTGATGCATCGAACCGTCTAACAAAAATCTAATAAAAGATCGATCGGTTAAACTAGCTACCCGATCATTCAACTCTATACTACACAACAATTCTTCACACCATACTTTATATACAGGTCTACGCATGGTGAATAAACGTACCCAGTCATTAAAAGTAGAATTACCATACCTCTGTACAAGTAATTCCCTAATTGGCCCGGCCAATTCTACAGCTTCTAAGGGTCCCCATTCTATGACCCTAGGTACCTCAACAACTTTAGAATGAAGAGTATGCAAACCCCTTTGGTACTTTGGATAATCTATCCAAAGTCTGTCAAATCTCAGGTTCGGGTGCAACTCTTCCAAGTGCATATCAGAAAAGGTCATGACTGGATGAGGTATATCCTGCTTGTAGTAGTTATCCACCTCCTGTTGTTCCGCATTCTCAGCAGGAGCATTGCGAGCTTGGGATGAAGATTCACCCCTTTCAGTCTGCAAAACACATCAAACACAATTTTTGTGCATCCAAATATGCATTAGTGTCAGCAAAATCATCAATCAAAATAATTACAATGACATGATCAATTTATATCAAACTTAAGCTCATTTTCACATTTTTATCAAATCTACACTTTTTCAAATAAGCATATACGAAAATGTTCGCCAAGTTCATAAGCATTCAACTCAAATAACATGTCAAAATAATCATTACTAGCAATTAAACAAGTTTCAAATGGCATTATCTTTCAAAAATCAAGTTCATGAATTTTTAGACTTGAAAAAGTCCACTTTAATTCTCAAAATCATGTTTAGGCTCAAAGTTTGGATCATTTAACTACCTAAACATGTTATACTACTTAATTTAGCAACAATTCATGAAAAAATCGGCCATAACCTGTTTATATCAAAAAGCCCCAAATTTGCTCAAGAACACAAACCCTAGATTACTCAAAATTTGAAGTTTAAGGCTTCTAATCATGTTAAACAGCATCAATCTAGGTTATACAAGCATAATACATAAACAATTTAAGCCTAATTACACTAAAAAGCATCAAAATCAAATTGGGGAAAAAATTGCTCAAGAACACCAAATTTCGGATTAAATGGTGTTTAGGTGTAGAAATTTACCGTTTTTCTTGAGTAATTCCTTGATAGCATCCTTCTCAACATGATTTTAGTAAAAGATTTGATGATTAACGGTTAAAAATTGTGATTTTGGGGGGTTTTTTTCGATTTTTTTCGGGTTTTTCGCAGTGTTTTTTCAGTATTTTTGGTGTGGTGTGTTGGGACTGATCAGTTCGGCTGTTTTATTTTTTTTCTCTGTAATTTCATTCCTCCGCGAGTCGCGGTGTTTAAGGCTTCAAACTCCGCGAGTCGCGGAGTTTGCTTTTTTTTTTTTTTTTTTTTTTTAACATCTTATATTAATTAAAACAATTAAGTAATTAATTTTAAAATTTTGTTTCCCTTGTTATTTAGGACGAGGTCGTTTCGGATCGATGTCCTAGTCCGTCCTTCGACAAAATTTTAAAATTTGTCTTTTTGTAGCGATTGTTTTAAAAGCTAAGATTTTTGGGTTTTTTTAATGTTTTTGGCATACTTTAATTCAATAAGATTAAAAATAATGATAATAAAAGTTCTCGTCCCTCTCTCGGGTAAAGCAATTTCGGTTCAAAGACCTAGTCTTCAACTTACGGCGAATTTTAAAAATCATATTTTTAACTTAATGAGATAAAGTAAATTTTTGTTTTTAAATTCACACAATTTAAATATAAAATTCAAAATTAATATTAAAAATTCACACCAAACCTAAAAATTGAAATGCATAAAATTAAAAATTCATATTTTTAAAAATTAAAAATTCACACCAAACTTAATTTAATTTTTCAAATATTTACAATTTTAAATATATTGATTTTACAAAGTTTACAATATTAGTTTAAGATTTATATATTAATTTTAAAAACATGGTAAAAATAAAATTAAAAATCTTTTTGGCTTTTTATCCCACTTTAATCAATCAAATATTATCAAAAATATGCGCCCCTCTTTTCGATAAAGTAATTTCGGTTCCAAGACCTAATTTAACTCATGACGAATTTTTGAAATATTTTGGGTTGATTGTTAAAGATATTTATACCTTAAGAATAAACGTTAAATTTCGCAGTGATGTAATAAATTTTTGTATGATATCAATAATTTCGGTCGCCAAACCTAATTTTGTTCAATACCAATTTAATACTTTATAGCGAACAAATTAGCGTTTATTATCAAAAGGTTAAAAAAAAAAAAACTGTACAAACATACCTGTGAAATAGATTTCTTAGTTATATGATCTATCCCATTCATAAGATAGTCGGTTTAATTGGTTTTCCATGGCTACATAGGCATAACCTCGAGCATTCAGTGTTTTTTCTTCTAAACATACGAACGGTCCGTCTCTGCATAAAGTAACAAATTCGGTATTTGAATAGGTTTGATTATTTGAACATTTACGTCCATGTGACCATTTTCCGCATTTGTGACATCTTTCTAGGTGTCGTGCTCTTCTTTTCGCTGCGGATTTTGATTTTCCTTTACCAAATTGTAACTTATTATCTTCGCATCTGGATTCTTTTCTAACTCCGTCCATTCTTTCTCTGATTACTGATACTATTTCACTTGGAAGTGTGTCATTATTACGTTTAGTGATCAAAGCGTGTAGCATTAGACCATGGTTTAGTTCACAGGCAGTCTTCATTTCCTAAAAAAAATAAAAATTCAGAATGGGGGAGAAGACTAGTTCTTTAGGGTCTGTTGGGAAAGACCATTCGGGTTTCATTTTCGAGAACTACACGAAAACAGACAATCTAACTCTAACAGAAATACATAAACCCCTTTAAAGACTTGATTATCCCCACACTTAGTTAGCTATGGTATCGAAATTGTGATTAACTTCATTGTCAACTTCCATCGGACCATGTATGTAATGTTTAACTCTGTGACCATTAACTTTAAATTCAATCCCATTTGAATTTATTAATTCTATCGTTCCGTATGGGAAAACTCTTTTGACTATGAATGGTCCAGACCATCTTGATTTCAATTTTCCATGAAATAGCTTGAATCGTGAATTGAAAAGAAGAACTCTGTCTCCTTCTTTAAATTCTTTTGAACTTCTGATTCTTTTATCATGCCATTTCTTCGTTCTTTCCTTATAGATTAACGAATTATCGTATGCTTCATGTCTTAATTCTTCTAATTCGTTTAGTTGACTTAATCGTAGACGTCCAGCTTCACGTAAATCAAGATTACATGTCTTCAAAGCCCAAAATGCTTTGTGTTCAATTTCTACTGGAAGATGACATGCTTTTCCATATACAAGTCTAAAAGGTGTGGTTCCAATTGGAGTTTTGTAGGCTGTTCTAAAAGCCCAGAGTGCATCCTCCAATTTAATGGACCATTCCTTCGGATTTGATCCTACGGTTTTCTCTAGAATACGTTTTAAAGCTCGGTTGGTATTTTCAACTTGTCCACTTGTTTGTGGATGATATGCGGTGGAGATTTTATGCGTTACTCCATATCTTTTAAGAACTTTCTCAAGTTGATTATTACAGAAATGAGTACCCCGATCACTTATTAAAGCTTTCGGTGTTCCAAACCTTGCAAAAAGGCGTTTTAAAAAGTTGACTACAACTCGTGCATCGTTAGTTGGGAGAGCTTGTGCTTCCGCCCATTTAGATACATAATCAATGGCTACGAGTATATATAGATTATTATGAGATTTTGGAAATGGACCCATAAAGTCAATACCCCAAATGTCAAATACTTCACATACTTGGATGACATTTTGTGGCATTTCATCACGTTGACTTATTTTTCCGGCCCTTTGACAAGCATCACAGGATTTGCAAAGAAGGTGTGCGTCTTTGTAAATTGTAGGCCAATAGAATCCAGCATCATAAACTTTTCTTGCTGTTAGTTGAGGCCCATAATGCCCTCCTGTTGGTCCTGTGTGACAATGGTTTAATATTTTACTAGCTTCATCTCTAAATACACATCGGCGTATTATTCCATCGGGACAATTTTTAAACAGATGTGGATCTTCCCAAAAATAGTGTTTTATATCACTGAAGAATTTTTTTCGTCTTTGGTATGATAATCCTTTTTCAAGGAATCCACATACTAAATAGTTTGCATAGTCTGCAAACCATGGAATTTCATTATAATCTATCTTCAATAGATATTCATCAGGAAAGTTGTCTTGTATGGCCGATTCATTTAGAACTTCTAACTCAGGATTTTCAAGACGAGAAAGATGATCAGCGGCGAGATTTTCTGCTCCTCTTTTATCTCGGATTTCAATATCAAACTCTTGTAAGAGTAAGATCCAACGGATTAATCTTGGTTTAGCATCTTGTTTTGAAAATAGGTATCTAAGAGCAGAATGGTCGGTATAGACCACCGTTTTTGCTAGAACGAGATATGAACGAAATTTGTCAAAAGCAAAGACAATAGCAAGGAGTTCTTTTTCAGTAGTTGTATAGTTCGTTTGTGCTCCTTGTAACATCTTACTAGCATAATATATAGGTTGAAATCGTTTTTCAATCCTTTGTCCTAAAACGGCTCCCATTGCAAAATCACTTGCATCGCACATTAGTTCAAATGGTAGATTCCAATTTGGTGTTATCATGATCGGCGCATTAGTGAGTTTCTCTTTAAGAATATTAAAAGATTTGATACATTCATCTGAAAAGATGAATGGAGCATCTTTTTCTAGGAGTTTATTCATAGGAGTGGCAATTTTAGAAAAATCTTTTATGAAACGTCGGTAAAAACTGGCATGCCCTAGAAAACTCCTAACTCCTCTAACATTGGTGGGATGTGGAAGTTTAGCAATTACATCTACTTTAGCTCTATCCACTTCAATTCCTTCTTTTGAAATTTTATGTCCAAGAACGATGCCTTCTTTAACCATGAAATGGCATTTTTCCCAATTAAGTACTAGATTTGATTGTTTGCATCTAATAAGCATTCGTTCAAGATTAACTAGACATGATTCAAATGTATCACCGAAGACTGAAAAGTCATCCATGAATACTTCCATGCATTCTTCTATCATGTCATGAAAAATCGCCATCATACACCTTTGAAAGGTTGCAGGGGCGTTGCAAAGTCCAGATGGCATGCGTTTGTAAGCACAAGTACCATAAGGGCACGTGAATGTGGTTTTCTCTTGATCTTCAGGTGCTATTGGAATTTGAAAATATCCGGAAAATCCATCTAGAAAACAATAGTAACTATTTCCGGCTAATCTTTCCAACATTTGATCTATGAAAGGTAAGGGAAAGTGATCTTTTCTGGTGGCGTCATTTAATTTTCTATAATCAATACACACACGCCATCCTGTTACAGTCCTAGTAGGAATAAGCTCATTTTTCTCATTTGTAATGACAGTCATGCCACCCTTCTTAGGCACGCATTGAACTGGGCTTACCCATGGACTATCAGAGATTGGATAAATTAAACCTGCATCTAGCAGTTTAATAATCTCTTTCTTAACTACATCTTGCATATTAGGATTTAGTCTTCGTTGGCGTTGCACATACGTTTTATGACCTTCTTCCATAAGGATTTTATGTGTGCAATACGAAGGACTTATTCCTTTAATATCATGAATCTTCCATGCAATGGCTGGTTTATGAGCTTTCAACACAGAAATGAGTTGTGATTTCTCATTTTCAGTAAGAGAAGATGATATTATTACAGGTAATTCAGATTCATCATGTAAATAAGCGTATTCCAAATGGTTTGGAAGTGGCTTTAACTCTAATTTCGGTGGTTCTTCTATCGATGATTTGTATCGATATCTGTCTTCTTCTTTTAGCATTTGAATTTCTTCTGTTGTTGGTTCATATCCATTAGCTATAAGTGTAGCTAACATTTCAGCTTCATCAATTGGTTCAGTTCCTTCTCCTAAAGAACATTCTCCTGTTCCTTGTAATTCTGGAAATTCTTCTAATAATTCTGCATGTGCATCTATAGTTTGAATATAATAACATGTATCATCTGCAGATTGTGGTTGTTGCATTGCTCTATCAACTGAAAAGGTAACACTCTCATCCTCTATACTTAGGGTCAATTTCTTACCGAACACGTCTATCATTGCTTTAGCCGTGTTTAAAAATGGTCTTCCTAATATGAGAGGAACTTGAGAATCTTCTTCCATATCCAAAACAACAAAATCTACTGGAAATACTAAAGTACCAACTTTAACTAGCATGTTCTCCATTATCCCTCTAGAATATTTTATTGATCTATCGGCTAGTTGTATGCTTATTCTGGTTGGTTTCAATTCTCCAAGGTCTAGTTTAGCGTATAGTGAATACGGCATTAGATTTATACTAGCACCTAAATCTGCTAATGCTTCTATTGAATTAAGACTTCCCAGAAAACATGGAATTGTGAAACTTCCTGGATCAGATAGTTTTTCTGGTATCTTATTCAACAGCACTGCTGAACAATTAGCATTCATGGTAACAGCCGAGAGTTCTTCCATTTTCTTTCTATTTGAAATTAGATCTTTCAAGAATTTAGCATATCTAGGCATTCCTGAAATCACATCAATGAAAGGAAGATTTACATTTATCTGTTTAAACATATCCAAGAATTTGGATTGCTCGGCTTCAAGTTTCTCTTTCTTCATTTTACTCGGGTAAGGAAGTGGTGGTTGGTATGGTTTAACATAAGGTTTATCCTTAGCTGTGTTATCTTCATTAACCTTTTCAACTACCGATTCTTTTTCCTTATCTTGATCAGGTTGTGGTTCTTGTGGAGTAGGAATAGCTTCATCAGAAGTTAAAGGTATTTCAGGTGGTTTAAGTGTTGTACCACTTCTTGTGGTAATAGCTTTAGCTATTTCATTCCGGGGGTTAGCATTTGTATCACTAGGTAGACTTCCCGGTTTTCTTTCACCTATTAACCTTGCTAGGTTACTTACTTCTTGTTCCAAGTTTTGAATGGAAGCTTGTTGATTTCTAAATGCTTGAGCATTTTGTTCATTAGTTTGTTTCTGAGATGTGAAAAACTGTGTTTGAGTTTCAACTAGCTTCATCATCATATCTTCTAAATTCGGCTTTTTATCATCGGTTTGTTGTGGTGGTTTGTTTTGAAAATTAGGTCTTTGCTGATTGTAAGTATTATTGGATACTTGTTGATTGCTAGGACCTTGTTGGTTGTTGTATGGAATATTTCGGTTATAATTCTGGTTTTGATTGTAAATTGGTCTTGGCGGTTGATAATTATTCTGATAATTATTTCCAGGCCTTTGGTTTATGTATGAAATATTCTCTCTTTGTTCCATTGTTAATTCAATACTGAGACAATCTTTTGTCAAATGCGGTCCTCCACACTGCTCACAACTAATTCGTATTGAGTGAATATCCTTAGTCATCTTTCCATTCGTCTCTCCACAGCATCTATCTTTGCGGAAATAGAATCTAAGTCATGGCTAGAATCGGCTCTAGCTGCTTTAGATGATCTAACGATGTCTTTTTCTTGGTGCCACTCATGTGAGTGGGAAGCAGTGTTATCAATAATTTTGTAAGCATCAGTTTCGGTTTTCTTCATAATAGAACCACCAGCTGCTATATCTATGTCTTTCCTTGTAGTGATGTCGCATCCTTGATAGAATATTTGTACTATTTGACAGGTGTCTAAACCATGTTGCGGACATCCTCTTAATAACTTTCCATATCTAGTCCATGCCTCATATAGAGTTTCATTCGGCTTCTGTGTAAACGTAACAATTTCTGCTTGAAGTCTTACGGCTTTAGATGCCGGAAAGAATTGTTTAAGAAATTTGTCAACTAAAACGTCCCATGTATCGATCGCCCCTTCAGGTAACGATTCCAACCAATCTTTGGCTTCTCCCTTTAAAGTCCAGGGAAATAACATGAGATATATCTGTTCATCCTCCACTTCTCGGATTTTAAATAGTGTGCAGATCCTATTAAAGGTACGTAGATGTTCATTTGGATCTTCTTTCGGCGCACCACTAAATTGGCATTGATTAGTCACCATGTGTAGAATTTGTCCTTTGATTTCATAATCTGGTGCATTAATGTCTGGATGAGTAATTGCTTGACCTTGGCCAGTGCGCTTAGCTCTCATTCGGTCTTCCATACTTAAAGGTTCCAGATTCTCCATAATTGAATTTGTTGAATCCGAATCACTAGAAGATTCTGATTTAATGGTTCATTCCTCAACAATCTCTGTTTGAATGATTGGTGGTTCCGGATGAAAATTTAGTGGTTCAGGATCTACGAATCGTTCCTGAATATTCTCCGAATTCTCAATTGTGAGGTCGGGTTCAAAAAATAGATTATCGGAAATTTGAACTGAAGTACTTGGTCGACTGGATGACGATTCTAAAGAAAAATCAACGGCAGTAATATTTGCTAAATGTCTTGATCTAGTTACAGGTGGTGAACGTACAAAAGGTGGTGAACGTCTTGCTCGGTGCATTCACTGAATATCCTATTAGTTTTTAAAAGGAAAGAAAAATTATAATAAGTTATCCAATCAATAGACTTTTCTGATTTTGCCCACGTTTCGAATAGCCAAAAGATGCAGCAGAGGGGCAGGATTCGTTTGGTCTCAATATAATTGAGGACTGTTTGGCTCCAATAACCCGGTCCACGTACAAATCCAACTATTACTACGAACCAGAAAATTTTGATGTCTATCAATTTAACCACTTAAAATAAATTTTCGTAATTTTAAGAAATTTAGATAAGAAGTAGAATAAAAATCTATGTCCTAAAACTAGAATAGCGAGAAATAAGAAAGAAAAAGAGTTCGTCGAAAAAATGTCGAAAAAGAAAAATGGTTGAAAAATAAAAGGTGACGGAAAAATAAAAGAAACTTATAAAACTTAAAAACACTTGACTAACCTAACCTTATTACTACAACTAACTTAAAATTATAATCGCAAATTGAGATTACTAATTGGAATGATAATTGATACATAGGAAAAAGTCGTCTAAAAATATTAAAGCTTCCAGGAAAAACTAAATCCCAAATGGAAATATCTTAAAAAGAAATTAAAACTTAAAAAGGCGTCGCAAAATTCTAGAGTACCTAAATCTTAGTCTAAAGAAAAAGCACTTAAGGAATTCTACGGCAAAGCCTAAAAATCTAGAAGTAAAAATAACTATGGCAAAAACTAAGTTTAAAACTAAATATGAGCGAAAAATACAAATATTACGCTAAAACAATTAAAAATGGACAAAATATAAAAATATACAAAAAGTTGTAAAAAGTACAATTTTTATAAAAATATTATTTTTATATTATTTATTTATTAAAACTATTAATTTTACAATTTAATTAAACTTAATAAACTAAATATACAAATTAATTAAAACTTAAATTAAATACTAAATTAATTAAATATTTAACCCTAATACAAATTAATTAATAATAATTAATAATACTCCGTAATTAATGCAGATTAGGGTTATGTGTACCCGTGTCAGAGTGTCTCCGCGACTTGCGGTATTCAAAGCATCAAACCCCGCGAGTCGCGGGGTTCCAAATTTCAACTCGGGTGCAGTTCAAAATTTGACGTTTTTATTTTTTTATTTTTTTATTTTCTATTTTTATATTTTAAAATCTAAATATTTATATAATAAAAACTTATATTTTAAAAACTAAAATAGAACTACTTTATAATTTTATAAATAAAAATCTTAAAGCTAGATTTATATATATATATATATATATATATATATTTTTTCGGTTTTTTATATTTATAAAATATATTTATAAAATAAATTAAATAAAACTTATATTTTTACAAATTAAAGAAACTTTATAAAACTTAAATATTTATCAAACTCCTAAAAATATTTATATTTATATTTTTGTTTTTCTTTTTATATTTTCGAATATTTAAAACGTATTTTTATAAAAACGAATTTTAATAAAAGTAAACTAAAATTTCTTTTTTTTTATATATTATATTAGCGTTGCGCTTCCGGCTTTTAAGCGATTCCCCGGCAGCGGCGCCAAAAATAACTTGATGTTTTAGCAGAGGGGTACAAAATAGTTTATATTTTTACAGGAAATACTATTAAATACGATACATTTTTACACAAGATATTTATTTATTTAGAGAATGGATATACTTAAACCTTGCTACAACACTTATAGGCAGTGTACCTAATCGTACAGTAGTGTAGTTTTTAGTAAGTCCGGTTCGTTCCACAGGGAATCTTTTTAAACAAAGCTTAACTCTATATTAGTTTACTTTTATAAAAATACAAATATATATATAAGTAATATTATTATTATAAAGGGGGGTTTTTACCGTTTAATGACCGGTTTGTCGATTTTAAAACTTTAGTCGCAGTTAAAACTAAATGTAAAATATTAAAAATAAATACAAGACTTAAATTAAAGCATAAAGTAAATAACGATAATGAAATTGCGAATAATAAAAGTGCGATAAAATAAACTTGCGATAATTAAAAAGTACGATAATTAAAAGTGCAATTAAATACAATAACAATAAATAAAAATGCGATAATTAGAAGTGCAATTAAATATAAAATAAAGGAAATTAAATATGAAATAAAATAATTATGCTTATTTAAACTTCCGTAATCATGATGTTTGACGTGTTGATTTTAGTTTTATGCCCATGGGTTAATTGTCCTTTGTCCTGGATTATTTAATATGTCCATACGGATTTTTCCATAATAGTCCATCGGTCATAAATATAAAGAGCGAAAGCCTTCGTCAAATTATTCTTATTCCCGAAGTCAAATATTCCAACTAATTGGGGATTCGAATTGTAACAAGGTTTTAATACTTTGTTTAATGAATACACCAGGTTATCGACTGCGTGTAAACCAAGGTTTTACTACTTTGTTAACAATTACACCAATTACCCTTGAATGTAATTCACCCCTGTTTCAACAAGTCTATTAACTATTAATCCAGTTCCGTATCCGGTAAAATGAATAATTATTGGTATTTATAGATATCCCGCCCACCGTACCCAGTCAAGCGTATGTGGTTATATATAAATACGTCGAATTATAAGTTTGTATATTAAATTAACAAGATATTGTTTAGTTAATATAAAACCCATTAATAGCCCATAGTCTAATTTCCACAAGTTTCGTTCTTTTGTCCAAACCCCAATTATGGTACAAAGCCCAATTACCCAATTTTAGTAATTAGCCCAACATCATGATTACTTCGGATTAAATAAGCATAATAATAACTTAGCTATGAGACATTAAATTAAAAAGGTTGAACGTAACTTACAATGATTAAAATAGCGTAGCGTTACACGGACAGAATTTCGACTTACACCCTTACAATATTCGCTAACATACCCTTATTATTAGGATTAAAATTAAAATTAAAATTAAAATATAAATATAAATATATACGATATAGATAGAGAGATGGATATATGATGGATGAAAAATGCTCAGAATTCGGTTGCTTTTATAGGGATTTTCAAAACTTGGGGCTCCGCGACTCGCGGCATTTTTGGCCTTCAAACTCCGCGAGTCGCGGAGTTTGAAATTACAGCTCAGTCCCTTTTGGAGTCTTTCTTGCCGACGGATTTTTAAATAAATATAATATATTAAATAATTATAAGAATTATTTAAATATTATATTATATTTATGTGCATAGTTGACTTGTAATTTTTAGTCCGTTGCGTCGAGCGTTGAGAGTTGACTCTGGTCCCGGTTCCGGATTTTCGAACGTCCTTGCGTACAATTTAATATCTTGTACTTTGCGTTTTGAATCTTGTACTCTTGTAATTTTGAGACGTTTCTTATCAATAATTGGAACCTCTTTGATTGTCTTTTGTACTTTTTAGCTTTTTGGTCGTTTGCGTCTTCAATTCGTCGAATCTGTCTTTTGTCTTCACCTTTTATTATTTAAACGAATATCACTTGTAAATAGAACAATTGCAACTAAAAGCTTGTCTTTCTTGAGGAATAATGCTATGAAATATATGTTCGTTTTTAGCATTATTAGATGACAAAGGTGATGTGAATGATGGTTTGATGCGGTAGAAGTGGTGGAAGGTGTGAAGGGTTTATTTTGACAAATGGCTAGCTCTTCTGATTATACACGAACCACATTTCGTTACTTGGAAATGCAGATCTAGAGCAAGTTCTGATTCTGAGTACAGACATCGGCACTCTCAACGGAAAATAGTGAAGCATTAAAGATGAATGCTTATATGGCCTTATTTGGGTGTCTCACCATAATCAATTTAGGTCGATAATGCCTAGTCATGCAATGCTCTATTAGAGATTCGGTTCGTCCCAACAAGATTTCTACCATACTTAAGCCTTATTTTTATTTACAAACATTTTAGGTTTTTGAAAGTACTTTAACGGAAAGGCTTTCTTTTGTTAAATTTTTTTGAAATTTGTCTTAAGAACCTGGAATCTTTGTAATGGGGTTTAAACCAGCATAAAAAGATTATACCAACATCCCACACTTAGACGAACATTGTCCCCAATGTTCCTAGTGTATCCCACACTTAGGAGTTTTAGTTAAGGACTTTTCAAAATATTTGTCTAGCGTTTATTTGGGTTGGAATCCCACACTTAGTGATAAGCTAGGATGTGGCATAATTAAAATTTAAGCTAGTAACGGGAAGAAAGGAGTACCCCCAGCGGATAGTCGTGGTTGCTAGTGGAAAAACTGGCTGGCTTGTGAAGGCAGGTTGTTTCAGCAATCATCGAAGTTACGCCCTTTATTGATCGGCTTATTTGTCATCCTTTATTCTTCTACTCTACTTTATTGCACGGGTTGCCTCTCGAGAAGCGATTTTGTCTAAGTTCATTGGCTCGACCATAATGATGCCTAAAAAGCAGACATTTCCCTCTAGTAGTTGTAATTGTGGTCTTCTCAAGGGAATGTAAGTCTTGGTGGATAGATTCAGAGAAAGTGCCGGACCAAGAGTGGTAGAAGGTCCGGTATTTCTCTTGAAAATCTTCTGAAGGAGAGATAATGTGCGGTTTCGGCTCGTGACAAATCTTGAAGTCCGATGAGAATATGGTCTACGGCTCTACTGATTGATCCATGAATGTCAATCATCGAGGCCGTGCTAGTGGTGATTATTTCTCTGACGAGGTGTTAATTTCGTAGGTCTTCAAATAGTGTCAAAAATTGTATCTTCAATATCTCAAAATCTTCTGAACGATGATATCCACATTAGGATTCTGTAGCTTTGCACAAATTTGTTAAGAGGCGAAGCTGAAAAGAAGTGAAAAGCAGTCCTGATCCAAGCATCTGTGTCACTGTCTTAGAATATATCTCCCGACATCCAGCTTTGAATGTGAAACTAGGATCAATGGATTCGTGAAAGATACGTGCTAGCTGATTCGTAACAAAGGTGGCAATGTTGACTTGGTCTGGTTCCAGATGTGAGAACGGATTGTTGCGTCTTCCTTCTTTCGCTACTACGTCTCGTAACTTCTTGATAATCAGATCAGCGTGGTGATCAATTGTTACATAAATCACTAGCCTGTCTAATATGCTTTCAAAATTATCTCTTTCTAAGAGAACGAAGAGGCTGTGAATATCTTTGATCATTTTCAAATTAGAGTGATAAGTCGGGAGTCTGGTGGAAAGATCCATATGCTTCCGGATGAGAGTCTGTAGTGCTCGTTGGTTTGCCGAGAATGGAAGTGTAGATCTGGCTAAGGCATTGTAAACTTTAGAGTAAATGATCTTCCGATCTCGACAAAATCTTGTCTCGAGAATAGTGCAAACCACTGAATTGTACTCTCGTTTCCTTTCTTCATGGTAGATATGATCGTGAAGAGTATTGATAAAGTCTTGAATGCGCTCTTCTAAGATTTCAACATTATCATCTTCTCTTAATAGATAAAGGTTGTATTCATCTTCGATAGCCTTGACCCGCTCCTTTAAACAAGGTGTGAAAACAATTGTCGATTTGCGGATGGCTTCGAGAATATCTTCAAATTCATCGGTGTCATTGATGAAGTTTATCATGTCGGCGTGATTTGATATGACTGGAATCTGATCTGAAGAAGAGTCCGGCTCCTCTTGATCTGTTGCGAGTGGAGAATATGAATCATCCAAAATATCTTCAATTTTGCTCTTCTTCCTCGTCATCATCGGTATAGCTTCCATCTGTAGATTCGTCTGATGAACGGGCTTCTTCAGTATTCTAGAGCTTCACTTCGACACTTGCACGGTCAATCTCTATATCCTTTACTTCAGCCTTATTAGTTTTCCTTTTGAATCGAATAATTAAACTGTGATCCTACGTCTCTAGCCTCATTAATTCTTCATGACGTCTCTATCTCAATTCAACAACGGAAAATCCAAACCCAAACCAAAATGAATGGTCATTCTATAACAACATTTGAACCGGCTCCGTCGATCCGACAACTCCCGACTCGTCATCTTCAAACCAATCTCGACCTTCGCTTGGTTTTGCCAATTATACCACTAGCTCTTTCAATATGAACCAACAAGAGCTTGAACAACAAATCCATCAACTTCAAACTCTTCAAAAACTACAAAGAAAGCTCGGGTTAAACCCGCAACAATTTCAAGCACAAACTCAATCTCAAACCCAACCACAAACCCATCCACAAACCAAACCACAAACCGAAGTTGAACCCTCAAATTCCAGTGGCACGAGGAAAAAAAGAAGAAGCCACACACGAAAAGGCAAAGAAAGCGGCTAGGACTTCCGCATCTTCGGATGCGACGCAAAGCTTTCGTTCAACAAACTCTTCAAAATTTGAGGAGTTATGTGAACAAGTTAACGAGCACAAGACCGAAGTTGCACAGAAAAAGCTTAAGCAAATGGACACAATTGCAAAGGCGGAACGTATGAAAGCCGCACTCGAAGCCACAAAATGGATTACGTCCTTGGACATTAATAGCATACCGGATCCGAGGGAAAGGAAGCGTTGTATAAAGATGAAGAAGAACTTGTTTGAAGAGTACGACGACTTAATTCGATTGTCGGATTAGGTAGACGAGTAGTTTAATGTAATCATATCATTTAGGACTTTATAAAAATAAAGTAATTTAGGACTTTTATTTATTGTAATTTTCTATTTTTAGGACTTTTTTTTTTAATGTAATTGTATCATTAATATTAATTTTAGTTTGTTTACTTATATTCATTTAATTTTTTAATTACAAAATAATAATATAACTAATTAAACAAAATAAATTATAATCAAAGAAAAATGAAAAAGAAATTAAAGATACCCCCTCCCTACCCAGCAACACGCCACTCAGCACGCCACCCATTATTCAGCAGTTTGTCAGCACGCCCATCAAGCACCCCACCCCCACCCAGCAACACGCCAACACGTCAGTCATTGTTAAAAATGGTCTTAAGATACAAATGCATAATCAAAGTCGCTTCTTTTAACCAATTCTCATTGGGTAGTGTAGAAGTAGTAATCCTGGCCATTTTATAGATAAATGAATTGGAGTAGGTTTAAAGTATTTAATACAGTTAAAATGAAAACGACACAAATGCTTTAACGATATTAATGATATTCTTATTAACAGCTTAATTTACATTCTTTATCTGCATAAATCACTTCGGATTAGGTAACAGGTCAAACAGTAGTCTTAACCAATATTAAGACTTTTTGATTGATATAGTGTTAGTTCTTTGAATTGTGTATAGATTTTCATAATGATAGTGATACTTTGTAAATGAGATAAACTATTTAGCATGTAGAAATAGATTATAATCGATGTTATATGGTTTTATGTTTTATGGTTTTTATATTGCCTTGGTATGAAGTTGAAATGTTGTATGGCTTATGATGATGTTTTTTGAACTCAAATCTTACATCGTTTATTAGTACTGCTCTTAAATAATGTGGTCTCTATTGTTAGTTTATTTTACTAAGAATAAATAAGAATAAGAACGATGTGGTACTAATAATAGTAATTATGTTAACGCTATTAACGGGGTAATTTGTTTTATATGTTTTAAGCTTCTGAGTCGAGTCCTTTTTGTGTTGTGATCTAAAGATGAGTTGTTTCTATTTTTCTGCTGCAGGTTTATGCTGTTGAAATGTGAAATTTCTAATGCATAAGAGCAAAAAATCATGGTCTCATTTTGAATGTTTGGGTCTATTTGGGTTTGTGTGCTGGCTATACGTAGGATAATGGTTGGAACTAGTTGTGGAGCCCTCGCTTCGCGCCGGGGGCTCCGTTTTGAATGCGAGTTAAAAAAAAATGTTGATCTATTTTGTAAAAAAAAAAAAAATTCGACATCTAACATTGAAGGGTTGTTCCTTTGTGAAAGTTGCTTCTTTTAGCGTTCGGTTTTTTTTTTTTTTTTTTTTTTTAAAGTTAGTTGATCTATTTTGTAAAAAAGAATATTTTTCGACATCTTTTGGTAGCATTGAAGGGTTGTTCCTTTTATGAAAGTTGCTTTTTTATCGTTTGAGACAAAAAAAAAGTAGCACAGTAGTAGCGTGGTGAGTGTTATTATTCAATATTTTTAGTGTTAGTGATGGGATAAATAATATTTTAGAATATAGGTATAAAATGGGGGGGTTCGATTTGTATTTTAATGAAAGTTAGGGGGTTGGGTGTGTGGAAAATTAAATATTAAATAGTACTATAAAATGGGGGGTTCGATTTGTATTTTAATGAAAGTTAGGGGTTGGGTGTGTGTAAAATGAAATATTAAATAGTACTATTCATAACTAATAAGACAAATTTTGTCTATTAGTTATGTTAATAAATAATAAATATTAAATAGTACTATAAAATGGAGGGTTCGATTTGTATTTTAATGAAAGTTAGGGGTTGGGTGTGTGTAAAATGAAATATTAAATAGTACTATTCATAACTAATAAGACAAATTTTGTCTATTAGTTATATTAGTAATAGTAACTAGTTGTGGAGCCCTCGCTTCGCGCCGGGGGCTCCGTTTTGAATGCGAGTTAAAAAAAAAAGTGTTGATCTATTTTGTAAAAAAAAAAATTCGACATCTAACATTGAAGGGTTGTTCATTTGTGAAAGTTGCTTCTTTTAGCGTTCGAGGTTTTTTTTTTAAAAAAAAAGTTAGTTGATCTATTTTGTAAAAAAAAAATATTTTTCGACATCTTTTGGTAGCATTGAAGGGTTGTTCCTTTTATGAAAGTTATTTTTTTATCGTTTGAGACAAAAAAAAAGTAGCACAGTAGTAGCGTGGTGAGTGTTATTATTCAATATTTTTAGTGTTAGTGATGAGATAAATAATATTTTAGAATATAGGTATAAAATGGGGGGGTTCGATTTGTATTTTAATGAAAATTAGGGGGTTGGGTGTGTGAAAAATGAAATATTAAATAGTACTATAAAATGGGGGGGGGGGTTCGATTTGTGTTTTTATGAAAGTTAGGTGGTTGGGTGTGTGTAAAATGAAATATTAAATAGTACTATTCATAACTAATAAGACAAATTTTGTCTATTAGTTATATTAAATATTAAATAGTACTATAAAATGGGGGGTTCGATTTGTATTTTAATGAAAGTTAAGGAGTTGGGTGTGTGTAAAATGAAATATTAGATAGTACTATTCATAACTAATAAGACAAATTTTGTCTATAAGTTATATTAGTAATAGTAATAAGAATGATGACAGAGATTTGAAGATATGAAAAGAGTTGAAGACTCGATTATTAATAGTTTTATAGTCATGATACCTCTTGATATAATAAGGATTATTTAATTAATAGTTTTATGATTATTAGTGCAGGTATTAGCAAGGGTTGCAATAGGTATTTTGACGATTTTAGTTTAATCATAGTGATAAGCTTTATTGCAAGTGTTAAGATATTATTAAAACATCCCTTTATTTGTTTTCTTATAACATTTTCTTAAATGTATGTGATTATTGTGGTGTGTTCTTTTTATTAAGTAAATTTGAAGCTCATGTAAACGTAATCTTAAGTATATGACTTAAGCATTTACATTCGCTTAATACTTAAAACAGATCATTCAACTGTTTCATTTAAACAAACCCGTGATTTCACGGGTCATTTCACTAGTTTAATATTATATTCGATTCGAATCTTGGGCGTGTTCACTTGTGAAAATAGTTTTAACTCCTTGACCAATCAAATTGTATCTTGACTTACTGTAATTAGAATATCAAATAGATAAAGATGATATCATGAGTAAAGCATGACCTTTTACACGATATCAGACGCCAGAGTTCAACAAGTTCACTCAATCGGTATCCAACAATAGGCACATAACCAAGCCTAGACTCGCAAGTTATGTCTAGAAATAAATATACTCAAATAGTAGATACCATATAAGTAACTCGGTTAATCATGCATTATTAAACACATAATAATAAACAGGACAAGCACTTGTAATTTGGTCTCAAAATAGAAGATATCTAAATTCCAATCCTCTGATGAATAAGGGTAGGGGAAACTGGAAAGGCAGTTAGGTAGAGAACCAATAACAATCCAAGGTTAATGTGTTTGTAATCAGTTGTACTATTAGATAGGTTTATATTTCATATTCTATTTAAAGCCGTAAATATATACTAGAGTCAAATGTGACGACCCGGAAATTTCCGACCAAATTTAAACCTAATCTTTATATTATTTCAACACGACAAGCAAAGTCTGTAAAGTGGAGTCTCTAAATTTTTAGAACAGTTTACATGAAACCATTTGACCTTTGACTATTCCCGACGATTCACGAACAATTATTTGTATATATATTATTTATATATATATATATATATATATATATATATATATATATATATATATATATATATATATATATATATATATATATATATATATAATTGGATATGTTTGAGTCGTATTATTATTATTATCAATGTTACTATTATCATTAATAATATAATATTAATATAACTAGTATTATTATTAATATCACTAATAAGTGTACAATTATCATATTATCATTATTTTTTTAATTATATCTTTATCAATGTTATTAATAAAATTATCATTATTAAGATTATTAAAAATTCTCATTTTTATTATCATTATTACTTTTACCATTATTATTATATCTAGTAGCATTATTTGATATTATTATTATTTATATTATTATTTCCAATATTATTATTAGTACTTTTAGTAATATTTACACCATCTTATTATTAATATAATTATAAATCTGTATCACCAAATCAGATAAGAACTAAATTTGTTAAATATATGAAATCCGATATTATCACCATTCAGTTAGCCATCCCTTTCAAAATCTTCTTCTTTTCTCTGTACTATATTTTCATGTCTGTTGAAAACAAGGGTATCGATCCTTAACAAATACTACAAGACGAAATCTGTTAACTATCTGGGTTATATTTTTTTTTATTCATTTGATTAACAACCATGTACTTCCTGTCTGTAAATAATGTCGAACGTCCACTTCACAAATCAAATTAGGATCAAATTAACTGCTAAAGCATGTACTCTATCATGCAATATAATCTATATCCTTCCATTTAGAAGATTAAAAAACAGAAAATATATAAATACAGCTTACTCGTCTCTGTTCTTCAATTTTTTTATTTTTTTTACCAAAATTCAAATTCGAACCAATTGTCAAAAAGTAGAATTGCAGTTGTGTTAGGAATTAGTCACTAAATCTTTCTGCAAAATTTCCAATCCTAATTCCATTTAACGAATTCTAATTTCTCAAGTCAAAGCTTCGTTTAAAAAGTCAAACTTTTTGAATTTAGATCGAATTCGTGTTATACGTTTCAATTCAAGTTAAATTGACGACTTGGAAAGTTTATAGGAAGTATTTGGAATCTATTTCATTTTATGATCATGGTCTATAAAGTTCTAAAATTCGAAATCACAAATTTTTTTTTTTTTTTTAAACCTTACGAACAGCAGTATGCTGTTGGAGTTTTTTTTTTATTATTATTTCAATTACACTAATTTATGGTTCATAGATGTTTGCAAAGTTTTAAATCTTGTTATGATAATTCGTTTTGTGTAATTTGTGATGCCCCGTACAAAACCATCGTGTACGAATCATCAACAACAGGATCATTACAAGGTAAAGTACTATATGCTGTAATAAAAGAAGTTGCATTCACGATAAAAAGGTGACGTCATAACCGACATCAAATGTTTTACACCAACAGTATGCTTCTACGAATAGCAAGCATGAATAAATGTATGTGACCCTTAGGTCGTTACAAAACATAGTTTCAAATGTATTAAAGTTTGAATGGAAGATAAACAGTTCATGCGGTGATAACACTAGAGCAGCGGGTATCTATGGCAAGACTAGCACGACAGCGGAAGCAAATAACCTTAAGCACCTGAGAAAAACATGCTTAAAAACGTCAACACAAAGGTTGGTGAGCTATAGTTTAAGTATAACAGTATGTAAGGTAGGCCACGAGATTTCGGTGCTACAACGAGCGTTTCAAAATAGTATGTAAAGTATATGTTAACCGTGGGCACTTGGTAACTAACTTAACGTTTATACCCCCTGAAAGTACACTTGGCAAGTGCGTATGTCTACGAAGTATTAAACACTCGTTAAATGCTAGCGCTACTAGCCCGAGTGGGGATGTCAAACCCTATGGATCCATATCTAAGATTCGCGTTCACCGGTTCAAAAACCAATGACTAAACGTTACCGAGCTAAAGGGAATGTTTATGCCGTTGTATAACCCACACATATATAAGTTTAAGTACTCGTGCCTAGTATGTAAAACATAAAATCCGCATGTATTCTCAGTTCCCAAAATAAGTTAAAGTAAAAAGGAAATGCTATAACTCACAATGATAAAGTAGCGGTAAAGTCTGACTCGGAAAGTAAGCAAGTAATGAAGGTTGTCCAAACGGGTCCTCAACCTATGTCAAATAGTACTAAGTCAGTAAATCGTCCGAATAGGTTTAAAAGTATGTAAATAAGGTCTTAAGGGTCATCATCATTCATCATCAAACAAAAGGTGTAAAGTAGGTTTCGTTTATGAAAGTAGTTTAAAACAAAGGCTGAGTTCGGTCAGTCACCACGGCCTATATACCTACTGAAATAAGGTGAGACCAGTGGCCATGGCTCCGTATATGAGTCCTTTAAGTGTGGTAAAATTTACAGAAGCAAACACGTCTTCGTTTGACCGTGGCGACGGTCTAAGTGCGAGTAGGTCAGAAATTTCTGCACAACGTTAAAAGGACATAGTGACGATCGGAGGGCCATAAATCCTTAACCGTAACTCGGATTAAGACGAGTCCTATATGAAAAATTATCTACTCGAAAAGATATATCTGAAAATCAAGGTTACAGTAGCCCAGGTGTACTGGTCTGTTACAGAACCCAGAAAACAGTAGGCAGAAGACAGAAAAATAGTGGGTTCCGGTGGTCTTGGTGCTCGATGCTTATCACGGTTCTCACCCTTGATGCATATAGCTTCAAGTGTACAAATCGTTGATGTGTTTGCATCATTTTCACCAAGGTTTGACCATCATAACCCAAGTGTAAGTGTAAGACATGAAGCACAACTCACTTAAGTGTTGCAAGTGTTTTGATGAACCGAAGTTACATCAAAGTCTTAGATTCAACACATACATGAAATGTAAAAGTAATATTAACCAAGTTTTGACTATTATGACACAAGTGTAGGTCTAAGACATGTGGCACAACTCACTTAAGAGTTGTATGAAGTTTGATGAATCAAAGTTACATCAAAGTCTTAGATCTAACACATACATGAACTTTAAAACTAATAATAAGTTACAAACTTGAAAGTAAACTTATGAAATCAAGATCTTGAGTTGTGGAACATAGTTCTTAGTTTGATCTTGAAGATCCAAGACTCAAAAGTCTAGATCTAACATAAGTGTACCAAGTTATAATTTAAAGAAAGCTTACTAACATGTTCTTGAACTTTTAAAGTTAACTCTAGTTCAAGAAAGTATGAGATCAAGACTAACTTGTAGTACTTGACCATTTAACCAACAACATGAAATTAAAGTGCAAGTAAGCTAAGTAAACAAGTAACTAGTTCATGAGTTTCATACTTTAAAGATTCAAGCCTAAGTCTTGATCTTTAGAAAGTAAACTTTAAGTTTACTTCATGAACTTCAAGTATGAGTTACAACACATGAACTTTCTTTCTTTAAACAAGTATTAAGTGGAGATCATAAACTAGAAAGTTTATGTCTTGTATGTTCTTGTTAGAATAAGATAGATGGAGAATCAAACTAACAAGCTTGCTTCTTAGAAGATAATAAGTAAATAACAATAACAACTACAAGTAAGTAAACAATTAACAAACAAGTAATCAAACAACAAGTAACAAAAGATGATGATGATTTTGGTAGCCAAAGGCTACGGTTTTTGTAGAAAGGAAGAGGAGAAAGAAGTTCATAATACTTACAAGTATGAAGAGAAAATGAAGAAAAGGTTTGAGAGAAAATGAGAGGTAGGTGTGTGTTTTTGGAAATGAGAGAAATCTAGCAAATGAAGTAATGAAAAATTGAAACAAAATCTCCCCTTGTAACCCTCAAGGCCGACGGTCAAGGTGTGGGGGAGGGAGGAGGCCAAAATCCACTAGTCTCATGTATGTAAAGCTCATAAAAGGTGGTTAAAATGGGTGCATGCATGGGGATTGTATGTTAACTAGATTCCAATTGTTCTTAACTAACTAGTTACACTTACAAGTAATACTTACATGTCTTAGTGGGCTAGTTAATCCATATAAATAGGTAGGGTGGGCTTATAAGCCCATGTTCTAGAGTCCATAACATTAATCAAAGCCCAAGTTCAATTAATTAACAAATAAGTCCAATTAAAGCCCAAGTAACTAACTAATAACCATAGTTAATTAAAATGATTAATAAAACTTAATCATGAATGCAAATAATATCTAAAAATATTATTCGTGAAAGTTTCGTGTGTCACAAAGACGTTTCGGGCATTTAAAGTCAAGTACGGGCAATCATGGCAACATGTAAATGTAATAACATACATTCGTTTAATCACAAGTATTAATAATAACAATTATTAATAAATAAACGTTAGAAAATCCAAGGTCGTTACATTACCCACCTGTTAAAGAAAATTTCGTCCTGAAATTTTAAGCTGAGGTGGATGGAGGAGTCGGGAAAAGGTGAGGATACTTCAGCATCATTTGATCCTCTCGCTCCCAAGTAAACTCAGGTCCTCGTTTGGCATTCCATCGTACCCGGACGATCGGAATATTGTTGCGTTTCAAAGTCTTGACCTCACGGTCCATAATTTCAACAGGCTCTTCCACAAAGTGGAGTTTGTCATCAATAGTAAGTTCTTCAAGTGGTATGATAAGTTCGGGTGCAGCAAGACACTTCTTCAAGTTCGACACGTGGAAGGTAGGATGAACTGAGCTCAATTGTGCTGGTAGATCCAAACGGTATGCAACGGGTCCAACACGTTCCAAGATTTTAAAAGGACCAATGTATCGTGGGTTTAACTTTCCACGTTTTCCAAAACGGATCACACCTTTCCAAGGTGCAACCTTTAACATTACACGGTCACCCACGTTGAATTCAAAGTCCTTACGTTTAAGATCGGCATAACTCTTTTGACGATCGCGGGCAGTCTTAAGTCTAGCTTGAATCTGAGCAATCTTCTCCGTCGTTTCGTGGACTACCTCGGGTCCGGTGATTTTCTTTTCGCCTACTTCGGCCCAACAAATAGGAGATCGGCACTTGCGGCCATACAACGCTTCAAAAGGTGCAGCATTAATGCTCGAGTGATAATTGTTGTTGTACGAGAATTCGGCTAACGACAAATGCCTTTCACAAGCCTTTCCAAAATCAATGACTCATGTACGCAGCATGTCCTCCAAAGTCTGAATTGTGCGTTCACTTTGCCCGTCAGTCTGAGGGTGATAAGCAGTACTCATGTCAAGACGAGTTCCCATGGCTTCTTGTAAAGAACGCCGAAATCTAGAAGCAAAACGGGGATCGCGATCTGAGATGATCGATAAAGGTACACCATGACGAGATACAACCTCTTTGATGTATAGTTGAGCAAGTCTTTCCATTGTATCCGTTTCCTTCATGGCCAAAAAGTGTGCAGATTTGGTAAGGCGGTCAACAATAACCCAAATGGTATCGTATCCGCCCACCGTCTTTGGTAGCTTGGTGATGAAATCCATTGTTATCTGTTCCCACTTCCATTATGGGATTTCCGATTTTTGAAGTAAACCGGAAGGTCTCTGATGCTCGGCTTTAACCTTCGAGCAAGTCAAACACTTACCAACATAAGTAGCAACGCCCTTCTTAAGATTCGGCCACCAATACTGTTCTTTAAGGTCGTGGTACATCTTGCCCGCACCGGGGTGAATCGAATATCTTGACTTGTGGGCTTCATCAAGTATAAGGTTTCGTAGATCTCCATAAAGAGGTACCCAAATTCTTCCAGCATAACATTGAAGTCCAGACTCCCTAACCTCGAATCGAGAGACAAGTATGTTCAAATGTTCGTGAGATATATTCTCCTCCTTGAGAGCCTCATCTTGGGCTACTCTGATTTGGCTGTTGAGGTTCGAATGGATGGTGATGTTTAGAGCCCTAACACGAAGAGGTGCCGTCCTCTCCTTTCGGCTCAAAGCGTCAGCTACAACATTGGCCTTGCCAGGATGATAACGGAGTTCACAATCGTAGTCGTTGAGCATCTCGATCCATCGACGCTGTCTCATATTCAGTTGCTTCTGATCGAAGATGTGCTGGAGACTCTTGTGATCGGTGAAGATAGTACTCTTAGTTCCATACAAATAGTGTCTCCACAATTTGAGTGCAAAGACAACTGCTCCAATTTCAAGATCGTGAGTAGTGTTGTTCCGCTCGTGAATCTTCAATTGGCGGGAGGCATAGGCAATAACTTTTGATCGTTGCATCAGTACACAACCAAAACCACTCTTCGATGCATCACAATAAACAATAAAGTCATCACTGCCCTCAGGAAGTGATAGGATAGGTCCGGTGGTTAACTTCTTCTTCAAAGTTTGGAATGCTGATTCGTGTGTGGGTTCCCAAATGAACTTCTTGCCCTTGTGAGTCAGCGCGGTCAAAGGAAGCGCAATCAGAGAAAATCCTTCAATGAACCTTCGGTAGTAACCGGCGAGACCTAGGAATTGGAGAATATGAGTCGGAGTAGTGGGGGTCTCCCACTTGCTGATAGCTTCAATCTTGGTGGGATCAACTTTGATACCCTGGTCGCTCACAACATGACCCAGAAATTGTACTTCCTTCAACCAAAATTCACAATTGGAGAATTTGGCATAAAGTTGCTCTTATCTCAAGAGTTCAAGCACTAGTCGGATGTGTTGCTCATGCTCTTCTTCGCTCTTAGAGTAGATGAGGATATCATCTATGAAGACGATAACAAACTTATCCAAGTACGGCTTGCAGACATGATTCATGAGGTCCATGAACACGGCAGGTGTGTTGGTCAATCCGAATGGCATCACGAGAAACTCATAATGACCATAACGGGTTTTGAATGCAGTTTTCATTACGTCACTTTCCTTCACCCTCAACTGGTGATATCCGGATCGCAGATCGATCTTAGAGTAAACGCTCGATCCTTGTAGTTGGTCAAAAAGATCGTTAATTCGTGGAAGAGGATACTGATTCTTGATTTTCAATTTGTCCAGCTCACGGTAGTCGATACACATACGGAAGGATCCATAATTCTTCTTCACAAACAACACATGTGCACCCCAAGGCGAGAAGCTTGGTTGGATAAATCCTCGATCAAGTAGTTCTTGTAGTTGGCTTTGTAATTCTTGCATCTCGGAAGGTGCGAGTCTATAAGGTGCGCGAGCCACAGGTGCAGCTCCTGGCACTAAATCGATCTGAAACTCTACGGCTCTCGGCGGCGGTAATCCAGGCAATTCCTCTGGGAAGACATCGGAAAATTTGTTCATAATTCGAACGTCGTTCACGCTCTTCACCTCAGTTTCTACCATTTTCACATGCGCTAGGACAGCAAGACGTCCCTTCTTCATAATCTTTTGCGCTTTCACGCAACTAATGAGGTTCAACTTCGAGGTACATTTCTCTCCATAGATAACCAGTGGCTCGCCATCTCCTTGTGGTATGCGAAGTGCTTTGTCTCCACAGATAATATCGGCCTTTATCTTGCTCAACCAATCCATACCGACGATCGCGTCAAAACTTCCCAGTTTGATAAGTATCAAGTCAATTTCGAAATCTGCACCAGCTATGTTGATAATAGCTCCACGACTAATATGGTCAACCTTTTCAAGTTTTCCATTGGCGACCTCGACAAGCATACTCTCTTTTAACGGGACTAATGACCAATTAATCTTATCGCAAAAATGTCTACATACATAACTTCTATCAGCACCAGCATCAAACAAGACAGAAGCTAAAATATTATTGATTTTGAATATACCTGTCACCAAGTCGGGGTTTTCACGTGCGTCCCTTGCATTAACATTGAAAGCTCTAGCGCGCGGTGGTCCACCATCTTTTCGCTTATTTGGACACGCATTTCTGAAATGGCCCGTCTGCCCGCATTCATAACACTTCTTCGGCCCGTTGGTGTTTGGCTTTCCATTCAAAGTGGTGACCTTGCAGTCCTTTCCAACATGCCCAGACCGTTGGCACTTCTCGTAGACAACATTGCAATACCCAGTGTAGTGTTTGTAACACCTTTTGCATTGTGGTAAGGTTCCCTTGTAGTTCGGGTTGGAGTTGGTGTTGTTGTTGGGGTTGGGGTTTCCACCGTTGTTGTTTCCTCTAAAACCCTCATGTCGTTTTGCCGGATTCTGTTCATAGTTCCTTCCCCTGTTGTTATTGTTGTTGTTGTGGTTATCCCATTTGCGTTTCTCACTAGTACCCGCTTCAGACTTAGTTTTCTCCGGTTCATCGATGGTTATTTGATTCATTAAAGTATGCGCCATGCGCATCGCTTCGGGAACATTTGGTGGTTTGGACAAGGTGACGTTTCCCTTAATGCTCTTAGGGAGTCCCCAGAAGTATCTCTCCATCGCTTGAATTCTGGGGTGACCATTGTCGGACACATCAGGGCTAGTTCCAAAAATCTCCTGTTGTAACCATCAAGGTCATTCCCAACGGCCTTTAACTGCATGAATTCCATTTCCATCTTTTGGATTTTGGTTCTCGGACAATACTCCTCAATCATGACACATTTAAATTCTTCCCATGGCGTAGCATACGCCTCATCAATGCCTTATGCCTGTGCCATTGTGTTCCACCACGTGAGCGCGCCGTCAGATAGTGTGCAAGAAGCAAATTTGGTTTTGTTATCCTTCGAACAGTTGCTAACTCGGAATACTGATTCAAGTTTCTCGAACCATTTGGTGAGACCAACCGGTCCCTCGGTTCCACTGAAGTTGTGTGGTTTACAGCTCTGGAATTCCTTGTAAGTACACCCATTTCGAACGGGTTGAATAACCGGTGGTGGTGGCGGTGGCAGTGGAGCTTGGGGTTGCATTTCCGCAATAGCTGCGACTACACGTTCTTGGATCATCTCTTCAATTTGAGTAGCAGTAGGTGTGGATCGACCGTTAGCCATGGTGTTCTATACAAACATTTTGACTCAAGTCAAAATCTAGCATTCAATATATAATAATATAGTATATAACAACCAAGATGTAAACAGCACAACACATGTTAATTAAGTAACGCAAGTTGATACAAGTACCGCAAAACACCATACAGTAACGTAAATAGAACACTTGTGCAAAAAGTAACATCACAAAGTTTCCATTCATTAATAATAAGTTTCATACATCATGATAGATTCGTACAATACATAAGTGAAATATGAAACTATAACTAGATTACATCATGAAATCTAATACAAAAGGTCCTACGGTGAAGGTGGGTGTAGGATGTCTAAAACCTGAGCCAACTGCTCCTAGAGCTCAGTAACCTGAGCTCGGAGGATTCCCACCTCCCTCCTCAGTTCCTCGTTAGAGGGAGATGGTGGGGTAGGCGGTGCAGGTGGTGCGGGTGGTGCCGGTGGTGAAGGTGGTGCAAACCGCACGAAACGGGGTGTAGACGTTCCGGCTCCAGAAGTAGTCAGTATGTAACGGGGTGTCTTACGAACTTATGGGTCGGCAGGGTACGGCACAAGCCGCTTACGAGCAGTAACCCTACGTCGTCGACCAAACGCGTCAGCGAATGCTCGTCCTCCGTTGATCTCCGGAATGATGGTACCGTCGAAGCGATACCGCTTCTTCGGCGGGGTGGAGGGTGGCTGAACAGGTATATCAGCAGGGTCCTCATCATCACTGGAGTCGTCTGAGGAAGAATCATCTGATGTAGAATCGGCGGATGATGAGTCATCCGAATCATGTGGTGGTGGCACTGGTGGCTGAACTGGTAGTCCGTGGGTGGCCATCATCTGTCTGTATCTTCCTGGCAAAATCGGCACTAAACGTCCATTAGGAGCGCGTCGGCACGGCATGCGCATATGGTTACGGAATGTCCCTTCCCCGAACTCCGCGGGAATTACAACACCACTGATGCGGGGCTGTGGCTCCGAGGGTCCGGGAGCAGACGGAGCTGGAATCTCCGTAGGGTCCACATGTCCATCAATAGTAGCCACTGGTGCCGGCGCACTACTACTAGCTCCGGAAGACGAAGCGCCGGGGTCACTGGTGTGTATCGGGATCGGTGTGTCGGCAGCAGCAGCAGGTGGGGCGACTGACGAGTCTGGACTGCCCAAAACGATAGCAGGTGGAGTATCCGACATCTAAACAAGGAAAAATAAATTTTTCCATGTCAGTAAGTCATAAAGCAAGCACGTATTAGGCCAACAGTTTAAATCATGTATAACAATAAGTAGCATGGCCATAATAACGAATCGTACAGAAGTAGCATGCAATCGAAAGCAAGTAATATCATGCGGTAGTGAAATCATGTAATAGCATACGGCATATAGCAGTAAAAGTAAGCATCAGCATGCAGTAAGTTCAGCGGAAACAAGTAAGCTAGCAAGTTGTAGATTAGTCCTATTAGTGAATCCTACTCGGGTCGGTCTTAGACTCACTAATGCAACCTAATTCCCTACAACCAATGCTCTGATACCAAATGTGATGCCCCGTACAAAACCATCGTGTACGAATCATCAACAACAGGATCATTACAAGGTTAAGTACTATATGCTGTAATAAAAGAAGTTGCATTCACGATAAAAAGGTGACGTCATAACCAACATCAAATGTTTTACACCAACAGTATGCTTCTACGAATAGCAAGCATGAATAAATGTATGTGGCCCTTAGGTCGTTACAAAGTTTCAAATGTATTAAAGTTTGAATGGAAGATAAACAGTTCATGCGGTGATAACACTAGAGCAGCGGGTGTCTACGGCAAGACTAGCACGACAGCGGAAGCAAATAACCTTAAGCACATGAGGAAAACATGCTTAAAAACATCAACACAAAGGTTGGTGAGCTATAGTTTAAGTATAACAGTATGTAAGGTAGGCCACGAGATTTCGGTGCTACAACGAGCGTTTCAAAATAGTATGTAAAGTATATGTTAACCGTGGGCACTTGGTAACTAACTTAACGTTTATACCCCCTGAAAGTACACTTGACAAGTGCGTATGTCTACGAAGTATTAAACACTCGTTAAATGCTAGTGCTACTAGCCCGAGTGGGGATGTCAAACCCTATGGATCCATATCTAAGATTCGCGTTCACCGGTTTAAAAACCAATGACTAAACGTTACCGAGCTAAAGGGAATATTTATGCCGTTGTATAATCCACACATATATAAGTTTAAGTACTCATGTCTAGTATGTAAAACATAAAATCCGCATGTATTCTCAGTTCCCAAAATAAGTTAAAGTAAAAAGGGAATGCTATAACTCACAATGATAAAGTAGCGGTAAAGTCTGACTCGGAAAGTAAGCAAGTAATGAAGGTTGTCCAAACGGGTCCTCAACCTATGTCAAATAGTACTAAGTCAGTAAATCGTCCGAATAGGTTTAAAAGTATGTAAATAAGGTCTTAAGGGTCATCATCATTCATCATCAAACAAAAGGTGTAAAGTAGGTTTCGTTTATGAAAGTAGTTTAAAACAAAGGCTGAGTTCGGTCAGTCACCACGGCCTATATACCTACTGAAATAAGGTGAGACCAGTGGCCATGGCTCCGTATATGAGTCCTTTAAGTGTGGTAAAATTTACAGAAGCAAACACGTCTTCGTTTGACCGTGGCGACGGTCTAAGTGCGAGTAGGTCAGAAATTTCTGCACAACGTTAAAAGGACATAGTGACGATCGGAGGGCCATAAATCCTTAACCGTAACTCGGATTAAGACGAGTCCTATATGAAAAATTATCTACTCGAAAAGATATATCTGAAAATCAAGGTTACAGTAGCCCAGGTGTACTGGTCTGTTACAGAACCCAGAAAACAGTAGGCAGAAGACAGAAAAATAGTGGGTTCCGGTGGTCTTGGTGCTCGATGCTTATCACGGTTCTCACCCTTGATGCATATAGCTTCAAGTGTACAAATCGTTGATGTGTTTGCATCATTTTCACCAAGGTTTGACCATCATAACCCAAGTGTAAGTCTAAGACATGAAGCACAACTCACTTAAGTGTTGCAAGTGTTTTGATGAACCGAAGTTACATCAAAGTCTTAGATTCAACACATACATGAAATGTAAAAGTAATATTAACCAAGTTTTGACTATTATGACACAAGTGTAGGTCTAATACATGTGGCACAACTCACTTAAGAGTTGTATGAAGTTTGATGAACCAAAGTTACATCAAAGTCTTAGATCTAACACATACATGAACTTTAAAACTAATAATAAGTTACAAACTTGAAAGTAAACTTATGAAATCAAGATCTTGAGTTGTGGAACATAGTTCTTAGTTTGATCTTGAAGATCCATGACTCAAAAGTCTAGATCTAACATAAGTGTACCAAGTTATAATTTAAAGAAAGCTTACTAACATGTTCTTGAACTTTTAAAGTTAACTCTAGTTCAAGAAAGTATGAGATCAAGACTAACTTGTAGTACTTGACCATTTAACCAACAACATGAAATTAAAGTGCAAGTAAGCTAAGTAAACAAGTAACTAGTTCATGAGTTTCATACTTTAAAGATTCAAGCCTAAGTCTTGATCTTTAGAAACTAAACATTAAATTTACTTCATGAACTTCAAGTATGAGTTACAACACATGAACTTTCTTTCTTTAAACAAGTATTAAGTGAAGATCATAAACTAGAAAGTTTATGTCTTGTATGTTCTTGTTAGAACAAGATAGATGGAGAATCAAACTAACAAGCTTGCTTCTTAGAAGATAATACGTAAATAACAATAACAACTACAAGTAAGTAAACAATTAACAAACAAGTAATCAAACAACAAGTAACAAAAGCTGATGATGATTTTGGTAGCCAAAGGCTACGGTTTTTGTAGAAAGGAAGAGAAGAAAGAAGTTCATAATACTTACAAGTATGAAGAGAAAATGAAGAAAAGGTTTGAGAGAAAATGAGAGGTAGGTGTGTGTTTTTGGAAATGAGAGAAATCTAGCAAATGAAGTAATGAAAAATTGAAACAAAATCTCCCCTTGTAACCCTCAAGGCAGACGGTCAAGGTGTGGGGGAGGGAGGAGGCCAAAATCCACTAGTCTCATGTATGTAAAGCTCATAAATGGTGGTTAAAATGGGTGCATGCATGGGGATTGTATGTTAACTAGATTCCAATTGTTCTTAACTAACTAGTTACACTTACAAGTAATACTTACATGTCTTAGTGGGCTAGTTAATCCATATAAATGGGTAGGGTGGGCTTATAAGCCCATGTTCTAGAGTCCATAACATTAATCAAAGCCCAAGTTCAATTAATTAACAAATAAGTCCAATTAAAGTCCAAGTAACTAACTAATAACCATAGTTAATTAAAATGATTAATAAAACTTAATCATGAATGCAAATAATATCTAAAAATATTATTCGTGAAAGTTTCGTGTGTCACAAAGTTGTTTCGGGCATTTAAAGTCAATTACGGGCAATCATGGCAACATGTAAATGTAATAACATACATTCGTTTAATCACAAGTATTAATAATAACAATTATTAATAAATAAACGTTGGAAAATCCAAGGTCGTTACATTACCCACCTGTTAAAGAAAATTTCGTCCCGAAAATTTAAGCTGAGGTGGATGGAGGAGTCGGGAAAAGGTGAGGATACTTCCGCATCATTTGATCCTCTCGCTCCCAAGTAAACTCAGGTCCTCGTTTGGCATTCCATCGTACCCGGACGATCGGAATCTTGTTGCGTTTCAAAGTCTTGACCTCAAAGTCCATAATTTCAACAGGCTCTTCCACAAAGTGGAGTTTGTCATCAATAGTAAGTTCTTCAAGTGGTATGATAAGTTCGGGTGCAGCAAGACACTTCTTCAAGTTCGACACGTGGAAAGTAGGATGAACTGAGCTCAATTGTGCTGGTAGATCCAAACGGTATGCAACGGGTCCAACACATTCCAAGATTTCAAAAGGACCAATGTATCGTGGGTTTAACTTTCCACGTTTTCCAAAACGAATCACACCTTTCCAAGGTGTAACCTTTAACGTTACATGGTCGCCCACGTTGAATTCAAAGTCCTTACGTTTAAGATCGGCATAACTCTTTTGAAGATCGTGGGCAGTCTTAAGTCTAGCTTGAATCTGAGCAATCTTCTCCGTCGTTACGTGGACTACCTCGGGTCCGGTAATTTGCTTTTCACCTACTTCGGCCCAATAAATAGGAGATCGGCACAAGGTGCAGCATTAATGCTCGAGTGATAACTGTTGTTGTACGAGAATTCGGCTAACGGAAAATGCCTTTCCCAAGCCTTTCCAAAATCAATGACACATGCACGCAGCATGTCCTCCAAAGTCTAAATTGTGCGTTCACTTTGACCGTCAGTCTGAGGGTGATAAGCAGTACTCATGTCAAGACGAGTTCCCATGGCTTCTTGTAAAGAACGCCAAAATCTAGAAGCAAAACGGGGATCGCGATCTGAGATGATCGATAAAGGTACACCATGACGAGATACAACCTGTTTGATGTATAGTTGAGCAAGTCTTTCCATTGTATCCGTTTCCTTCATGGCCAAAAAGTGTGCAGATTTGGTAAGGCGGTCAACAATAACCCAAATGGTATCGTATCCGCCCACCGTCTTTGGTAGCTTGGTGATGAAATCCATTGTTATCCGTTCCCACTTCCATTGTGGGATTTCCGGTTGTTGAAGTAAACCGGAAGGTCTCTGATGCTCGGCTTTAACCTTCGAGCAAGTCAAACACTTACCAACATAAGTTGCAACGTCCTTCTTAAGATTCGGCCACCAATACTGTTCTTTAAGGTCGTGGTACATCTTGCTCGCACCGGGGTGAATTGAATATCTTGACTTGTGGGCTTCATCAAGTATAAGGTTCCGTAGATCTCCATAAAGAGGTACCCAAATTCTTCCGGCATAACATCGGAGTCCAGACTCCCTAACCTCGAATCGAGAGACAAGTATGTTCAAATGTTCGTGAGATATATTCTCCTCCTTGAGAGCCTCATCTTGGGCTACTCTGATTTGGCTGTTGAGGTTCGAATGGATGGTGATGTTCAGAGCCCTAACACGAAGAGGTGCCGTCCTCTCCTTTCAGCTCAAAGCGTCAGCTACAACATTGGCCTTGCCAGGATGATAACGGAGTTCACAATCATAGTCGTTGAGCGTCTCGATCCATCGACGCTGTCTCATATTCAGTTGCTTCTGATCGAAGATGTGCTGGAGACTCTTGTGATCGGTGAAGACACTCTTAGTTCCATACAAATAGTGTCTCCACAATTTGAGTGCAAAGACAACGGCTCCAAGTTCAAGATCGTGAGTAGTGTAGTTCCGCTCGTGAATCTTCAAATGGCGGGAGGCATAGGCAATAACTTTTGATCGTTGCATCAGTACACAACCAAAACCACTCTTCGATGCATCACAATAAACAATAAAGTCATCACTGCCCTCACGAAGTGATAAGATAGGTGCGGTGGTTAACTTCTTCTTCAAAGTTTGGAATGCTGATTCGTGTGCGGTTTCCCAAATGAACTTCTTGCCCTTGTGAGTCCGCGCGGTCAAAGGACGCGCAATCAGAGAAAATCCTTCAATGAACCTTCGGTAGTAACCGGCGAGACCTAGGAATTGGCGAATATGATTCGGAGTAGTAGGGGTCTCCCACTTGCTGATAGCTTCAATCTTGGTGGGATCAACTTTGATACCCTGGTCGCTCACAACATGACCCAGAAATTGTACTTCCTTCAATCAAAATTCACAATTGGAGAATTTGGCGTAAAGTTGCTCTTGTCTCAAGAGTTCAAGCACTAGTCGGAGGTGTTTCTCATGCTCTTCTTCGCTCTTAGAGTAGATGAGGATATCATCTATGAAGACGATAATAAACTTATCCAAGTACGGATTACAGACACGATTCATGAGGTCCATGAACATGGCAGGTGCGTTGGTCAATCTGAATGGCGTCACGAGAAACTCATAATGACCATAACGGGTTCTGAATGCAGTTTTCATTACGTCACTTTCCTTCACCCTCAACTGTGATATCTGGATCGCAGATCGATCTTAGAGTAAACGCTCGATCCTTGTAGTTGGTCGAAAAGATCGTCAATTCGTGGAAGAGGATACCGATTCTTGATTGTCAATTTATTGAGCTCACGGTAGTCGATACACATACGGAAGGATCCATCCTTCTTCTTCACAAACAACACAGGTGCGCCCCAAGGCGAGAATCTTGGTTGGATAAATCCTCGATCAAGTAGTTCTTGTAGTTGGCTTTGTAATTCTTGCATCTCGGAAGGTGCGAGTCTATAAGGTGCGCGAGCCACAGGTGCAGCTCCTGACACTAAATCGATCTGAAACTCTACGGCTCTCGGCCGAGGAATAATTAGATTTCACATTAATAAGTACATTGTACATTCTTTCAAATCTAATTCAACAGTCATTTACTATCCTATTTACAACCACCGATATACGTATCCGTTCACCGCAGAATAACCCTTTTCATTCAATTTCATATTTGGATTTTGATCTATCAGAATCCAACAAGTGGCATAATGAAGAAAACATTGGACAAAAATAAAATTTGTTAGAAACAAACAAATTAACCATGAGAAAATTTTGTTAAGAATCCACGCTAACAAAATCCTAGCTAACTGTTCCTAGCTAACTGATTACATTTTATTTATCGCAGTTTATTTATCGCAATTTAATTATCGGGACATGTATACAAGGTTTTGACATATCATATCGACGCATCTATATATATTTTTTGGAATAACCATAGACACTCTATATACAGTAATGATCGAGTTAGCTATACAGGGTTGAGGTTGATTCTACAATAATATATATAATTTGAGTTGTGATCGAGTCTGAGACATGTACACGGGTCATGATACGTATTAATTAATTCGAATATTATAAACTATATATGAATAATTGAATTAGTAACTGTGGACTACCAACATTGGACAAGTAAAATGAATTAAAATATTGATTATAACATATGAAACTAAACATTTCTTCAAGTTTGCCACTTGATTTCATCCTAAACCTCATTTGTATCTTGACAATTCCAATCTGCGTTCAAGCCTTTCACGAATCTTGAAAACACCTCATCGAGAGGATGATCCAACCACACGTTATCTACGAAAGGGAGAACCTATGCATATGGGCATACACCTGAAAAACTCTCGGAAACTGTGTAAACGTTAACAAATACATGTGATAGCTCCTTTGGCGTTGTTATTACCAAAAGTAATTTTACAATCCCTCTCCAAATTAGTCAATTTTGTCATAGCTCTAGCAAATCAACTTCGACTTTTCGTTCGAAACAACCTTAATATAACATTGATATATATGCATGCTCTTTTATTGTTACCGGGGAAACCTTTTATATTCTACCATATTACCATCAGCGTTTAATCATCTAAAAACACAATTCTCTTAAAACCACCTCGGATTGATAACCAATGGTTCAGATATGGTAGCATTAAATGCAGAGGATGTAACGACCCGACTTTTTCGACTTGCTTTTGTGCCTTGTGTTTTTGCAAAACTGCGTATATGTGCGTACTGTGGTATCTTATACTCTGAAATCTTAATACATGTGGTTTACTTTTATTTATATGTTAAAACGTGCCTTTGAGTACGTAGGATACTTAACTTGATCACCGGAAACCTTTATGACCGTTAGTGTCACTTGACGTTACGAACAAACTGCGTACTACGTACACGTTCAACTTTTGTCGTAATCGGAATATTATGACTATGAAATCTTAATTATTATTTTATAATAATAATTACTTGGGTTTTTGGATGCTTAATTATGCGTAGTAATTTAATTATGCTTACTAGTTAGTCTTGTTGGACTTTCTACCTTATTGGACTTTAGCCCACCCTACACTTGTTAGTGGACCATTTAATTAGCCCAATTATAGGTAACTAGTGACCCATTAATATGTAAGACAAATGCCCATTTATTAGAGGGAACATGCTAGCATTTTTGTCAAATATTATCCTTAATGTTGCATGGGATCCTAACATAAGCACCAACTTTAGACAACCATTAACCAAAAAGTAAATCTTGTCCCCCCTTGCCCCTACCAAAACCCACGGCCAAGAGGCCTCCCCACACCCTCATTCTCCTATAAATACTAAGCTTATTCTACGCAATTCACAGTTGCTCTCATTCACAATTTACACACACTAGTTCTCTCATCTTCTTTCTAGTCTTTCTCACTCTAAAAAGTGTAAGTTTCAAACTTTATTCTTCTTCTTTTCTCCTTCTTAAATTCGACATTCATCATCATCATTGAAGATCAAAGCTTTTTAGCTTTTGATCTTGTTACATCTTGTAGATTCAAACATGGATTTGAATCCTTCAAGAACATGGAAGATTCAAGCTTTCTAGCTTTGAATCTTCACCTACTTTGTAGATCTAAATCTTTTTAGCTTTAATCTTGTTATTTTGTTATAAAGATTCAAACTTGTGTTTGTAATCTTCATGTAACTTAAAGATCCAAGCTTTATGCTTCAAGATCTTCAAGAACAACCAAGATGCAAGCTTTCTAGCTTGGATCTTCATATCTTTTGTTGGATCTAAGTTTTCTAATTTATGATCTCATTATTTTGTTATAAAGATCAAAACTTGTATTTATGGTCTTCATATAACTTAAAGATCTAAGCATTATGCTTCAAGTTCTTTAAGAACACTAAAGGTTCAAGCTTTCTAGCTTTGTAACCTTGCAACTTGTGTGAAAAGGATCCAAGCTCTCTAGCTTAGGGTTTCATCACCTCATTTGATTATGTTCATACTTATTTGATTGATGTAAAGTTTGTAGCTTTAGTTGTAAATGGAACTTGTAATTGTGTTAAGACTAAGGATATGATGTAACTTTGGTTCATCATCCATCTAAGACTCTTAATTGAGTTGTGTTCTTACTTGGTTTTAACTTATTATGTGTTGATGGTGGAATCTTGGTCAAGGTGATGCTAACCCATCAACGAGTTGTACACTTGAAGCTACAAGCATCAAGGATGAGAATCGTGATGAGCATCAAGTACTAAGAACCCCACCGGAGCACCTTACCTACTGTTTTTTGTATCTGATCAGACTTGATTTACAGTTAGTTCGGTTTGAGTAGATGATTTTTCGTTTAGACCTCGTCTTAATCCGAGTTACGGTTTAGAATTTATGGCCCTCCGAAAGTCACTACGCCCTTGTAACGTTGTGCTGAAATTTCTGACCTACTCGCACTTAAACCGTCTCCGCGGTCAAACGAAGACGAGTTAGGTTCTGAAAATTGGTCAGCGGTTATAGGACTTACATACGGAGCCATAACCACTGACTACGAGTCTTTTCGATTTACGTAGAGGTCGTAGCAGCTGATCCAAGTCACCCTATTGTTTCGATCTCTATACTTATTAAACTTACTTAGCTTTTACAATGATGAATGATGATGATGATGACACTTAAACTTATTTTATACACTATTAGAACCTATAAGGACAACATACTGACCTAGTAACCTTTGATTTAGGTTGAAGACCTTTCGGACAACTTACTACTTGCATACTTTTATTACCGACTTTACTGCTTTTATCACTGTGAGTTATAGCTTCCCTTTTTACTTATACTATTTTTGGGACTGAGAATACATGCGCTTTTTATGTTTTACTTACTTGACACGAGTACTTAAACTTTACATATGTGTGGGTTATATAACGGCATAAACTTTCCCCTTAGCACGGTAACGCTTAACTATTGGTTTTTGAACCGGTAGACGCAAATCTTAGATATGGATCCATAGGGTTTGACATCCCCACTCGGGCTAGTCGCGGTAGCATTTAACGGGTGTTTAATACATCGAGGACATACGCACTCGCCAGGTGTACTTTTAGGGGGTGATATTTATATTTTCGTTAAGTCTAGTTACCATGTGCCCACGGTTATACATATACTTTTCATACTGTTTTGAAACATTGAAATCTCGTGGTCAATCTTATATTACTGTTACAACTTAAACTATAGCTCACCAACATTATTGTTGACATTTTTAAGCATATTTTCTCAGGTGCTTAGAGGTTTGTTGCTTCCACTGTTTAAACTTGCTGTCTTGATGTTTAAACTTACTGTTAAGGACCTGCTGTGCTAGAATTCCGCTGCATAATCTTAGAGATGCCTAAATCATGGAACTTTTTCTTTTGCATTCGTAGTTTATGTTATTTTCAAATAATGACTTTGTAACGACCTTTGTGTCACGTTATCTTTTGTAAACGCTATGTTTTTATGAATGCAAACTGGTTTTCAAACAGCATGTAGTACTTGACCGTGTAAAGATCCTGTTGTTGACGAATCATTCACGATGGTTTTGTACGGGGCGTCACATTTGGTATCAGAGCATTGGTTGTAGGGAATTAGGTTGCATTAGTGAGTCTAGACCGGGCCGAGTAGGATTCACTAATAGGACTAATCTACAACTTGCTCGTTTACTTGTTTCTGTGAAACTGCTGCATGCTACTGATAGATATTACTGCATGCTACTGCTTATTACTACTGCATGCTACCGCTTACTTTACTGCTGTATGAACTTACTGCATGCTACCGCTTCCTTTTACTACTATGTGAACTTGTTGTAAGCTATTGCTATTCTCGCTACTGCATGCTACTATCTGCTTTTGATTGCATGTTACTTCTGCTTAGTACTGTTATTATTGCCATGCTATGTACTGCTGTAGACGATCTAGGATGCTGTAGTTACTATGCCTAATTACGTGCTTGCTACCAGTCTGCTTTTCGCCGTACCGACTTGGAGAATTTACCTTTCCTAGTTCAGATGTTTTTCTGAACCCTTTTCCCACTCGCCTAACCCTAAGGATTAGTATTGTAATCCACCCGTTACTACCGTACCACCGTTCCAGAGATCGAAACATTACTTCACGTAATCCAGGAAGAGTACCCCTCGGATTACACGCTCACTAAGGTTGATCCTCGGAGGAGGAGATATGCGAGGACTTGTCAGAGTAACCGCACCCCGAGCTCACCCTAATTAGCCACGTACAACGTATGAACATTAGAAGGATGTTCAGTTTCTGCAAGATGACTCATATCTCGTACACTTTCACGGCCGTCACTTATCTCTTTCATCTTTCACCGCTGCTCGATGATCTAACGACACATCTGGATTTAGGTCCCCAACACTCTTAGGAATTGGAGAAGTCGGGAGGACATCTCCTTTCACATGGTTAGAGTACCTTCTACTGATGCTCAGCCATACCCAAAGACTTGGGAGTCACCTCAAGACATATCATATTACTACTTGCTATACGTACAACTCGACATGAGACCCAGATTGAATTTCTAGAAAGGAACCTAACGACGTTACCCGAACCCGAACATTTTGAAGAAATTTCGGGACATTTAGGCATTGATACATGACATACGGAACCTACGCACCCACACCGAAAGACCGTGAGGTCAATTATGTAGATTTTGTTTTGAGATAGCATAGATAAAGCACCGTTAGATGAAATTGAGTAGAACTTGAAGTGAACACGTTACATTGACCATATGGAGTGATATTGGAATGAACGTACAATTTAGTACAATATAATGACGCCAGGCCAGCGTGGTTATATTGAAGTAAATCATGCAGAAGTTCCAATGTTACTATATAAGGAATATGAAGCGATTCAAGGGAAATTTTGGTAGGAACTACTTGAGTATACGCATTATGGTCTGATAAAGGTAGGAATAACCACTTAGCCTAGATACCGTACGAGAACGGCCTAGATTGCAGAATTGATAACCCAAAAATTTGTTATAGATATAGACACCCTGGATACTTAAGGAAAAAGTTCTCAAACAGGAAAAACTTTGATTTACTTGCGGTAGAGCAATCGTTATGGATCCTGATTTTAGTTAGGGTACATTTCTTCACAACGTTTATTGTGTCGGAGATGTTTAATGCTAGAGCGATAGAAACTTTATATCTAAGGACCTTAGTGTTATGACTAATAAGCCGTTAACAACCATGAGAGTTAAGTATTCTCTAGGACAAGCTAATGGTAATCTGACAGAGATAGAGGAATGATTTAAGGTAGTACCTTAAAATTAATAGGTGGGTCATTTGGAGATGACCTCATGCCAACAAAACTTGGAAGTTTTATAGTAGTAGTTGGAAAGGATTAGTTACCTGCGCACAAGCAGATGTTATTTGAGAAGGTTGATAAAATTTTCACGGCAGTATAATAAGATTTGGTTGGAATGGACCTTAAGATTAACCTAATGCTCATCAAGTTAGGAATCTTGATGTAAAAGTTGGAATGAACTTTAGGATTAACCTAATACTCTTCAAGTTAGGAAGCTTGATAAAATAGTTGGAACGGACTAGCTTTCAAGGATGAAAGCGAAAGTTATTTATAGTAGGAAGATTGTTCGTATACCTCGTGAGAATGGTGAGCCAAAAGCCATCTGGGTTACTTCAACAACCCGAGATCCCACAATGGAAATGGGAAGAGATGACAATGGATTTCATCCCGAAGCTACCGAAAACAATAGGTAGTTATGACATCTGGGTTATCGTTGACCGCCTCACCAAATCTGCTCACTTCCTAGCCATGAAACAAACCGATACAGTGGATAAACTCGCACAATGATACATAAAGGAAATTGTATCCCGTCACTTCAGCGATTCAGATTCTATATTAAGGACTACCCAAGAATCCTATTTGATACTCATTCTTACGCGACTCTAAATCCTAACTTATTTCGAAAGATTTCTTATTTGATGACGATCACACCATCATCCTTTTTACTTTGATATTAGTCATACTAGTTTGAAATTTCCAAAATCAATGGGTAGTTAATTCCCATTCTCATACTCTCCCTTTCGTATCTCACTTATAAGCAACAACTTCACACTTAAGCATTTTTGGTCGAAGGGCTTATGCCCTACTAATAGTCATCAACCACATTTAAATTCAATAGTTTTCATTACCTCGTAACATTTTTACTCAAATATCACCCGAAATTTTCAAAAATATTTTACTCATAAATCTTTTTGTAACCTCCGAAATATGAAAATTTTGTTTGCCAAAATTTTACTCACACTATTTTACTGTGCGATCCTCTCAAAGTTTTATAAAAATAAATTAATTTTATTGTCATTCGTACAAATTTTAGAAACTGTATATGTTATATATAATAAAGTAAATAATTACTTATTTTTGACTAGTACATATGAAATTTTACTTTCGCTTTTACAAAACAATTCTTTTATTCAAAAGATATTCTACTTGGAGTAGTCTATATTTACTAAGAACTTCGTTTCTTTCCTTACATTGTCACCTAAAACGATTTCTATAAAAAAAATTTCGTTGCTTATTATACAAAATTCTTCGTTGCTTATTCGTATCCAAGTCATCATGAAGACTTTACAACCGTCAAAATTGAGAGTTTCATGTGTGTGTGTGTGTGTGTGTGTGTGTATGTGATGAAGGCACTTACTACCACGTTATGCAGAGCCTTCAGGCATCCACTAACACTTAAACCATTCAAAATTACTGCGTTACCCCAGGAATCTTATTTGTCACACCTGTCGGAGCAATGCTCTTTCTTACATAACTCTAAGTCCTGACTTATTCTAAGGGATTCACATTTAGTGATATTGACACCATCAGTACTCCGACTTTAATATTGGCCATAACCTGTTTGGCATTTTGCAAAGTCAAAAAGTGATTAACTTCTCGTCCTCATGCTCTATCCTTCATACCTCACTTTTTAGCAACGACTTCACACGTGAACATTTTTGGTCCAAAGACTTATGTCCTTATAATTATCAAAACTACATTTAATTCATTAGTTTTCATTACCTAGTAACATGTCACCCGATGATTCAAAGATTTTCACTCGATCTTTTTCAACTCGTAATCTCTGAAATACGAAAAACTATGTTTATCAAAATTTTTACACGTTGCTTATTTGTGCGGTCCTCACGAGATTTATGGACAAATGAAAGTACTAAAAACTTTTCTATCACTTACGCGATTTATAAAATCATATATGTGAAAATTTACCCTTACTTATTTTGGGTTTGTACATACTAACTTATACCTTCAAGATAATTAAAAATCGCTCCTTTATTGAGTTGTTTTAAGTCAAATAATTTTGTGCAAAATGGTACTCGTTATACATACTTCTGAATTTACCAAGAACTTCGTTCCATTTATGTTGTCGCATCAAATGTTTAAAGGTTTTTCAAAACTTTCTCGGTTGATTTTATTAAAGGTTTTCGTATTAGACTACATCATGTATGGACCAAACTTTTTCTCGCCCTCCGTTAGGGATGAAACTTACTATTAAGATCTTTGTTAAAAACTCTTGAGCCACTTTGGATGAAAATTTTATAAAATTTGTTGGGAAGTCTTTGCGCACATAGAATATTCCCTTTTAAGTTTAGACATGACAAAAACATGGGCCGATAAATCAGTTTTCTGGGGTATACTTAGTGGTCACCTTATCGTAGGAAAGGCACTAGGCGGGTTTCTACTCCCAATGTTTCGCGACTAATCGCAACACCCTCGTAAACGTCATCTTTATGATTCAGTATGTTGAGGTACAGGAAATCATTTTTGGAGATTCTTTTAGAGTAAACCATTCTTTATGACCAAGAGTTCACGTATCTTCTCATCCACGCATCCCCTTAAGTATAAGGATAAATTCAGGACGAACCGCTCGGAGAGTTCACTCTCGTTCAAGGACCACACCTTTCGTGCGATTTTCTTTCGGAATTGTAGTGTAATATACTTTAGGAATCTATGAATCTTGTTGGAAGGGACTGCTTATAACATCTATGACACTGATGTGGTTACTCTATATATTTCTTCCTTCGTTGGTTGCAACTATATGTGGTTCTAGTTAACCTAACCCTAACTTCAACATGTAACTGAAAGGATAAAGTTACAATATAGAACTGTGCTTTCATTCCATCTAAGGATAAGTTCACACGCAGTATGTTGTGATCACCATGTTTCCCATTCTATCAGTCAGCTTTGTATAAGCGTTCAATGTTTTAGATGAGTTTGGTAACATTCATGATGCATTTTACGCATCCAGCTTACTGAAGATGCTTGTAAGGCTAAAAAAACATCATCTTTCCATTTGTGGGTATATATTCGGATAACATATTCATGATAGCAAGAAACGAAATCAATTTGTTAATCTCTGAGGACAAGAGACTTAATTAATAGCATATACCTATTCTTACTTTTATACGCCCGAGTACCTTTCAAGGTAAATAGCTCATTTTTGAGCCCACGAATCTTTCAGAACTCTGATACGCTACTTCTTATTTACATACGGTACCATTTTTAGTCACTCCTCAAATTTCGGGACGAAATTTCCATTAACAGGTGGGTAATGTAACGACCCAACTTTTTTGACTTGCTTTTGTGCCTTGTGTTTTTGCGAAACTGCGTATTTGTGCGTACTGTGCTATCTTATACTCTGAAATCTTAATACACGTGGTTTACTTTCATTTATATGTTAAAACATGCCTTTGAGTACATAGGATACTTAACTTGATCACCGGAAACCTTTATGACCGTTAGTGTTACTTGACGTTACGAACAAACTGCGTATTGCGTACACGTTCAACTTTTGTCGTAATCGGAATATTATGACTACGAAATCTTAATTATTATTTTATAATAATAATTACTTGAGTTTTTGGATGCTTAATTATGCGTAGTAATTTAATTATGCTTACTAGTTAGTCTTGTTGGACTTTCTACCTTATTGGACTTTAGCCCACCCTACACTAGTTAGTGGACCATTTAATTAGCCTAATTATAGGTAACGAGTGACCCATTAATATGTAAGACAAATGCCCATTTATTAGAGGGAACATGCTAGCATTTTTGTCAAATATTATCCTTAATGTTGCATGGGATCCTAACATAAGCACCAATTTTAGACAACCATTAACCAAAAAGTAAATCTTGTCCCCCTTGCCCCTACCAAAACCCACGACCAAGAGGCCTCCCCACACCCTCATTCTCCTATAAATACTAAGCTTATTCTATGCAATTCACAGTTGCTCTCATTCACAATTTACACACACTAGTTCTCTCATCTTCTTTCTAGTCTTTCTCACTCTAAAAAGTGTAAGTTTCAAACTTTATTCTTCTTCTTTTCTCCTTCTTAAATTTGACATTCATCATCATCATTGAAGATCAAAGCTTTTTAGCTTTTGAAGCTTTGATCTTGTTACATCTTGTAGATTCAAACATGGATTTGAATCCTTCAAGAACATGGAAGATTCAAGCTTTCTAGCTTTGAATCTTCACCTACTTTGTAAATCTAAATCTTTTTAGCTTTAATCTTGTTATTTTGTTATAAAGATTCAAACTTGTGTTTATAATCTTCATGTAACTTAAAGATCCAAGCTTTATGCTTCAAGATCTTCAAGAACAACCAAGATGCAAGCTTTCTAGCTTGGATCTTCATATCTTTTGTTGGATCTAAGTTTTCTAACTTATGATCTCATTATTTTGTTATAAAGATCAAAACTTGTGTTTATGGTCTTCATATAACTTAAAGATCTAAGCTTTATGCTTCAAGTTCTTTAAGAACACTAAAGGTTCAAGCTTTCTAGCTTTGTAACCTTGCAACTTGTGTGAAAAGGATCCAAGCTCTCTAGCTTAGGGTTCCATCACCTCATTTGACTTAGATTATGTTCATACTTGTTTGATTGATGTAAAGTTTGTAGCTTTAGTTGTAAATGGAACTTGTAATTGTGTTAAGACTAAGGATATGATGTAACTTTGGTTCATCATCCATCTAAGACTCTTAATTGAGTTGTGTTCTTACTTGGTCTTAACTTATTGTGTGTTGATGGTGGAATCTTGGTCAAAGTGATGCTAACCCATCAACGAGTTGTACACTTGAAGCTACAAGCATCAATGATGAGAACCGTGATGAGCATCAAGTACTAAGAACCCCACCGGAGCACCTTACCTACTGTTTTTCGTATCTGATCAGACCACTTAGGCTACTGTAAATTTGATTTTTAGTTAGTTCGGTTCGATTAGATGATTTTCTGTTTAGACCTCGTCTTAATCCGAGTTACGGTTTAGAATTTATGGCCCTCCGAAAGTCACTACGCCCTTGTAACGTTGTGCTGAAATTTCTGACCTACTCGCACTTAAACCGTCTCCGCGGTCAAACGAAGACGATTTAGGTTCTGAAAATTGGTCAGAGGTTATAGGACTTACATACGGAGCCATAGCCACTGACTACGCGTTTTTTCGATTTACGTAGAGGTCGTAGCAGCTGATCCAAGTCACCCTATTGTTTCGATCTCTATACTTGTTAAACTTACTTAGCTTTTACAATGATGAATGATGATGATGATGACACTTAAACTTATTTTATGCACTATTAGAACCTATAAGGACAACATACTGACCTAGTAACCTTTGATTTAGGTTGACGACCTTTCGGACCAACTTACTACTTGCATACTTTCATTACCGACTTTACTGCTTTTATCACTGTGACTTATAGCTTCCCTTTTTACTTATACTATTTTTGGGACTGAGAATACATGCGCTTTTTATGTTTTACTTACTTGACACGAGTACTTAAACTTTACATATGTGTGGGTTATATAACGGCATAAACTTTCCCCTTAGCACGGTAACGTTTAACTATTGGTTTTTGAACCGGTAGACGCGAATCTTAGATATGGATCCATAGGGTTTGACATCCCCACTCGGGCTAGTCGCGGTAGCATTTAACGGGTGTTTAATACATCGAGGACATACGCACTCGCCAGGTGTACTTTTAGGGGGTGATATTTATATTTTCGTTAAGTCTAGTTACCATGTGCCCACGGTTATACATATACTTTTCATACTGTTTTGAAAGATTGAAATCTCGTGGTCAATCTTATATTACTGTTACAACTTCAACTATAGCTCACCAACATTATTGTTGACGTTTTTAAGCATGTTTTCTCAGGTGCTTATGAAATGTCTCATTCATATTGATTATAAACGTTCCATATTAATTGATTTCGTCACGAGGTTTTAACCTCTATATGAGACGTTTTTCAAAGACTGCATTCAGTTTTAAAACAACCATAACCTTTATTTTATCGATAAAGGTTTAAAAAGCATTACGTTGATTATCAAATAATGATAATCTAAAATATACCATTTACACACGACCATTACATAATGGTTTACAATAAGAATATATTACATCAAAAATAAGTTTCTTAGGTTACCAAGTAAAACGGGGCATATTCGGCTTCGATCGTTCAACCATAGAAAGTAGTTTCATATACTTGTGTCTATTTTGTAAAACATTTAAAAAGCTGCATGTATTCTCATTCCAAAAATATTAGATTTTAAAAGTGGGACTATAACTCACTTTCACATATTTACTTCGTCGGGAAGTAAGACTTAGCCACTGGTCGATTCACGAATCTATAACAAATATGTACATATATATCAAAGTATGTTCAAAATATATTTACAACAATTTTAATACGTTTTACTGTTTTAAGTTTATTAAGTCAGATGTCCTCGTTAGTAACCTACAACTAGTTGTCCAGAGTTAGATGTACAGAAATAAATTGATATATATTATCTTGAATCAAACCACGACCCAGTGTATACATGTCTCAGGCTAGATCACAACTCAAAGTATATATATTTTTGGAATCAACCTCAACCCTGTATAGCTAACTCCAACATTACTGCATATAGAGTGTCTATGGTTGTTCCAAATAATATATATAGATAGGTCGATATGATATGTCAAAACATTTGCATACGTGTCTATGGTATTCCAAGATTACATAATATATTATAATACATGTATAATACAATATAAGTTAGCTAGGATATGATTTGTATAGAATTGTTACAATATTTCCCGTAGCTACAACAATAAAAAAATATCCAATCTTGTTTTACCCATAACTTCTTCGTTTTAAATCCGTTTTGAGTGAATCAAATTGCTATGGTTTTATTTTGAACTCTATTTTATGAATCTAAACAGAAAAAGTATAGGTTTATAGTTGAAAATATAAGTTACAAGTCATTTTTGTAAGAGGTAGTCATTTTAGTCGAAAGAACGACGTCTTGATGACCATTTTGAAAAACATACTTTCACTTTGAGTTTAACCATGATTTTTGGATATAGTTTCATGTTCATAAAAAAAATCATTTTCATAGAAGAAAAACTTTTAAATCAAAGTTTATCATAGTTTTTAATTAACTAACCCAAAACAGCCCGCGGTGTTACTACGACGACGTATATCCGGTTTTACGGTGTTTTTCGTGTTTCCAGGTTTTAAATCATTAAGTTAGCATATCATATAGATATAGAACATGTGTCTAGTTGATTTTAAAAGTCAAGTTAGAAGGATTAACTTTTGTTTGCGAACAAGTTTAGAATTAACTAAACTATGTTCTAGTGATTTCAAGTTTAAACCTTCGAATAAGGTAGTTTTATATATATGAATTGAATGATGTTATGAACATCATTACTACCTTAGGTTTTGTGGATAAACCTACTGGAAATGAGAAAAATAGATCTAGCTTCAAAGGATCCTTGGATGGCTTGAAAGTTCTTGAAGCAAAATCATGACATGAAAACAAGTTCAAGTAGGATTTCCACTCGAAATAAGATTGTTAAAGTTATAGAAATTGAATCAAAGTTTGAATATGAGTATTACCTTATATTAGAAAGATATCTTACTATAAATAAGAAAGATTTATTGTGGTTGGATGATCACTCAAAGTGGATTTGCATGATTGGAAGTAATCTAGCAAACTTGGAAGTATTCTTGATTTTATGAAACTAGAACTTATAGAATTTATGAAGAACACTTAGAATTTGAAGATAGAACTTGAGAGATATCAATTAGATGAAGAAAATTAAAGAATGAAAGTGTTTGTAGGTGTTTTTGGTCGTTGGTATATGGATTAGATATAAAGGATGTGTAATTTTGTTTACATGAAAATAAGTCATGAATGCTTACTAATATTTTTGTAATTTTATGAGATATTTCATGCTAGTTGCCAAATGATGGTTCCCACATGTGTTAGGTGACTCACATGGGATTCTAAGAGCTTATCATTGGAGTTTATATACCAATAGTACATACATCTAAAAGCTGTGTATTGTACGAGTACGAATACGGGTGCATACGAGTAGAATTGTTGATGAAACTGAACGAGGATGTAATTGTAAGCATTTTTGTTAAGTATAAGTATTTTGATAAGTGTCTTGAAGTCTTTCAAAAGTGTATGAATACATATTAAAACACTACATGTATATACATTTTAACTGAGTTGTTAAGTCATCGTTAGTCGTTACATGTAAGTGTTGTTTTGAAACCTTTAGGTTAACGATCTTGTTAAATACTGTTAACCCATTGTTTATTATATCTAAAGAGATGTTAAATTATTACATTATCATGATATTATGATATATTAATATATCTTAGTATGATATATATACATTTAAATGTTGTTACAACGATAATCGTTACATATATGCCTCGTTTCGAAATCATTAAGTTAGTAGTCTTGTTTTTACATATGTAGTTCATTATTAATATACTTAATGATATTTTTACTTATCATAATATCATGATAACTATATATATATATATATATATATATATATATATATATATATATATATATATATATATATATATATATATATATATATCCATATATATGACATTATATAGTTTTTACAAGTTTTAACGTTCGTGAATCACCGGTCAACTTGGGTGGTCAATTGTCTATATGAAACCTATTTCAATTAATCAAGTCTTAACAAGTTTGATTGCTTAACATGTTGGAAACACTTAATCATGTAAATAACAATTTCATTTAATATATATATAAACATGGAAAAGTTCGGGTCACTACAGTACCTACCCGTTAAATAAATTTCGTCCCGAAATTTTAAGCAGTTGGAGGTGTTGACGTATCTTCTGGAAATAAGTGTGGGTATTTCTTCTTCATCTGATCTTCTCGTTCCCAGGTGAACTCGGGTCCTCTACAAGTATTCTATTGAACCTTAACAATTGGTATCTTGTTTTGCTTAAGTCTTTTAACCTCACGATCCATTATTTCGACGGGTTCTTCGATGAATTGAAGTTTTTCGTTGATTTGAATTTCGTCTAACGGAATAGTGAGATCTTCTTTAGCAAAACATTTCTTCAAATTCGAGACATGGAAAGTGTTATGTACAGCCGTGAGTTGTTGAGGTAACTCAAGTCGGTAAGCTACTGGTCCGACACGATCAATAATCTTGAATGGTCCAATATACCTTGGATTTAATTTTCCTCGTTTACCAAATCGAACAACGCCTTTCCAAGGAGCAACTTTAAGCATAACCATCTCTCCAATTTCAATTTCTATATCTTTTCTCTTAATGTCAGCGTAGCTCTTTTGTCGACTTTGGGCGGTTTTCAACCGTTGTTGAATTTGGATAATCTTCTCGGTAGTTTCTTGTATTATCTCCGGACCCGTAATCTATCTATCCCCCACTTCACTCCAATAAATCGGAGACCTGCACTTTCTACCATAAAGTGCTTCAAACAGTGCCATCTCAATGCTTGAATGGTAGCTGTTGTTGTAGGAAAATTCTGCTAACGGAAGGTGTCTATCCCAACTATTTCCGAAATCAATAACATATGCTCGTAGCATGTCTTCAAGTGTTTGTATCGTCCTTTCACTCTGCCCATCAGTTTGTGGATGATAGGCAGTACTCATGTCTAGACGAGTTCCTAATGCTTGCTGTAATGTCTGCCAGAATCTTGAAATAAATCTGCCATCCCTATCAGAGATAATAGAGATTGGTATTCCATGTCTGGAGACGACTTCCTTCAAATACAATCGTGCTAACTTCTCCATCTTGTCATCTTCTCTTACTGGCAGGAAGTGTGCTGATTTGGTGAGACGATCAACTATTACCCAAATAGTATCAAAACCACTTGCAGTCCTTGGCAATTTAGTGATGAAATCCATGGTAATGTTTTCCCATTTCCATTCCGGGATTTCGGGTTGTTGAAGTAGACCTGATGGTTTTTGATGCTCAGCTTTAACCTTAGAACACGTCAAACATTCTCCTACGTATTTAACAACATCGGCTTTCATACCTGGCCACCAAAAATGTTTCTTAAGATCCTTGTACATCTTTCCCGTTCCAGGATGTATTGAGTATCTGGTTTTATGAGCTTCTCTAAGTACCATTTCTCTCATATCACCAAATTTTGGTACCCAAATTCTTTCAGCCCAATACCGGGTTCCGTCTTCCCGAATATTAAGATGCTTCTCCGATCCTTTGGGTATTTCATTCTTTAAATTTCCCTCTTTTAAAACTCCTTGTTGCTCCTCCTTTATTTGAGTAGTAAGGTTATTGTGAATCATTATATTCATAGCTTTTACTCGAATGGGTCCTCTGTCCTTTCTGCTCAAGGCGTCGGCTACCACATTTGCCTTCCCCGGGTGGTAACGAATCTCAAAGTCGTAATCATTCAACAATTCAATCCACCTGCGCTACCTCATGTTCAGTTGTTTCTGATTAAATATGTGTTGAAGACTTTTGTGGTCGGTATATATAATACTTTTGACCCCATATAAGTAATGCCTCCAAGTCTTTAATGCAAAAACAACCGCGCATAATTCCAAATCATGCGTCGTATAATTCTGCTAGTGAATCTTCAATTGTCTTGACGTATAAGCAATTACCTTCGTTCGTTGCATTAATACACAACTGAGACCTTGCTTTGAGGCGTCACAATATATCACAAAATCATCATTCCCTTCAGGTAATGACAATATAGGTGCCGTAGTTAACTTTTTCTTTAACAATTGAAACGCTTTTTCTTGTTCATCCTTCCATTCAAATTTCCTCCCTTTATGCGTTAATGCAGTCAAGGGTTTTGCTATTTTGGAAAAATCTTGGATGAATCTCCTATAATAACCAGCTAGCCCTAAAAATTGGCGTATGTGTTTTGGAGTTTTCGGGGTTTCCCACTTTTCAACGGTTTCAATCTTTGCTGGATCCACCTGAATACCTTCTTTGTTCACTATATGACCGAGGAATTGAACTTCTTCCAACCAAAATGCACACTTTGAAAACTTAGAGTACAGTTTTTCTTTTCTTAACAACTCTAGCACTTTTCTCAAATGTTCTTCATGCTCTTGGTCATTCTTTGAGTAAATAATTATGTCATCGATGAAAACAATGACAAACTTGTCAAGGTATGGTCCACACACTCGGTTCATGAGGTCCATGAACACAGCTGGTGCGTTAGTCAACCCAAACGGCATAACCATAAACTCGTAATGACCGTAACGCGTCCTAAAAGCAGTCTTTGGAATATCATCCTCCTTCACCCGCATTTGATGATACCTAGAACGTAAATCAATCTTCGAATAAACTGACGAGCCTTGTAGTTGTTCAAATTAGTCATCGATTCTCGGTAGTGGGTAACGGTTCTTGATGGTAAGTTTGTTCAACTCTCGGTAGTCGATACACAACCTGAATGTACCATCTTTCTTCTTGACAAACAGAACAGGAGCTCTCCATGGTGATGTACTTGGTCGAATGAAACCACGCTCTAACAGTTCCTGTAATTGACTTTGTAATTCTTTCATTTTGCTGGGTGTGAGTCTGTAAGGAGCACGAGCTATTGGTGCAGCTCCTGGTACAAGGTCTATTTGAAATTCAACGGATCGATGTGGGGGTAATCCCGGTAATTATTTCAGAAATACATCGGGAAATTCTTTTGCGACGGGAACATCACTGATGTTCTTTTCTTCAGGTTTAACTTCCTTGATGTGTGCTAGAATTATGTAACAACCTTTTCTTATTAGTTTCTGCGCCTTCAAACTACTAATAAGATTTAATTTTGCGTTGTTCTTTTCTCCGTACACCATTAAAGGTTTTCCTTTTTCACGCATAATGCGAATCGCATTTTTGTAACAAACGACCTCTGCTCTCACCTTTTTCAACCAGTCCATGCCAATTATTACATCAAAACTCCCTAACTCAACTGGTATTATAACAATTTTAAACTTTTCATCCCCCAGTTTAATTTCTTTATCCCGACATATATTATCTGCTGAAATTAATTTATCGTTTGCTAATTCGAGTAAAAATTTACTGTCCAAAGGCGTCAATGGGCAACTTAACTTAGCACAAAAATATCTACTCATATAGCTTCTATCCGCACCCGAATCAAATAAAACATAAGCAGATTTATTATCAATAAGAAACGTACCCGTAACAAGCTCCGGGTCTTCCTGCGCTTCTGCCGTATTAATATTGAAAACTCTTTCGCGGCCCTGCCCATTAGTATTCCCCTGATTCGGGCAATTACTTCTAATGTGGCCCGGTTTTCCACATCCATAACAAACAAAGGCGGCATTACTTGTTTCGCCACTATTTGTTCCTTTAGTTCTGTTAAACTTTGGTCCGTAGACCTCACACTTTTTCGCACCATGGCCAGTTCTTTTACACTTGGTGTAAAATGTCGTGCAGAACCCATTCTGGTGGTACTCTTCACACCTTTGGCATTTTTGGTTTTTGTTGCCGTTGTTTTTATTGATGTTGTTGTTGGGATTGTTATTATTGTTGGAACGGTTGTTGTGGTTGTTGTGGTTGTTGTAGTTGTTGTTGTTGTTGTTGTTGGGACGTTTTTTGTAGTTATTGTTGGGATTGCGGTTATTGTTGCGATTGTTGTTACGATTGTTGGGATAGTTGTTGCGATTGTGGTTGTTATTGTTGTCGTTGTATTGGTCACCCTTGTCACTGGTTTCTTCCCAATTTCTCTTGAGTTGTTTTGTGTAGGCTTCTTCGGCCGCCTGCTCTTTAATTCTTTCCTCAATCTGATTTATGAGTTTATGAGCCATTCGACTTGCCTTTTGTATGGAAGCGGGCTCGTGTGAACTCACATTTTCTTGAATCCTTACTGGTAACCCTTTTATAAACGCGTCGATCTTCTCTTCTTCATCTTCGAACGTTCCTGGACATAATAGGCACAACTCTGTGAATCGTCGTTCATATGTGGTAATGTTGAACCCTTGTGTTCGTAACTCTCTAAGCTCTACCTTGAGCTTATTGACTTCGTTTCTATGACGGTACTGCTCGTTCATCAATTGCTTGAATGCCGACCACGGTAGTGCGTAAGCAGCATTTTGTCCTACCTGTTCAAGATAGGTGTTCCACCATGTTAACGCAGTACCTGTGAAGGTATGCATAGCGTACTTAACTTTGTCCTCTTCGGTACACTTACTTATGGCAAACACCGATTTGACTTTCTCGATCCACCATTTCAATCCAATTGGTCCTTCAGTTCCATCAAATTCTAAAGGTTTGCAGCCAGTGAATTCTTTGTAGGAGCATCCTACACGATTTCTTGTGGAATTAGTTCCACTGCTAGATCCAGAGTTATTGTTATTTTGCATCGCAGCCTGTACTGCGGCTATGTTTGCTGCAAGGAAAACACGGAAGTCTTCCTCGCTCATGTTCAAATTCTGACGAGTCGCTGGTGCCATTTCCTTCAAAAATAGCCAAAAGAATTGAGTTAATCATATAGAATTTAAGAGTAGTCAATAGTATCTCGTAGCATTATATGAACTTATTTATAAAAGCTTTTTCTTCATATTAGCATTTTATAGTTTTAATTCGGATAGTACCTACCCGTTAAGTTCATACTTACTAGCTACTATACAACTCAACTACTACGCTTCTATATGAAAAACTTATTACAATAATATTTCGCGTTCAAACTTTATACAAAATATTACAAACTTACAATACTGCTATTATACATATAGGATGAAATATAGCACATAATAACTTTGCTACCCGGCAGCTATAAAGGCAATTCTAGTTAATACGCAAGTTGTTCAGCAAAAGAAATAAAGACACGTAATTTATAAGTCCAGAAACAAGTCATGCATTCTGGTTTTACTAAGACGACTTCCCATCCTTGATCTTGTGGAAAGTAACCGTTATGACCATTGGCTAGGCAGCATGTTGTTATGTCGTCAAAAGGACGAGGGTTTCGCAATGCCCAATAGCCTCGTAGCAATCTAAAAACCTTGTTTCTTACCCCAACTACTGAGTCCGTCACTTGTGAAAATGTTTTATTTAAAAGTTTCAACCCAATGTTCTTTTTCTCCATTTGATGAGAAGCGAACATTATTAACCCGTAAGCATAACATGCTTCTTTATGTTGCATGTTAGAAGCTCTTTCTAAAGAACGGAGTCCTATGTTAGGATATGTTGAGTCAAAATAGGTTCGTAACCCGTAGCGTAAAAATGCATCTGGGTTCCCGCACTAAATGCCTTAAAGAAAACTTAGCGTAACTTAAAGTCTCCCCAATGTGATATACCCCATCTTTCAAAGGAAAACCTTTTATATACTAAGGCATGCCTGGAATGTCTTTCAAACGTTTGACAAACTAATTTTGCCGTATGTGATGACCCGAAAATTTCTGATCAAATTTAAACTTAATCTTTGTATGATTAACATTTCTGACATGATAAGAAAAGTCTATGAAGTTGAATCTCAAAATTTTGAACTATTCAATTACCCTTCGATTGTTCTCAACGATTCGCTAACAATTATATGTAAATAGATACATATGCTATAAATTGAAAACGTAACAAAGTGTTATGAAAATGATACTGTGCATTAACCTTATTGGTTTGATTATCTGTTTGATATTTAGATAAGTTAACTAAAACGTTTAAGATGAACCAGTAAAACACTAATTTGCTACAGTATTTTCGAATTGCTACAGTACCCGAAAAGCTACAGTGTTTTCGAAAATCACTATTTGCTACAGTAAAAGTAACTTTGCTACAGTAAAAAACTTGCTACAGTAACTTTTCTACAGTAAAACACTATTTTAAAATGTATTTTAACAAATAGCGAGACGTTGATTTATAGAAGTAAATGACCAAAACACTCAAATGTATAAATTATATTTCGAGTGATATAGTTTAGGGATAATTTAAGGCTATATTTTGACAAAGGTACGTATCCCAAAATGTAAAATGCAAGTTTTCTCAGTATACGAAAGGACGTTCGAAAAACCGGAACCGGGACAGAAGTCGAGTGACAACGTACGACTTATCGGGACGAAAATTACAAGTCAACTATGCACATAAATTTAATATAATATATAATTAATTATATAAATTATTTATTATATTTATATTATAATATTATGTCGACGAGGAAGAAATCAAAACAATGTGAGCTGGAAAAGGGATCCATGCGATCGCATGGAATTCCCTCACATTCTCCATGCGATCGCATGGGGTCTGATATCAGGTCACATTATAAAGCTCGATCGTTTCTGCCATTTTTTTACTCAATCTATCTCTCGACCTCTTCTCTCATATATATATATATTATATAAATTATTATTATTATTATTATTATTATTATTATTATTATTATTATTATTATTATTATTATTATTAAGATTAATATTATTATTAATCTTATTATTATTAATATTATTAATTAGTATTATACATAAAATACTACGACGAGGTTATGAGCGTGTCACTTTCAAAATGGTTTTCGAGCGGGATAGAGCTAAGGAAATTATGGGTTATTGCCAAGGAGGTTATGGGTAATGTTCGGGGGTATATTTATGAATCAAACCTAGTGTTTATCATCTCCGTTACGTCTACGTACTTTCCTACAATATTGAATCTCAATATTGATACGTAAGCACTCATATTTTTTCTTTTATATATTAAATGTGTATCCATGTCTAGTGCTCGAGTATATATATTTATACATGCTTGTATGCTAAATTTCGTCGATAAACAGTTTATGATGAATCACGAATTAAATACATATGTTACTGGTAAAAGGTATATGATATGCATGTTTTTGAAAAGCTGGCGAAAAATCAATGACTTTTCATTTAGATATCGAATAGTTTCGATTAACGGATTAAGAGATATGATCAACTGAATTATGATTGACGTTAATTGAAATTGCTTTTGAATCTGCAATTAAGATTTAAACAACTTGTTTACGAGATTGATAAAATGGATTTTTGAATATTACCAACTGAGTAAATGACTCCTTCTATAAGGTATGTCTCGTTTTGTTGAACTATTGTCAAAATTAACTTTTTGAAACGACTTTGGATAACTTTTGTATGTCGATCTCGAGCATTAGGATTGTGATACACTATGACCAGACTTAGCTTGATAGACATTTATTGACCAACATTTGTTCTCTAGGTTGAGATCTACGGTTATTTGGTAATCCGAGTTTCGATCACATTTTGGTGAACGACTTTATATGCTGCTAAGGTGAGTTTCATTTGCTCCCTTTTTAATTGCTTTTGCAATCTATATTTTTGGGCTGAGAATACATGCACTTTATTTTAAACGCAATGGATACAAGTACATACTAAATTTTAGACTGAGTTTGAACCGAAAATCCCTTAGCCTTGGTAACTAGTAACTGCCAGTTTTAAGAATTGGTGGGCGCGAGTAGTAGTATATGGATCCATAGGGCTTGACATCCCCCTCTGTTCCAGGTATAGAAACCCTAGCCTGAACTATAAAACAGACGTATACTATTTGAGTTTAGTACACGTTGGATTGCATGTATTGTACATGTTGGTTGCATGTATGTTAAAACAGGGGTACTTATTATAACGTTAAAGTTTAGTTACCAGAGTGCTCAATCTTGTAGAATATTTTGATAAACGTTTCTGGACGAAACAACTGAAATCTTGTGATCCACCTTTATATACAGATTATATGAAACTATAAAACTATGAACTCACCAACCTTTGTGTTGACACTTGATAGCATGTTTATTCTCAGGCTTCCTAGAAGTCTTCCGCTGTTTGCTTATGTGTTAGACAAGCTATGTGCTTGGAGTCTTACATGACATATTTTTCAAGGAAACGTTGCATTCACCAAATCATCACCATGTATCTTATTTTGACTGCATTGTCAACGGAAGTATTATTGTAAACTATTATTTCCGGTGATTGTCTATATGTAGAAATCATCAGATGTCGAAAACCTTTTATTTAAATATTCATTTATGGTGTGCCTTTTCAAAAAAAAATGCAATGTTTACAAAACGTATCATATAGAGGTCAAATACCTCGCAATGAAATCGATAAATGACGTGTTCGTCCATATGGATTTGGAGCGATCGTCACACCGTAACTAATTGTGCTGATGAATTCTGCCCGACTCTAGACAATATTTCATCAATCATATCTCCTGGTAGGTCTTCTAAAATTTTTGGTTGTCTATCCTTAACGTCCATTTTGTGTTTTTATACTGTAAAATAGACAAGGATTAGATTCATAAAAGATAATTAACAAACAATACAAGCAATATTTACATAGAACATAAAAGTACAAGTACACTACAATACATATAATACACAATATGATTACAACCCTCTAATCTGAATCACTGGTTTCTTCTTCTTCGGACTTGGTTTGTTTTCCTAATTTTCTAGGGATATATGATGTTCCTCTAATACGAGCTGTCGTCTTCCACAATGGTTTAGAAAAACCTGGTGGTTTAGAGGTTCCCGGGTTATTGTTACAATTTAGAAAATACGGACGTTGCCGATACATATAAAGTTCATCGGGGTTGGAATCAGGTTTCTCTATTTTTATACCTTTTCCCTTATTATTTTCTTTTGCCATATTAAATTGGGTCGAGGTAATTTCTATACCACCATCGAAATCCTCATCGGGATCCGATTCATCAGAAAATTGGTAATCTTCCCAATATTTTGTTTCCTCGGCGAAAACACCATTGACCATTATTAACTTTGGTCCGTTGGTTGATGATTTTCTTTTATTTAATCGATTTACTGTAGGTATCAATATTTCTTCCTCCGGAACCTCTTCTTCTTCCGGTTCCTCCTCTTCTGATTCCTCTTCTTCTGGTTCCTCTTCTTCCGGTTCCTCTTCTTCCGGTTCCTCTTCGGGAATTTGTGGATCTTCCCAAATTATATTCGACTCTTCATTATTATTAGGTGAGTCGATGGGATTTGTACTAGTGGTAGACATCTATCACACAATATCAAACACATTAAGAGGTTAATATATCACATAATATTTACATGTTAATAATATATAGTTTCCAACAAAAGTGTTAAGCGATCGTTTTTAAAGAAAATACGGTCGAAGTCCAGACTCACTAATGTATCCTAACAAACTCGATAAGACACACTAATGCAAATTTCTGGTTCTCTAAGACCAATGCTCTGATACCAACTGAAATGTCCCGTTCATATTGATTATAAACGTTCCATATTAATTGATTTTGTCACGAGGTTTTGACCTCTATATGAGACGTTTTTCAAAGACTGCATTCATTTTTAAAACAACCATAACCTTTATTTTATCGATAAAGGTTTAAAAAACATTACGTAGATTATCAAATAATGATAATCTAAAATATACCGTTTACACACGACCATTACATAATGGTTTACAATGAGAATATATTACATCAAAAATAAGTTTCTTGAATGCAGTTTTTACATAATATCATACAAGCATGGACTCCAAATCTTGTCCTTATTTTCGTATGCAACAACGGAAGCTCTTAATAATCACCTGAGAATAAACATGCTTAAAACGTCAACAAAAATGTTGGTGAGTTATAGGTTTAACCTATATATTATCAAATCATAATAATAGACCACAAGATTTCATATTTCAATATACATCCCATACATAGAGATAAAAATCATTCATATGGTGAACACCTGGTAACCGACATTAACAAGATGCATATAAGAATATCCCCATCATTCCGGGACATCCATCGGACTTGATATAAAAACTCGAAGTACTAAAGCATCCGCTACAACGGATGGGGTTTGTTGAGCCCAATAGATCTATCTTTAGGGTTCGCGTCAATTAGTAGACTGGTTTAAAAATTCTTAGGTTACCAAGTAAAAAAGGGGCATATTCGGCTTCGATCGTTCAACCATAGAAAGTAGTTTCATGTACTTGTGTCTATTTTGTAAAACATTTAAAAAGCTGCATGTATTCTCATCCCAAAAATATTAGATTTTAAAAGTGAGACTATAACTCACTTTCACATATTTACTTCGTCGGGAAGTAAGACTTAGCCACTGGTCGATTCACGAACCTATAACAAATATGTACATATATATCAAAGTATGTTCAAAACATATTTACAATATTTTTAATACATTTTACTGTTTTAAGTTTATTAAGTCAGCTGTCCTCGTTAGTAACCTACAACTAGTGGTCCATAGTTAGATGTACAGAAATAAATTGATATATATTATCTTGAATCAAACCACGACCCAGTGTATACACGTCTTGGGCTAGATCACAACTTAAAGTATATATATTTTTGGAATCAACCTCAACCCTGTATAGCTAACTCCAACATTACTGCATATAGAGTGTCAATGGTTGTTCCAAATAATATATATAGATGGGTCGATATGATATGTCAAAACATTTTCATACGTGTCTATGGTATCCCAAGATTACATAATATATTAGAATACATGTATAATACAATATAAGTTAGCTAGGATATGATTTGTATAGAATTGTTACAATATTTCCCGTAGCTACAACAATCAAAAATATCCAATCTTGTTTTACCCATAACTTCTTCGTTTTAAATCCGTTTTGAGTGAATCAAATTGCTATGGTTTCATTTTGAACTCTATTTTATGAATCTAAACAGAAAAAGTATAGGTTTATAGTCGAAAATATAAGTTACAAGTCATTTTTGTAAGAGGTAGTCATTTCAATCGAAAGAACGACGTCTTGATGACCATTTTGAAAAACATACTTCCACTTTGAGTTTAACCATGATTTTTGGATATAGTTTCATGTTCATAAAAAATCATTTTCCCAGAAGAACAACTTTTAAATCAAAGTTTATCATAGTTTTTAATTAACTAACCCAAAACAGCCCGCGGTGTTACTACGACGGCGTATATCCGGTTTTATGGTGTTTTTCGTGTTTCCAGGTTTTAAATCATTAAGTTAGCATATTATATAGATATAAAACATGTGTCTAGTTGATTTTAAAAGTCAAGTTAGAAGGATTAACTTTTGTTTGCGAACAAGTTTAGAATTAACTAAACTATGTTCTAGTGATTTCAAGTTTAAACCTTCGAATAAGGTAGTTTTATATATATGAATCGAATGATGTTATGAACATCATTACTACCTCAAGTTTTGTGGATAAACCTATAGGAAATGAAAAAAATAGATCTAGTAAGATTTCTACTCGAAATAAATTTGTTAAAGTTATAGAAATTGAATCAAAGTTTGAATATGAGTATTACCTTATATTAGAAAGATATCTTACTGTAAATAAGAAAGATTTCTTGAGGTTAGATGATCACTCAAAGTGGATTTGCATGATTGGAAGTATTCTAGCAAACTTGGAAGTATTCTTGATTTTATGAAACTAGAACTTATAGAATTTATGAAGAACACTTAGAACTTGAAGATAGAACTTGAGAGAGATCAATTAGATGAAGAAATTAAAGAATGAAAGTGTTTGTAGGTGTTTTTAGTCGTTGGTATATGGATTAGATATAAAGGATGTGTAATTTTGTTTACATGTAAATAAGTCATGAATGCTTACTAATATTTTTGTAATTTTATGAGATATTTCATGCTAGCTGCCAAATGATGGTTCCCATATGTGTTAGGTGACTCACATGGGCTGCTAAGAGCTGATCATTGGAGTGTATATACCAATAGTACATACATCTAAAAGCTGTGTATTGTACGAGTACGAATACGGGTGCATACGAGTAGAATTGTTGATGAAACTGAACGAGGATGTAATTGTAAGCATTTTTGTTAAGTAGAAGTATTTTGATAATTGTCTTGAAGTCTTTAAAAAGTGTATGAATACATATTAAAACACTACATGTATATACCTTTTAACTGAGTCGTCAAGTCATCGTTAGTCGTTACATGTAAGTGTTGTTTTGAAACCTTTAGGTTAACGATCTTGTTAAATGTTGTTAACCCATTGTTTATTATATCTAAAAAGATGTTAAATTATTACATTATCATGATATTATGATATATTAATATATCTTAGTATGATATATATACAGTTAAATGTTGTTACAACGATAATCGTTACATATATGCCTCGTTTCGAAATCATTAAGTTAGTAGTATTGTTTTTACATATGTAGTTCATTGTTAATATACTTAATGATATTTTTACTTATCATAATATCATGTTAACTATATATATACATATATATATATATATATATATATATATATATATATATATATATATATATATATATATATATATATATATATGACATCATATAGTTTTTACAAGTTTTAACGTTCGTGAATCACCGGTCAACTTGGGTGGTCAATTGTCTATATAAAACCTATTTCAATTAATCAAGTCTTAACAAGTTTGATTGCTTAAAATGTTCGAAACACTTAATCATGTAAATAATAATTTCATTTAATATATATAAACATGGAAAAGTTCGGGTCACTACAGCTTAGAGGTTTGTTGCTTCCGCTATTTAAACTTGCTGTCTTGATGTTTAAACTTGTTACCTGCTGTGCTAGAATTCCGCTGCATAATCTTAGAGATGCCTAAATCAGGGAACTTTTTCTTTTGCATTCGTAGTTTATGTTATTTTCAAATAATGACTTTGTAACGACCTTTGTGTCACGTTATCTTTTATAAACGCTATGTTTTTATGAATGCAAACTGGTTTTCAAACAGCATGTGGTACTTGATCGTGTAAAGATCCTGTTGTTGACAAATTGTACACGATGGTTTTGTACGGGGCGTCACAGAGGAAACAGCAAAATTGTAGATGGTCTAAACGGCCAAAAGTTTGATAATAAAGAATGGAATGTTAGGAATGCTCGATAGAAAATTTGGTACTGAAAAACAGATTGAGCAAACCATGAAGGAGACCAAGGCTAAATACAAGGACCATACCATATATTCAAAGAAACCAGGTAATTCTGGATCCGATGAAACCTTCAACGAATAACTAGCCCCGTACTCATGTTAAAATCTTGCAGAAAATCTTTCTTCATCGACCATCGAACTTAGAAATTCCAAAATATTATCATAAATATCTTCGATATTTCTGAGGATATTTTCATAAATACTCTCGTCCAAAATTATTTATCTCTTCGTACTATCTATATTACATCATAAAGGAAACTACTTTAGTTTCTAAATTTCTTTAAAATTCGAGTTTAAATTATGAATGTTTTTGAAGTAGTGTTGGAAATTGATGCATGAGTTAGTATAATATAATGACACTTGATCAACGTGATTATATTACAATAAGTCATGCTGAGTTGCTAATAAAACGTGATGATTCACAGATTATAACGTCATCATGTGCCATGTTACACGACTCTTACATTCTATCTAATCTATAAACACATCAAGAACATATTTTCTTGATAGTTCTATCTTTTCTCTTGAATTCTTGTAATCTAACCAATCAAGATCGTGCCATTTCAACTTCTCTCTTAGAACATTAGTCATGTTCATTCGAAACTCCATACCTACGAATTCTGGACCATTACTTGATATGCTTAATGGATAGAAGAGAAAACAGAGCATAAAGATTCGAAGAGTAAATAGGGGTATAAATCGCAGCAAATAGTGGAGAGCATTAATTGTGGATGACAATGATTATAGGAGACAGAAGCAGGGACATTGAAATATAAGGGAAGATATAAAGCCCAATAACAACACGGAGGTTACAAACCGTGGATATTAATACGAATACAATATAAAGACACGGTATAATTAAGAATATTATCACCCCAAGGGCGAAGTAGAAGAAAACAGATTCCTCCGGTGGAAGTTGGAAAAGGAGAAGGATTACTGCGATAGTCAGAATAAGGACAAGGATTAGAACTGGATTAAGTTTTTTCACAATCTTTTAGTTGTATGAACCAAGAAAGAAAGTATAAGAATGGTGAGAATAATGGAACGGAAGAGTTTAATTTATAATGGAAATATCAGACAGAGAAATCAAGACAGATCACCGTATTTAATAATAGAGATCTTAATTTCCTTATTCGCCTAAGAATCAAATCTTTTAGATTTCAAAGATTTTCTTTAAATCCCTTGAATTTCGGAATTCAAACGTGACTACGTCAAAAGTTAAGACGAATCTGCATTTATTCAATTCACTCTTTTATGATAGCTTCACTCTATTCTTCACAAAAATCAAATTGTTTTATCTATATTGCTCACTTATGATAAAACTCAAATTTCTAACTCGTATGCGTCATGAAAACATACTTATTGTCAGCCATGATGATCCCACTCAAATTTCGGGATGAAATTTCTTTAACGGGTAGGTACTGTGATGACCCGGAAATTTCCGACCAAATTTAAACTTAATCTTTATATTATTTCGACACGACAAGCAAAGTCTGTAAAGTGGAGTCTCTAAATTTTTAGAACAGTTTACATGAAACCATTTGACCTTTGACTATTCCGGACGATTCACGAACAATTATTTGTATATATATATATATATATATATATATATATATATATATATATATATATATATATATATATATATATATACATATATATATATATACACACACATATATATATATATATATATATATATATATATATATATATATATATATATATATATATATATATATATATATATATAATTGGGTATGTTTGAGTTGTATTATTATTATTATCAATGTTACTATTATCATTAATAATATTAATATAACTAGTATTATTATTAATATCACTAATAAGTGCACAATTATCATATTATCATATTATCATTATTTTTTTATTATATCTTTATCAATGTTATTAATAAAATTATCATTATTAATATTATTAAAAATTCTCATTTTTATTATCATTATTACTTTTACCATTATTATTATATCTAGTAGCATTATTTGATATTATTATTATTTATATTATTATTTCCAATATTATTATTAGTACTTTTAGTAATATTTACACCATCTTATTATTAATATAATTATAAATCTGTATCACCAAATCAGATAAGAACTAAATTTGTTAAATATATGAAATCCGATATTATCACCATTCAGTTAGCCATCCCTTTCAAAATCTTCTTCTTTTCTCTGTACTATATTTTCATGTCTGTTGATAACAAGGGTATCGATTCTTAACAAATACTACAAGACGAAATCTGTTAACTATCTGGGTTATTTTTTTTATTCATTTGATTAACAACCATGTACTTCCTTTCTGTAAATAATGTCGAACGTCCACTTCACAAATCAAATTAGGATCAAATTAACTGCTAAAGCATGTACTCTATCATGCAATATAATCTATATCCTTCCATTTAGAAGATTAAAAAACAGAAAATATACAAATACAGCTTACTCGTCTCTGTTCTTCAGTTTTTTTTGTTGCCAAAATTCAAATTCGAACCAATTGTCAAAAAGTAGAATTGCAGTTGTGTTAGGAATTAGTCACTAAATCTTTCTGCAAAATTTCCAATCCTAATTCCATTTAACGAATTCTAATTTCTCAAGTCAAAGCTTCGTTTAAAAAGTCAAACTTTTTGAATTTAGATCGGATTCGTGTTATACGTTTCAATTCAAGTTAAATTGACGACTTGGAAAGTTTATAGGAAGTACTTGGAACCTATTTCATTTTATGATCATGGTCTATAAAGTTCTAAAATTCGAAATCACAAATTTTTTTTTTTTAAAACCTTACGAACAGCAGTATGTTGTTGGAGTTTTTTTATTTTTTTATTTCAATTACACTAATTTATGGTTCATAGATGTTTGCAAAGTTTTAAATCTTGTTATGATAATTCATTTTGTGTAATTGGTATTCTGGTCGACTAGTTCTGGGTTGAAGGAGATGAACACGTGAAAAATTGGTTAAAGATAATTGCATTGGTTATTTTTATCAGAAAGATTGAATTGGTTCAGTGGTATGAGGGAGTTTGTGTGACCGTGAGGTCTCGGGTTCGATCCCGGTTCATGGAGAATATTTTTTTTTTAAAAGCTTTTAAAGGTATAAACATTTATTTTTATTTCTTTTGTTATTATTATTATTATTATTTTTATTATTAACATTATTACTATCATGACCATAATTACTATCACTAAAAAGTAATTACTAATACTATTATTATAGAAATACAAACTCTTGAATTATTATTAATATAACTTTTATCAAATAAATATTAGGTACATAAAAACATATTTAATATACATAACATAACTATATTATTATGTTTATAATAAATATTAATTATTCATCTAAGGTATATATAAAATTAACTATACTTAATTAATAAATAAAACCTATAAACTATTAAATATAATATATATATATATATATATATATATATATATATATATATATATATATATAAATATTTGTTCGATTTCAAGAATATGTATTAATACATATATGAATGATATAGGTTCGTGAATCCGAGGCCAACCCTGCATTGTTCAGTATCGTCATATGTATTTTTACTACAAAATATAGTATTGTGAGTTTCATTACTCCCTTTTTAAATGCTTTTGCAATATATATTTTTGGGACTGAGAATACATGTGCTATTTTTATAACTGTTTTACGAAATAGACACAAGTAATCGAAACTACATTATATGGTTGAACGATAGAAGCCGAATATGCCCCTTTTTACTTGGTAACCTAAGAATTAGTAAACCAGTCTACTAATTGACGTGAATCCTAAAGATAGATCTATTGGGCCTAACGAACCCCATCCGTTGGAGCGGATGCTTTAGTACTTCGATGTTGTTTTATCATGTCCGAAGGATTTCCCGGAATGATAGGGGATATTCTTATATGTATCTTGTTAATGTCGGTTACCCGGTGTTCAATCCATATGAATGATTTTTGTCTCTATGCATGGGACGTATATTTATGAGAAATGAAAATGAAAATCTTGTGGTCTATTAAAATGATGGAAATGATTATTTATGTTAAACTAATGAACTCACCAACCTTTTGGTTGACACTTTAAAGCATGTTTATTCTCAGGTACGAAAGAAATCTTCTGCTGTGCATTTGCTCAATTTAAAGATATTACTTGGAGTCATTCATGGCATATAGAAGTCAGTACCTCGCAATGGAACCAAATGTTGGAGATTTCGTCCAGGTGGATTAGGACGGGTCTCTACATCAAATATATGCAATATGGATGTTAAGGTATGTAACTTTGTAGCTTGGTATAGTCACTAATCCATATCTTGTTTCATGAAATACAAAATTGAGAACTGATAAAATGATACTATTGTAATTGATACAAAGTGTACAATTGAGAAAAAATATCGCTAAACTAATGAGATAGTCCTGATTTGTACAAGATTATTGGTTTACTCCTTATATTTTTTTTCGTTGAAGATGGTCCTCGTGGTTTGCCATTGTAACTGTGATAGTCCTTTCTATTGTCGGTTATTGAAAAATTCCACTAACTCAGTCATGTGCAAAGCATGTGAGGGAAAAATTCTAATTTTATATTTTCTCATTCGTTGCATTTATCTTTATTTATCCCTAAAAAAGCAACTCTAATATTTTCAAATCCTTTCAAATCCACACTTAACAAAAATCTATATTTATAATATCAACATTTAGGCATTAACCTGCCATTTTCAAAACAACTAAATGGGACTTTATTTTACCTTTTTTGCAAGTTTAATCATCACAACAAACAACCGATGTAGATATGGTAAATTAAACTTACCACTTTTCACTTGTAGATCTCTGATACTTCCTTATCCTTTTGTTAGCCCTTGTGTACATATATGAATATGTACAACCACCACCACATAAACCTTTGATTTAGCCCTTTGATTTGAGCAACATCTAAAAACAAAAACTTTTTGAACTCATCAGAAAACAGGAATGATTCTCTAATCGAAACTAAACCCACGAGATCGGTGTTTGTTAAGCCCAGAATTATAGATAGGATTTGTTGTAATGACTTGGTATAAATACCTCTTAACTAGCATAGATCTTAAGCTTTCCCTTCACTTGTTACTCACACTTTACACCAACACCTTCACCTTCACCTTAACCTACACCTAGTTAACCTAATCATCTCAACCTAGTGTATCCTAATCTTGGCACAATGTATTGATTGAAACAGATTCAGATTCATCTTGTGTTCATCATCATCTTCATTATACAATTACAATTCATACATATATACATATACGATAGATACATACTTCTGATATATCATAGATTCATCTAGAACACGAATTAAAACTAATTTCTAATCCAAACAAGTGGTATCAGAGCGTAAGTGATTGATTCACGTCGATCCTTAACTCAATTGGTGTTCAATTTGATCAGAAATTCAATTTCAAGTTTTTCAAAGTTTTTGAACTAATTTTAGCGATTTCAGATTTCAAAGTGTTTGATCAAGTCTGGTAATGGAGAACTTTTCATAATCATCTCGTGCAACTTCGATTCAGATCTCAGAAGCTAACTCGTTAAATTGAGTTCAAATTATAAAAAATTCAGTTTCGAAGTGTTTTTCTCAAAACCGAAATCAAAACTGCAATTAAACAATGTTTTTGGATCGAATTGTTACCTTTATGTATTATACGAAGGTCACCGGAATCTTCATCAGTTTCTTCATCCACTTAAGAACACCAAAGACCGTGTGTCTAGTGTCCCTCGACCGTGAGTCTATCACCATTGACAGATTGTAAACTCCAACGACCGATTACCAACCACCATCGACTGAGTGTCAAGAACACACACGACCGAGAGTAATACCAAAATTAACAAATTGAAACGTTATGCTGCCCAAATTTCTACGGATTCACTCTATCCATTGCATCTCTGCTACTTGATTTTGGGTTTACAAAATATTAACATTTTTGGGGAAGACGAATAAGAGTACAAATTGGAAAGATTGGGTACCGAATTGGAATCAATCTTAGACGAATTTGTTAGCATATTTGTTGTTGAATATTACAAAGAGGTGAACGAAGTAGGATCTGGGTTTATCGATTTGCTCGTGAGAAATTTTTTTGTTGAAGAAGAAGACACACACGCACAGTACATTTGTATTTGGGTTGAAATGACAAAAAGAACACGGGGGTTTTAAAGGTATAATTTCGGGTAATTTCAGAAAAACATATTGGTTTAGTGGTTAACATTCTTGTTTGCATACGAAGTGACCCAGGTTCAAATCTCATCCAAGGCATTTTATTTATTTTTATAATTACACACTTACAGCAACAGGCTCTAGTCTCTAATCCACTAAAAGCATAGCAGGCCTAAAGTCCATTTACCATTTAATTGGTTATTTAGTTCAAACCAAGTGAAATACTAAGCCCAAAGAAGTTAACTGAAGGACTGGTTTTGCAAAGTTAGATTTTCTAACGAAGGACTGACTAAACAAAGAAATTTAACGAATCTCGTTAAGATTTCTAACGAAATTTTCAGAAGTTCGATTTCTCGCGACAATGACTTCAAATGACGAACATTTCTTCCATTATACACTTGAAACCAGAGTTTGATGATGAGAATGCACATTTATATGATGACTGTGATGAAAAAGATATACCATTTCTTAAAGAATTAGAATTTTCTCAAAACAACTCAACTCTCAATATACGGAACTTCGGATGCTTAAAGCACAAAATAAGAAGCTTCAATAAGAGAATGATCAGCTCAAATCAGAAAATAATTTTTCAGCTCAGACAATTCATAATCTTCAAGTTGAAAATAGTCATCTCAAGCCCGAACGTGAGCTTGATACAAAGACCATTCTACAACTTCGCACAGCTGTTGATAATCTTCAAACACATAACCGAACATCAACTCATGTCTTCAAAAAATGCATTACTGATCTGCAACATGAGTTAGATGTTAAATAGACACCAACTCCAAAACCAACAATGGTGTCGATGGGTATACAAGTTGAAATCTCTGAATACAACAAGCCAAAGGTTTCCGAATCAAAATGTTCTTCTCCTACACTCTAGAAAAAGGCTTCTTCACAATATATCCCCATAGTCTCTAAACCTCACAAAGCTGTTTATCACGGACAACGAGTGCATTCAGATTATCAAACCAAACTAAATCAACCATTTTTGGAACCTACTTATGAGGAAAATGGAAAAATCACCAGATTTCGTGATCAATACGGATGGTTTCCCCATAAACTAAAGCAATCTAGTTCAGAGAGTTCATCCGTCAACTCCAACAAAACATCGATTGATAAAACACGTTCAAAACCAATCAAGTACTCATTCAAAGAGTTACTTTCCCTTAAGCATCGTCTGGTGATTCAGGCTAAACCAAAACATTTTCAAACAAAGATCCAACCTCGATGGAATGCAAGATCAATTAACCACATCGACCAAACCTACAAATTTTATACCAAAAACAATGACAATGCTAACCGAAAACCCCACTACTCAAACTTCTGCATAAAATCCCAGACAAAAACTCTTCCCAACAACAATTCGAACTCCCTATATCCAATATATCCGATTGAGGGGGAGCACGATGATTCATCCTTCAAGGGGGAGCTTAAGAAAATCATCAAACAAGCTCTTTCCTGCACTCCTCTGAATTTAATAAAGACATATTTGAACAACGCACACCAAGGGGGAGAACCAATGTCAGGATCAAAAGATGGTGTGCATTGTAATCATTCCTCGACAACATTTCAAGACAACAACTAAGCCCATTCCAAGGGGGAGAGTTCAAGACATCAAAGAGCTCCCCGATACCCCTAAGTGTACAAGATTACGAAGATGATCAACAACAAGAGATTATCAACAACAAATCACATCTAAGTGGGAGATTGTTAAGCCCAGAATTATAGATATGATTTGTTGTAATGACTTAGTATAAATACCTCTTAACTAGCTTAGATTTTAAGCTTTCCCTTCACTTGTTACTCACACTTTACACCAACACCTTCACCTTAACCTCCACCTAGTTAACCTAATCCTCTCAACCTAGTGTATCCTAAACTTGGCACAATGTATTGATTGAAACAGATTCAGATTCATCTTGTGTTCATCACCATCTTCATTATACAATCACAGTTCATACATATATACATATACGATAGATACATACTTCTAATATATCACAGATTCATCTAGAACACGAATTAAAACTGATTTCTAATCCAAACAGTGTTCTTACCTGACGCCGGAGTAGATACGAAGCATTACCTGATGACGGAGCATTTGTGACATTGGAGGGTGATGCTGCTTCTGTTCTTCTGTTGTACATCGGTGTTCATAATGCCCAATAAATAACCCCCATTATTTGTTTTGTTTGTGTTCTCTTGTATTTTATTTTGTCCTCTTTAAGGCTCGGATTTAGATAACATTTCAAGTTGTCTAGGTTAGCTCCGTTTTATGTCTTCGAGCCTTTTTATGGTGGTTCTTTTGTATTCTTGTCTCTCTTGTGGAGATTTGTTTTAATATAGTTTTCGTTATTTGCCAAAAAAAATAAATAATAAATAAATAAATAATACAATCTACACATGTTTTAAAAGCCAAAGATACATATCATCTAACATGTTTCAAAACCAAAATGATCTAACGTATTTCAAAAGCAAAATCATCTAACATATTTCAAAACCTAAAATCATGAACAAATGAGACAATCAGGTACTATAACAAATTGAGGAATAAAACTACTTTAACTTTCAGACACTCTTGTAGAACTAATATGAAACTTATCCATTCATACATCATCATTGTTAAGTAAATAACTAATGACTAATTAGTCGAAGTGTACATAACTGAACTTATATAGTCAAGATGTGATGGAAATATATATAATGCCTTAAATATTATGCTAAGTAGTAGTTATACTGATCTCAAATTCTCAATGTACTCTAGTAAACTGTCTTTTTCTTTTCATAAAATATTACGAGTACTAATTAGCCAAAGTGTACATAACTCTAGCGAACTGTCTTTTTTCTTTCATATAATTGCCATCTGGTTGAACTTCAAACTGTTTTTTATTTGTTTCATCGAATGCCGCGAAGGAATGACATTGTGGCACTTAACTGAGAAAATTAACATTTGTTAATGACACTCTTCTTTTTAATTAACTTTTTTAAAAGAATCTTTTAAATCTTGCAAAGTAAAATAGGTTTACCTAGAAAAGAAAAATAATGTAAAATGATTACCTTTTTATGAGTTTTGTCAAATGTGTAGTGTTGGGGTTGATGCTCGGAACCACATTTTTCTTTCATGCAACTTGTTTACAAGCTTATTTACCAAAAATAAGCAAAACGAAGTGGTTTGTCTTGGCCCTCTTTTTACACGCTGGACGACGTCTTCATTTGGTTTGATGACTTTCAAGGCTCTCGGCTTCAAAAGGGATGACTATATAACATCATCAGTTTCATCACAACTACTCTATTGTGCATATGTCGGTTCAGAAATGATATAATTTTTGGTTCTTCTAGTATCAAATTATATAATAGTGTTTGAAGTTTTATAAAACTTAATTCTTTTTCTATTACATGTAATGGTGTATCCTAGGAGATACACGCATAAAAACATCAGTTTTATACAGAAAACTCGATCAAAGAGCATAAGAGATAGCTAAATTTGTTGATCTTCAGAGTTTACCGCCCAGCGTCCATCAGGCCGCCCAGCGTCAAGCGTAAGCCCTGCAGGCAGCTTCTATGCATAAGCCCTGTAACTCAGCGCGTGAACGGCACGCAGCCACGTCAGCGCACGCCACCGACATTCCGGATACTTCACGTAACAGAACCATTCAGTGATTGACACGTGTATCCCGTGAATTTCGGACATTCTACGCCTATAAATAGACCCCCTGGGTCACCACATTTGACATGATTTTGATCTGAACTTCAGTCAGAGAGAAGTACACTTTCTCTCTCACACAGTTCTTTCTCACTCTAAAATAACATTAGCCGCTTAGCAGCGGTACGCTAGACGGATCATTACAGATTGATCCACAGATTGATTGAGGCCACCCCACATATCTTACATCTGTGTTCCGGGTCTGCAGAGATTATTTCTCGAGGACAAACAACAATCAACAGTATACGCCACACGCTGAGCAGCTAATTTTCTGTACTAGTACCTTACAGCCGCTATACGGAAAATCGTACTAACAGATGGCGCCACCCGTCTCAAAGACCACCAAAACCACCAAGAGCACGAAGGCAACTGAAACAACCTCATCAAAAACAACACTTGAGCCAGTCGATGAAAACCTCATTGAAAACATACCAGTTGATCAGTTAACTCTTGAAGAGACTTCTGTTGAAGAAGAAGATCATTTGAACACTGACACAGCAGATGGTCAAGTTCATGAAACCATACCACGATTGAGAAAACCATTGATGGAAGGTTCCAGCACAGGAATATGGAAGGCCAGGCGAGGAACACATAATGTCTCTTTCAAGAAGACTTCTGATGTGAACGCTAGGCATAACAGCAAAGGAAAGTCAATTTCCGAATCACAATTGTCCAAGCTATTCAATCAGCTGAATGCCTTAGTTGATGATACGGACAATCAACACAGTGATGAAGGTTTTTTGGACGATGATTGGAATTTTGAAGAAGAAGGTGAACAGTTCTTTATGACTGAAGAAATGGCAAGCAAGTTACTGGATGGAATTTTAACTAAAACAGCACCATCATGATTTAAACAAAAGTTAGCACAACCAACCATCCGTGCAACAGCTGTGGATAATTTGTTTGCTTTGATTACTGGTGATGAAGCTATCAAACCATCAGCAATGGCAGAATCAACACAGTGTTTTATTCCTCAAATTGCAGATTATCCATTACTAAGAAATTTGGGAATTCCATCTATCGGTGTTTATGATGGTACAACAGATCCAGAAGATTTTCTGACTATGTTTGAAGGTGTCATGAGGATACAGCATTGGGAAGACGAAACTGCGATCCATATGTTTCCAATGGTATTGCAGAAAATGGCAAGAGAGTGGTTTGCTAGCTTGCCACCAAGAAGTATTACCAGTTTTCTTGATTTGAGGGCAAAGTTCGTGATGCAGTATCAGAGTTTGAGAAGCTGCACGTTGTCACATCTTGATGCACATGAGATAACAATGCGTCAGAATGAATCATTGAGTGATTTCATGAAACGTTATACCATTGAATGTCAGAAAATACCAGACATACCAGAGTCTCAGCTTGTTTCAGGATTTATATTTTGTCTCGATCAGCGACGTTTTGGACGATTAATTCATGCTTTACGTTATGATATTCCAAAAACATTGCATCAAGCGTTGGGAATTGCTCAGAAGCATTTACGAGCAGGCGAAATGGGATATCCAAGAGTGGATAATTATCAGAGAAATTTCAGGCAGCAAGGCGGAGAGCGGAACAGGAATGACAATTATCAGAGGCAACGGGCTATGACAATAATTACCAGCAACAGCAGAGCGGTTGGAGAGGAAATAATCATCCAAATGACAATTATCACCATCGAAAGCCATTAGACAGGCATCCACTTATTATGGCATTAACAAAAACTCCAAAAGAAATCTTGTTCACAGAGCCAATTAAGGAATCATTTCACCCTCCACCGCCGATGAAAGAGCGTCAGGGACCACAGAGTGACAAGTGGTGTGACTTCCATGAGGTATATGGACATGAAACAGATAATTGCAAGTCATTAATGAGGGAGATCATTGCAAAGATCAAGGCTGGCGAGCTAAATCATCTTTTTCCAGGAAAAAAGTATCGACGAAATGATCCAAACAAACATTTTGCTTGGCAGGGAAAAATACGTCACGGAGGACGGCGTGACAGGAACAGAAGAGAAGAAAGGAATGATGAAAGGGATCCAACCCCTGAAATGCACATCAAGGTCATATGGAATGAGACAGAGGAAAATGAAACATACGGAGAACGCAGCACGGAGAGCTGGATGTATGCTCCAATCATATTTCATACCATTCCAAATTGGCGCCTGTCAGAAGAGCCTGTGGTCATTTCAGCTGTAATAGCAAACAGAAACATCACTCGCATTTATACTGACACAGGTAGTGAAGCAGATATTTTGTATTTGCATTGTTTTAAGGAATATCCGTTCAGCGTGAAGGATCGGCTACGCTACACGAACTTAAAGATTGCTGGTATCACGGGTGAATCTGTAACAGCCCAACCCGTTAACCAACCAAATACGCGTTAAAAAAAAATTTTGTATACTCAGTGTAGTGCGCGGCGCGCACCACCCTCTGTGCGCGGCGCGCACAGAGGCCTGGACAGTTCTGATCAACTTGTTCGTTTCACGCGAAAAGATCTTCGACTTCCCGACACAATTAGACCAAACGGTTTTCACAACACATTATAATAAGTAAAACTAACACGTTTTGATAATAAACAAGTTTTACGACACCGGGCCCACATCGGCCCGTTTTACGAGTTAAGTACGAAGTACAATTTTCGACCCCAGTTTCTAACACAAAATAAAAGCCGAGCATGGCGATTGGGGATACGCTATCCAATCCTAATCCAAATCCAAAGCAAGTCCACTAATCCCCGCGCTCACCCGATCCACCGTCTCCAAAGCAAATCTATAAAAAAAGGTAAACAACGAGAGGGTAAGCTAACGCTTAGTGAATGCAATAATTATACATATACATATATAATATACCTACTTGCATACACTTACACAAATACCTCATACACGCTAGCAAGTTACATAGCATACCTTCGCAAGTATAACTCTAAATTCTTCAAGACCACAAGCTAGCACCACAACAACATATATATAACTCGAATAATATAAAATGTTACACTACAACACGTCACCATGGTTAACCGATTACACAAGGGAATGGTACTTCGAATTTCCCACCGGTATTCATAACAACCGTTAGTGTACAACGAAATATATCACTAATCCCTAGGCCATTCGGACAACGAAATATCCGTTCAAAGCAATCGTTAGTGTACAACGAAATATATCACTAACTCTTGGTCGGATTGGACAACGAAATATCCGTTCAAAGCAATCGTTAGTGTACAACGAAATATATCACTAACTCTTGGTCGGATTGGACAACGAAATGTCCATCGTTAGTGTACAACGAAATATATCACTAACTCTTGGGCAATTTGGACAACGAAATATCCATCGTTAGTGTACAATGAAATATATCACTAACTTTGGTGGTATAGACAACGCATACCCAGCCCCTCCCCCGCCCTACAAATAGATACATTATATACGCACATGTATAATCATTCCACTCACCTTGTCGCCTTGATGAAATGCTACCGAATAATCCGCAACTCGCCGATGAAATGTACCTATTCCATCATCACAATTACAACAACACACTTAGAGTGGATTTACAAACCAACTCAATTCGACCCTTAGTGCAAATTCGACCAATTGCACTTACAAACCCAAAACGCGCCCAAACTAACTAATAATCACTAACACAAGTGAAAATGGTCTTACTATGCCAATTGAACCCAATCTTAAGTGTTAAACACTTATCATTCTCAAAATCAACCAAAACCCCAATTTTGACTCATTTCCAAAATTAGTCTTTCAAATACACAAAATGGGTTCTAACACTTCCATAATCACTAATCCTAGTGATTAAACCTAAATACAAGTCCTAATCATGGCCAATTTGTTCACCAACCCAAAATCCACCAACAACAACCAATAACCCGATTACTAGCATCAATAAACTCACTTCATGAGCTTAAATGGGTTTCCTAACAATTTTAAGTTCAAACTCTAACTCGAGTACCAAAATCAACCAATGAAATTCGGAGTTTGAACTTACCGAAACTACCACAATGTAGCCGTGAACGAGATGAACAACTTTAAAACTCGAGCTTTGGTGAGAATCCAACTCCTTCTTCCCCAAATGAAGTTTTCTCTCTCTAAACTCTTCTCTCACTAGGGTTTGGAGATAAGAGTGATGAATGGATGTGAAATTGATCCACAATTGGATCCAAACCAGTTGATATGGCAACAGATCCGACCCCAAGTGAAATAACCAAAATGCCCATCATTAAACTCAAAAAGCAGAAAAATAGAATCCTGTCGCTGGCAGTGTGGGCGGCGCGCTCACTTAGTGGTGCGCGGCGCGCACAGTGGTCTGAGCAGTTTCCTGAGCTTTTTAATTTACGCCATGCACTATACATTTATGTACGCCATTTGCACTCTATGTACCATGAATATTTGGGTGTTACAACTCTCCCCCACTTAGAATCGATCACGTCCTCGTAATCCTCGTCACTTAACCGTCCGGATATACACTCCACGGTCCTCAACATAAGTTCCAAATTCGATCTCCACCACATTACGCATTAATCCGAAGATTATTCCAATAACTAAAAACACACTTGTACGCGTTCCGAAACGTGCAATACATACAACATCCGAAATCCATAACGATCACTTGGAATACGAGAGACCGCCACGTACTCTTCCAACTTCTCTAGGCAATCCTTCTCTAAGAGTCACCATTAATAACCAAATCGTCACCCACGATCTATTAAAATTCACAAATTCAAGCACAAGAATTTGTTAAATCCCTCCAATCGGGAAAACTCAACCGATCTCGTACCGAGATATCAATCCCTGGACGTACTCTCACCAAGTACAATGCTAAGAACAACCAAGTATCAACCTAAGGTCAACGACCCAAACGATGAACACCAAGCAAAAACGAATCCTTACGGATAACACTTACCCCTAGCATCCCCCGTAGTGCGCAAACACGGCTAGTACGCAACTATCGTACATCGTAAGCAAGCGACCAAAACCGCTAACGTCCAAATCGACTAAGGCATCACATGTTCAAATCGTGTGAGTAAAACACGGCTATTACTCACAAACACGGCTATGTGTATAAATATGGAATGTGGACAACACATGAATGGTACTCCCATTCCGATATGGTTATACCACGATTAACCAATAATACATGGGAATGATACTTCGGATTTCCCATCGGTGTTCCCAACAACCGTTAGTGTACAACGAAATATAACACTAACCCCCGAGGTGTTCCAAAACGGCTATGCAACACTATTACCAACGTGTGAGTAAAAATCGGCTATTATTCACCACCATGTGCACAAAATGGCTATGTGCACAATTCATACGGTCAATTAACATCATAAACCTACAAGTAACGGTTCTTTCCGAAAACCGCTCACCATCAATCACAACCAAGAGTGGTTAACTAAGAGCTAATCCTTCCGGATATCACTCATCACCTATCGCTAGTCAAATGCGGTCAACCTAGAGATAACCCCAAATAAACACATACACGTAAGCACCTCGTAGTACACAATAATGGCTATCGTGTAACTACCACCCAAAGTATACGATAATGAGGCATTTTACCCTTTCTCAAAGTCCCATTATGCTATTTCCAAAGGTAACCAAACGGCTAACACAATCGAGCCAAGAACCACCCATATTGCGCATAGGCACAACAATAATTCCCTAGAAGAGAATCCAGCACGCACATCCCTTAACCGAGGGATCTTACCTTGCTCGTCGAACGCGTAAATTATCTCCCAATGAGATTTACCACATCACCACCTCGGTGATAATTTAAATCCAAAAACCATTAGTACAATTTATTCCAAATCGTACTTTTACCACAATCGACCAATGTAGGTCTCAACACTAGCTTCGAATCCCTACGAGCATCGTCCAAATACCACTACAATAGAACACCTTCGTGCGAGAGTACAAACTCCCCCACTTAGAACTCCGCTCCGTAACCACATCACCGAACAATAGCATCCCGTGGAACGACCACTTATCAATATACACAACCAATATCCTCATTGGTCATAGTCCTCGAATTCTCATGGATTCGTTTTCAACAATAAATCCCGACGATAAACACATGCTCACTCTCACGGAAGGAGTGACCACTAATCCAACAACTAATGCGCCATTTGCATTATCATAACCCCTAAAAGAGAGACGAGGTACACCCGTCTTGCATAGTTCCTAATACGCACGTCATCAAACCTTGCTCCAACTTTGAGCATACGAAGGTTTTTAACCTATCCTTAAACACTTCAAACGAAGAGTTTACCACAAATTTCGCAACTTAAACCTTGCAATGCTCTGGTTGCTCTAGCTTGTCAAATTTCCACCTAGTCACTCATGTACTTAAGGGTTTCTCCCCGGTACCCTAAGTACAATGTAACCGCAACAACATCGGAGTCAATCACCACGCTAGTAGGTATGAAAGAGGCACCTAATGTTGCGTCCCGTAGACTCCATTACTAACATTCATCTAGGCCAAACACTTGATCTCAATAGTTCTGTCCACTCGACGAACCTCATGGTTCATCAACTTCAACACGAAAGCGAGCACGCTCTAACATTCGAACACCAAAGCCCATTTCCATGGCTTGGTAGAAATGCTTTCCGAAACATTAAGGAATGCTTAGTTGCACCAAGTCTTACGCCCTTCGCCCGACAACCAAACGTCACTATAGGGTACTTCCATTAGGAACTTCACCCATAACAATAAAATGAGCAACACAATGCACTCAACAAAACCGTACACATCGGCACACAATAAATATTCAAAGGACATATTTATTAAAAACGAAAAGTGCCTTAACGTCCCCTTACGGCATTTGCCGCCGCCAACTCGAGACAATCCGGCTTGCGATGTCCCTCTTTATGACAATATTAGCACATTCCGTCATCACTTCTCGGTATCATGCACTCCCATAGCTTGTGGCCCCTAACACCACAATTGAAACATCTAGGCACACGAGAACTCGTAATTCCTTTCTCTACATTTCCCATGCTCACACTTGCACCCTTAGCCTTCTTACTTGGAGCACCATACGAATCAACCCTTCTCTTACTAGAAGGTTCACCAATTATCGATCGCGAATGCGATTCAAAGCCCCTAGCCACGGTGAATAACTCCGCGAACGAGTTCACTTGACCGATGCTAATTTTGTTCCGTAAGTCATCATTCAAAGCTCAACAGAAATCTTCCATCAACATACGATTATTCCCAATATACTCCGGGCAAACACGAGCCTTTGCCATAAAGGTCGTCTTGAGAGTACTCAAATCCATAGAACCTTGCTGCATATTTCGTAACTCATTACGCAAGTCCAACAAATCCGCTCGAGTCCGGAACTCCTCGAAGAATTCCTTCTTAAAATCGTCCCACGATAACCCCTTAAATGCTTCACCGCCAACAATATCAATCTTACCATCCAACCACTCCCTTGCCCTACCCCGCAACAAGCTAGTAGCGAGTCTCGTCCTCTTCTCGGGAGGGCAATCAATAGAACGAAAACACCCTTCGGCATCCGAGATCCATGTTGTGCTTATCAAAGGATCCGGTTTCCCGTCATATATCGGAGGTTTAGTCTTCATGAAGCTCTTACGACAACGCTCCATTTCACCATTACTTCGAAAATCGTAATACATCCTACCCATTTGCTCCGCAACGGCGGCCTCAACTCTAGCATTAAACTCAACGTCGTTCGTCTCGATCCCATTTCCCGTCACCATTTTAAGAAATGCAAAGATTAGATCATGAACGTATAGAACCATACATGCAACGTCGCCTCATCTTGCTCAATAATCGTCTTGCATAACTTGTTAGACATGATTTGCACCCGTATTAATGATAGCTAGTCACTAATACGCGAACACGTCGCATCCACTCGTTAGTACCACGACCATCTTGCTCGATGATTTTCTCAAACACAAACATAAACACAAAACAACGCATTAGTATATTAATAACATCCGCATATTAATATAAACGTTAGTCCACCTATAAACTAGGTCACTAACCAATTTCCCTTTCCGAACCGTAATCCTACAAGTCCCGCAGTAATTTTGCACACATAAAAGTCTAAGTCTAGGCACCTATCTCAAGTCACCTAAATCCCTTAGACCATGCTCTGATACCACTTGTAACAGCCCAACCCGTTAACCAACCAAATACGCGTTAAAAAAAAAATTTGTATACTCAGTGTAGTGCGCGGCGCGCACCACCCTCTGTGCGCGGCGCGCACAGAGGCCTGGACAGTTCTGATCAACTTGTTCGTTTCACGCGAAAAGATCTTCGACTTCCCGACACAATTAGACCAAACGGTTTTCACAACACATTATAATAAGTAAAACTAACACGTTTTGATAATAAACAAGTTTTACGACACCGGGCCCACATCGGCCCGTTTTACGAGTTAAGTACGAAGTACAATTTTCGACCCCAGTTTCTAACACAAAATAAAAGCCGAGCATGGCGATTGGGGATACGCTACCCAATCCTAATCCAAATCCAAAGCAAGTCCACTAATCCCCGCGCTCACCCGAGCCACCGTCTCCAAAGCAAATCTATAAAAAAAGGTAAACAACGAGAGGGTAAGCTAACGCTTAGTGAATGCAATAATTATACATATACATATATAATATACCTACTTGCATACACTTACACAAATACCTCATACACGCTAGCAAGTTACATAGCATACCTTCGCAAGTATAACTCTAAATTCTTCAAGACCACAAGCTAGCACCACAACAACATATATATAACTCGAATAATATAAAATGTTACACTACAACACGTCACCATGGTTAACCGATTACACAAGGGAATGGTACTTCGAATTTCCCACCGGTATTCATAACAACCGTTAGTGTACAACGAAATATATCACTAATCCCTAGGCCATTCGGACAATGAAATATCCGTTCAAAGCAATCGTTAGTGTACAATGAAATATATCACTAACTCTTGGTCGGATTGGACAACGAAATATCCGTTCAAAGCAATCGTTAGTGTACAACGAAATATATCACTAACTCTTGGTCGGATTGGACAACGAAATGTCCATCGTTAGTGTACAATGAAATATATCACTAACTCTTGGGCAATTTGGACAACGAAATATCCATCGTTAGTGTACAACGAAATATATCACTAACTTTGGTGGTATAGACAACGCATACCCGGCCCCTCCCCCGCCCTACAAATAGATACATTATATACGCACATGTATAATCATTCCTCTCACCTTGTCGCCTTGATGAAATGCTACCGAATAATCCGCAAATCGCTGATGAAATGTACCTATTCCATCATCACAACTACAACAACACACTTAGAGTGGATTTACAAACCAACTCAATTCGACCCTTAGTGCAAATTCTACCAATTGCACTTACAAACCCAAAACGCGCCCAAACTAACCAATAATCACTAACACAAGTGAAAATGGACTTACTATGCCAATTGAACCCAATCTTAAGTGTTAAACACTTATCATTCTCAAAATCAACCAAAACCCCAATTTTGACTCATTTCCAAAATTAGTCTTTCAAATACATAAAATGGGTTCTAACACTTCCATAATCACTAATCCTAGTGATTAAACCCAAATACAAGTCCTAATCAAGGCCAATTTGTTCACCAACCCAAAATCTACCAACAATAACCAATAACCCGATTACTAGCATCAATAAACTCACTTCATGAATTTAAATGGGTTTCCTAACAATTTTAAGTTCAAACTCTAACTCGAGTACCAAAATCAACCAATGAAATTCGGAGTTTGAACTTACTGAAACTACCATAACATAGCCGTGAACGAGATGAACAACTTTAAAACCCGAGCTTTGGTGAGAATCCAACTCCTTCTTCCCCAAATGAAGCTTTCTCTCTCTAAACTCTTCTCTCACTAGGGTTTGGAGATAAGAGTGATGAATGGATGTGAAATTGATCCACAATTGGATCCAAACCAGTTGATATGGCCACAGATCCGACCCCAAGTGAAATGACCAAAATGCCCATCATTAAACTCAAAAAGCAGAAAAATAGAATCCTGTCGCTGGCAGTGTGCGCGGCGCGCTCACTTAGTGGTGCGCGGCGTGCACAGTGGTCTGAGCAGTTTCCTGAGCTTTTTAATTTACGCCATGCACTATACATTTATGTACGCCATTTGCACTCTATGTACCATGAATATTTGGGTGTTACAGAATCAATAAGAGCAGTTGGTAAAGTGAAACTGGATGTCACACTGGGAACACACCCTTTAGTCCGTACAGAAATTGTAAACTTTACAGTTCTTGATGGCAGATCACGGTTCAGTGCGTTGTTTGGTAGACGGACACTTCGCAAATTAGGAGCAATTACCGCTACACCGCATGCAGAATTGCGGTTCCCAACACCAAATGGTGTAACAGTAATACACTCTGAATATGTTGGACCACCAAGGGAGAGATCAGTTGTTCATAACACTCCAGGGAATTTTGTCAGGGGGGAATCATCAAGGCAGTTGTTCAGTAGAAATGATGTGAACGGGTACTTCAAACCACCTAAAATGTGACAACATTGAAAGCAGGACGCAACACGGTACACGGAAGACAGTATAACAGCATGAATCTCGCAGAACAGTTTTTATCACATTTTTAATTTTCATCAGTTCAGGCAACAACACAATACACTTTTTGTAATTTTCTAATTGGGACTTGATCACCCCATGCGAAGATATTACACAAAAATGTTGTATGTGTGACAGTATTATCAATAAAATTTTAAATTTTTCTTACGCACAGCATTACGCGTTCGAATGTAAAGCATGGCATTCATTCCTACCCACATAAGGCAAGGCATTTTTATGCCCCCGATGGTAGAAGCTCTTGTGTCAACATTATAGACACAAGGGATTGGCTAGCGTAAAGTATTTACTTCGCTAGAGGGCACCGAGGCAAAACTAAAGATCTCATAATGTCATGACATACAAAATGGTTTATCACAACGGCATAAATCCATTTATAACTTGTAAACAGAAAAAATTAAATAATACAAGTGTATTTTGTAAGCAGCACAAAACCTAAGTGCAACACGCTAGACGAAACATCGCTAGTTCCATAAACAGAATTTTCTCCAACACATTTACCAAATATTACAAACATATAGACAGAATACCAACATTATAATTCATTCATATCCTATTTCAGAAGTTATTGAAAGACTTCTCGATATTTCTTCATAAAATAATTCAGCTAAAGCAGAACGGAGAAAGGATACATTGTTTACGCAGCAATCATAGAATTATACATGATTTGCTCAATACAAACCAGATATACAATTTTTAACCTGAATATACAATGACATTTAGGTAGCAGTATACTTTAGATCCATAAAGGGGAATTCTATGATGGTGCATTACGGACAACGGACGATGGATAACAGTTCAATACATAATCAAAAATCAGTTTAAGACAAACATCATTTCATATGACATGATATATGAAATTTACATACGTATAGCAACAATATAATAAAAGCAACAGAGCATGCTAACATTAAGCATAACAACAGTATATACAAACGAATTATCAACATCAAGTTGTTACATATTAACATTACAGAGAAAATATGTTCTTAAATAGGCACATCTAAAATGTCCTTAACTGACACATCTTCCCTAGCACACACCTCCTTCACAGAGTTAATCTTCAAAGACATTACTTCATGGCCACTTTCAGTCTGGCATCAGCATCTGGTTTGATAAACTTTGCAATAGCAGCTGGTAGGGGGTCCGGTTTCGCAGGAAGGGCATCCAAAATTTCCAAAGTGGCATCTGAAAGATCACTTTCTATCGATGCCTCCAGATATTTATCAAAAGTTTGGCCAACAAGGGGATAACTCAATACCCTCTGCACTAGCGCAGGAATCCCATTCTTCAAATCCACAATTTTTTTCTCTGAAATAGCAGCAGTGATGGTTTTTTCATCAGCATGACATTTTTCTCGTTCAACCATCCTTTTCAACTCTTCCATTTCTTTCAACAGTTTTTCTTTCTCTTCTATAACCTTCTCTTTCTCAGTCCTCTCAGCAACGCATTTTTTCTCAACTAGCTGCAGTGCCTCCTCCTTCTTTTGCGCTAAGTCCACTGCTGTTTTCCACTTCAGATTAACATCTTTTAGCTCAACTTCCATCCTTTTCAATTTGCTGGCATTCTGGAGAGCATTATCAACAAGACTTGATTGAGCCTCTTGCATTTTCAGGCTATGAAGAACATGCTGATTCAGAAGCACTAGTGATGCAGCAGTTGATTGGCAACTTTGTTTAAGGGTCATTACAGATAAGGATGTCGAAAGATCAGCAATCATATTTCCCTACAAAAATAAACTACATATTCAGAAATCACAAACAAAATAGTCAATGCAAATGTATTTTTATGAGTCAACTGGAGAAATGTACCTTCAGAAAATTAACAAAGCTCTCAGATTTGTTAACAGGATTTTCCACAAAGCTTCTTAAGCTGGCTAGAGGGACAACGGAAGGCGGTTGAGAAGATGATGAAGACTGTGTTGTACCTATTTTTGTGGAAGTTATTAGATTGGTGAAGGGAGGAGTTTTGACAATGTTATCCTCATCGGTTCCTTCATCCTCTCCTTCTTCATCATTATCATCTTCATCATTAATATCTTTACCACTCTTATCACTACTAGCAGTGGTTTCATCACCACCTGTTGACAAAGTTGGTTCTGCATTCAAGATAACCAACTTTCCAGAATAAGCATTAACACATATTATACATATTATGTCAAGGCAGAAAACAATATTGAAAACATACTCCTTTTCTTTGCTTGTTGAGAAGCATTTTCAGTTGCACGCTTCCATAGACGCTTTGTGCGTTTCCCAGTTTTCTTGGCGGTAGGCGGTTTTGGATTAGTCTCAGTAATTTCCACATCAGATGAAGAGGGCTGTGCGGTATCATCATTACCACCTTCCGTAGGCCGTTCAGGGCTATTCAGTTGCTCTTCAAAAATAGTGTCTTTCACCTTATCGGCCTCAAGTTCAGCAGCAGTCTTTGGCCGTTCAGTAACAGTAAGAGAATCTAGATTGGCCTTCTTAAATACTTTAAAGACCTGCATTTCTTCTTCTGCAAAAAACCAGACACATTAAATGCATAGCAATAAAAATGCATTCTACAATGACATAGTGCAAATAAGGCATATTTATAAATTGCCTACCACAGTCTTTCCAGTGCAGCACTGGTACAAATCCAGCACGCCAATTATCACTCATCCCACAACGTGCTAAAATAGCTTCGTTATCAGCACATGAACGTTGTGGTAGTTCCAACGATTTTCACTCTTCAACAGTTGTTCTCTCATCATCAGACAAAATAATTGATTTACTTATTCCTATTTTAGTTTTCCTCCACTTTCGAATGTTTGCCCAATTGTCCTGTATAACTCTTTCGTTAACAAAAAAGAATGGTTCTTTCCATTTTTTCAAGGAGGTTTCTTTCGTTCCGGTAAAGGCCTTATTAGCTTTACAATCAAAAGTGTACCAGAATTTACTCACCAATCGTGTTCTAAACAACTCGTGAAAAACCTTTATACTTGGAATTTTCCCAACAGCATTACAGTACAATTCAAAAAGCACAATTTTTTGCAAACCAAATGGGTGAATTTGACTAAGGCCAATCCAATAATGAGATAGGAGTTCTTGCAAGAAAGTGGTGGGAGGAATACGAAGGTTACCTATTGTAAGTTGAAGCTTGTACAGTGTAATCATCTTTTTCGGATGTTTGTATGCCCTATCATCAGGAGAAGGAACTATGGGGTTCAACAAACTAAGGTTCCTATGATCTATACACAGTCTATCTATTTCGGCTTCAGTGATACTCGACGGAATAGTGCTCACATCTCGGTTATCTCTTTGAGATGAGGTGCTGCTGGATTCGGCCATGGTAGCGAAAAAATAAAAAGGAGAAGAAGACGAGTAATGAATAATTGCACTAACCTTGTACTTAATAGCTTTGCTAAAACGATTAATTGCAGTTATCTTCAAAGCGGACGAACGGTTTTCGAAAGCGGAAACAGAAAAGAGGAACGGCTTATTTATAATTCAACTGATGGATGACAAAGGGATGAGATTGAGACACGTGTATGGATCAGATTAAATGAACAAAACAATTTGAATTTCAAAAATAAATCAGAACGATTTTGGGGGCAAATTCATAATTGCTAAAATGACGTCAGAGCAGAAAATCAGACGGCTACAGCAGTTTTGTGTCTTCAAGAAAAAATGCATCTTTTATTTTTAGTTTAATGACTTTATTTTTTACAAAAATAAAGACATTAAACTGGGGGGACTTAATAGTATATCCTAGGAGATACACGCATAAAAATATCAGCTTTATACAGAAAACTCGATCAAAGAGCATAAGAGATAGCTAAATTTGTTGATCTTCAGAGTTTACCGCCCAGCGTCCATCAGGCCGCCCAGCGTCCATCAGAAGCCCTGCAGGCAGCTTCTATGCATAAGCCCTTTAACTCAGCGCGTGAACGGCACGCAGCCACGTCAGCGCACGCCACCGACATTCCGGATACTTCACGTAACAGAACCATTCAGTGATTGACACGTGTATCCCGTGAATTTCGGACATTCTACGCCTATAAATAGACCCCCTGGGTCACCACATTTGACATGATTCTGATCTGAACTTCAGTCAGAGAGAAGTACACTTTCTCTCTCACAAAGTTCTTTCTCACTCTAAAATAACATTAGCCGCTTAGCAGCGGTGCGCTAGACGGATCATTACAGATTGATCCACAGATTGATTGAGACCACCCCACAGATCTTACATCTGTGTTCCGGGTCTGCAGAGATTATTTCTCGAGGGCAAACAACAATCAACAGTATACGCCACACGCTGAGCAGCTAATTTTCTGTACTAGTACCTTACAGCCGCTATACGGAAAATCGTACTAACAACATGCAAGAAGTAAACTTGTTCTAGCTAGATGGGCTGTTTGGTTAAACAACCTCATGTAATTTGTTCTTTGTTTTGCTAGCTCCTTCCTAATTTTTTTTTAATAAATTTTTCCATCCAAAATAATAAATATAATAAATAATAATAGTAATAATAATTACTAATTAATGGGAGGTGATCCTCAAACACTACTTTTTGATCTGTGTACACCTAATTACCTATTTTATCTTTAATCATACTTACAATAATAATATAAGTTCAATTATCTAGATTAATTTAGGGACAAAACTGTAAGTTTATGAGACAAAATTATAAATGAATCAAAAAGTGGTGTGTGAGGATCACCTCCCCTAATTAATAGTGAGTAATCATAAAATATAAAGAGATGATCCTTACAACAAGGTCAACTCTTCTGCATTTTCTTTTTTTATAACCTTATATATTGTATATTATAATTTATCATATTATATTATGTTTTATTAATTTTATATAAATGAAAATAATTATATTATTCCTTTCCAACCTGCCCCTACCACAAGAACCTTAACCACATAGAGGAACCCAAGTCTCATGTTGAACGAAAGACACTACTTCATTTGATAATGACATTCTAGTTCTTATCCATTTTATGTTAAAAATTAATTGACCTATTATTTTTTTATTCATATAGTTCATAATCGTGCTTTAATGACCAGTAGGTAAAGTAATGATGGATAATTAATTGGATATACACTGTCATGCTTTTCCTTAAATAGCTCTCAAATTTTGTTACTCTAAATATTTATCAAATTTTGCATACAAGATTCTGTGCAGATATCCATATCCAGTAGCGAAGATGATTATTTACTCAGACCATCTTTATCGCTGGGCGTATTGCTGGGTGAGGTGGGGTGCTTGATGAGCGTGCTGACATACCGGTGTGTAATGGGGTGGAGTGTTAAGTGGCGTGTTGGGTGATGTGTTAAAATCTGATTAAAAGTTGGGTGAAAAAGAGGATAAAAACTAAATAAAAAGTGGGGAAAATACCCAACACGCCTAAAACTTTTACGTGCTCACTTGATGCACTTGACCAACACACACACCAACACGCCTTGTTATGGGGTGCTAGGTGGCGTGTTGGCCAACACATGCACACCAACATGCCGCATTAAAGGTGATCTCAGATGTACTCAATTAATAGAGTTACTCCGTGAGTGTTTGTGGGCCCTTTCGCTGATAGGCGGCTAACCTGAGTTTAAACATAAATTCTCTTTTATAAGAATAACCACAATCCGTTCTTCATTCAATATGGACTAGAGAAGTTCTATGACTGCAATATTATTAAAAGTAGGAGCTGATTCGTACACCACCAAATTTAGCCATACACCACCAAATATGCATTACAGTGTTGTACAGTACAATATTTTAATGCACCTTTGGTGGTGTATGGCTAAAATCTAGTGGTGTACGAATCACCTCCCAAATTTTGTTAAGTTATAGTAATGTTTTTGTAGGAACGATTAAATGGTATTAATCGATCTAATCTTCAATATTGAGTGCGGAATAACTCGGTATTGAGTTTAATATTAAAAAGACTCAATTAACCTATGATCTAATGATTAAAACGACTTTAATACTTAATAGATCAGTAAACCAAAGTGCTAGACCCGTAAACAATCGAATTTACTGCTAGAGATGTGTTTTGGTTCGTAACCCTAACAATGAACCCGAAACTTTCAATACATAAGGTCTGCACGTGTAACCGTGCGGTTGCACTTGTACCCGTACGAATTTGTAACTGCATCCGTGCAGTTACACATACAGTAAGTATATTAACTTTAATTGCAATTAATTGATCGTATAAACAATTGTAAACGTTAACAACCATTAATTGATTATCCAAGTGCTTACTTAGTCTTAATAAATATGAATACGCTATAATGAACTCGGAACTTACGTTCATGCACTAACCGTTTTTGAATTACTAATATTCCAAGATGATTGACAATATAAACTAGAAAAAGATGTTTACAAGTTCATTATTTTTGGAAAATTTTATGAAGAAATCATTGAAATAAGAGAAAATGATTGGAAGCAAAGTGGGTCAGGAACACACGTTAGGTTCAGGCAAACCCATGTGCCCACATGGCCCTTTACACACACATTTTGAAAAAAACCTTCCACAGTAATATTTTCATAATATGGGGGTTTAAATGCAAGAAGTATGAAGCTGAGGGGTTTTGATTTACATAGGATCAAAATCTAGCATTTAGCCATTTGGATGCTAGAGTACGGGTATTTTTGTTTTGTTTTTTTTTTTTTTTTTAATTCCTATTTCGACGTATAAGGAATTTAGAGTGTGTACAAATGTGGCACAAATTGTGTCCTATTGACTTGTTGTGTTCAAATCATTAAGTATATTTTATATTTTATTGTTAAAAGCACATTATAAATATGCAACTATGTTGGATATGATATACACTTTCTAATCTTTTCCTCCCATGTACATATCTCAATGAAAAAAAAAAATAATAAACCACCCATTTTTCTACTTTTCTAGTCACTGACATCTCGCCACTTGGAGGGTTTCGTATTCTGTAGTGATTAATAATATGCATTTTGACTTCCACATGTAGAGACCCGTTCTAATCCATCTGGACGAATACATTACATTTAGTTACATCGCGAGGTACTTGACCTCTATATGATACATTTTACAAACATTGCATTCGTTTTTAAAAGACAAACTTTCATTTCATCGAAAGTTGACGGCATGCATAACATTTCATAATATATCCAACTATAATTGACTTAATAATAATCTTGATGAACTCAACGACTCGAATGCAACGTCTTTTGAAATATGTCATGAATGATTCCAAGTAATATCTCTAAATGTGCAAATGCACAGCGGAAGATTTCTTTCATACCTGAGAATAAACATGCTTTAAAGTGTCAACCAAAAGGTTGGTGAGTTCATTAGTTTATCATAATCATTCATTTCCATCATTTTAATAGACCACAAGATTACATATATTGTCACGCGTAACTCGCGAATTAAAATTCATTCATATGGTGAACACCTGGTAACCGACCTTAACAAGATGCATATAGAATATCCCCATCATTCCGGGACTCACATCGGACATGATAAATCGAAGTACTAAAGCATCCGTAACCCGGATGGGGCTTGTTGGGTCCGATAGATCTATCTTTAGGATTCGCGTCAATTAGTGGCAATTATCATAAACACTAATTCTTAGACTACCAAGCTAAAAGGGGGCATATTCGATTCGATAATCCAACCATAGAATATAGTTTCGTTTACTTGTGTCTATTTCGTAAAACATTTATAAAAGCAGCGCATGTATTCTCAGTCCCAAAATATATATTGCAAAAACATTTAAAAAGGGAGCAAATGAAACTCACAATACGATATTTTGTAGTAAAAATATGCATACGACGGAACTGAACAATGCAAGGTTGACCTCGAATTCACGAACCTATATTATATATATATATATATATATATATATATATATATATATATATATATATATATATATATATATATATATATATATATATATATATATATATATATATATTAAAAACATATAATAACAACTAACGAGTTGATATATTAATATTTTACATATCATATTACTAATTAAGTTATATTTATCCTATGTATTTTAGGTAGTTAATATTTATTTCTATATTACATTTATTAATATTAATATAGTAAATACTTATTAAAGTAGTTTAATAATATAATATTTATCATTAATCAATATATTAAAAGTAGAAATTTATTTCATAGTTTATATATGATAAGACTATATATTTATATTAATTAACATATTTTATATATAGCTTACTTAATGTCATAAAAATTTAATAATATATAATATTAATATATTTGTAATGTATTTTTGTAAAATAATATTTATTTGTAATAATAACAATAATAGTGATAATAAAAATGATACTTTTGATAATGATAATTTTTAATATAAATGGTATTAATAATAATTTCAATAATGATACTAATACTAATAACCTAAATGATATTAATAATAATGTTAATTCTAATATCAATGTTAGTAATAATAATAACAATAATTTTATTAATCATTTTAATACTAAGGATAATAATTTTGATAGAAATGATAATAATAATAATAATAATAATAATAATAATAATAATAATAATAATAATAATAATAATAATAATAATAATAATAATAATAATAATAATAATAATAATAATAAAAAAAATGAGTAATAAGTAAACTATCTCAATGAAGTAGTCCTTAAAAAATGCCCAAGTCCGGGTTTGAACCCGTGCCGTCCCGCTAACCCAAATATATCCTTAACCAATACTGCCTTGTATCTTTCTGTTTTATTACCAAATAAAAACCATATAACCCTCATTACCATAACTTTGTCATGATCATCATCAATCATTCGTTATCAAGTTCATCGTCACCATTATTATTATCGTTTATCATTTTAATTATCATCATCATAATATTATCATCATTAATCTTAATCATAATCATAATCATAATCATAATTATAACATGATCATAATCATAATCATAATTCGTTATCATCACTCAACATACTTAACGTGTAACCTTCCATGATTATCATTTATCAACCTCATCATCATACTTATCATCATCTAATACTCCTTGTCATTATCATACCAAGACATCATTTTTAATTATCATAACATCGTATAATCGTCATCAATCGAGAATCATAATCAATTTACATGATAATCATTTTCATTAGTCATCATCATTATACCATCCTTACCATCATAATCACATCCTCACCATAAACATCTCATGATGATAACCGTATCATCTCAACATCATTTCCTAATCCTAATCTTCATCATAATTCATTCAACCGTAATCATCATTATCATACTCTATATCTAATTATCGTTAAATAAGTTTGTAATACGTGTCTGATGGGTCTCGTCCAATATATAACACGGGTGGCCTAATCAAGAAGAGAAACATGGATCATTCAGTTAAATAAAAAGAATATCACAGCCCAAAAAGGAAACTAAAATACTTACGGCCCAACAAGGCAGCCTAACAGCATATCTAGCTCGGTCCAAAAATAAGCCCACTAATTCGATAGCCTACTTCTACTTTTGGAATTCCACCAGCCCATTTATTAAACATATATGTTTAAGAATATTTTCGGTATAGCAAACGAGACAAACACAATCAAGTGGCCACAGTCTTTCATGTTTATTTGCAAGTGGGATATTAGAATCCAAGGAAGAGAAGAAAACGTCCCTTTCTACTTTCTCATCATCATTCACTCATCTTTATCATTAATTTACTGCATCAATTATTATCATCATGATTTAAACTCCAACAGCATAAACAAAATGTAACGAGTAATAGTAGCAACAATAAAACAGCGACTGATGTTCTTGAACAGAAACATTGAAAGAAAGAAAATAGAACATGAATAATTATTGAGCGAATGGTGGGCTACAACGAGCAAACAAGATGAAGAGAAAAATATATAGTGATAGAGTGATGGTTTTTGTAACGACCCGACAAAATCGTCATTGACGGCGCCGTTAACTTAGGTCCCGTTGCGTGGTCATAGTCCCTAAATGAGACACGTTTGACCAAAATTATGTCGCATTCATTTAAAACGTACAAGACTTATAAAGTTTAGTTTACCAAACGGTTCGACAACAAGTTTAAGTTTACAAAAGTTATAAAGTATAAATGAAATAACTTGCGACATAATTAGTTTAAAATCACGGTTTGCTATAAATAGCGTAAGTATGTATGTATGCTTGACTCCAAGCAAGTAATCAGAGTGTATGTATGTATGCTTGACCCCAAGCAAGTAATCAGAGTGTATGCATGTATGCTTGACCCCAAGCAAGTAATCAGAGTGTATGCATGTATGCTTGACCCCAAGCAGGTAATCAAAGTATGCATGTATGCTTGACCCCAAGTAAGTATAAGTGTACGCGGAAGCATGTATCAAATAGCCATTCATGAACCTGAGAAACATATAGAAAACTGTCAACGAAAAACGTTGGTGAAATCATAGGTGTTTGTAAATGTTATATTTTGAACCACAAGATTTAGTATAGTTGATTATCCAAATCGTTTGTATTCTAAAAGTATGTTCGCGAGCACCCAATTATCAAGACTTAACTGTTTTGTACCCTGTTACGTAGTGTTAGAACATACACTAAACCCCAAAATATATTTCATCCGTTAACGGTAGCGAACCATCCGAATGAGGCTCGTCAAGCCACACCCTGCAAGTGTAACTAATGATAATTGAATTAAGGCTTTTTTGTTCTAACTCGCCGTGGAATGTTTGTTTTCGTACTTGTGTTCAAAGCATAAAAGTATGTAGTATAAAACTGTATACGTTTCTCATCCCATGATTTAAAAGTATAAAAGTTTTTGAAAGATGGGACTATGATCTCACCTCGAGTGCACGAGTATAAATGTACTTCACAAAGTAAACGTGTGCATGAAAGTTGCTTAGCCTTGACCTAAACAAATAAGTTGTATCAATTACCGGTTACGACACAAGGTCGAGCGAAATGTGTTCAATTAGTCATATGGCTCGTTACGACTCGATTATATAGCATGTGAATCAAGTTGTCAAGTTTCATGCAAGAATCAAGTATAAAAGAGGATTAGAACAATTGCATAAGTTTTTTGTTAAGTTTGACTAAAAGTCAAACTTGGTCAAAGTCAAAGTCAATGGGGTTGGGTCGGGTATCCGATAATTTTTCTAAGTTATATAATCATATGTGAGCATGTTAGCCAAGTTTCATGTTAATCGGAGTTGCGGTTAAGCGGGAAAGATTTTGTGAAAAGTAAACAAAACTGATTTTTGGGCCTGGGGAGTGCGCGGTGCGCGCACTAAAGCGTGGAACCAGGTCAGAAATTGTCTAAATGGGGTAAGCATTTGCACCCTCACATTTGCGCGGCGCGCGCAAGCATGCGTGGCGCGCATTACTACATGAAATGTGCTGTTTGCTAAATTTTGTTAAGTCTCGAACCAAACTTCACCCATTCACAAATAACGAAACGTAAACATTCAAAACACGTATCTTATATCGTTGGAAAGGTATTTTGACAAGGAATACAACTAAATGCATATCATTAATCAAGTTAATCATTTACAATAACAAAAACCTCGTCGAATGATCGTTAAAAGTTCATCATTCAAGTTTCAAGTTCGTAAAACGCATTTCATGATTCGGGAACTCAATTTACACATACAATATGCCGTTTCGTAGCTAATTACGCATACAATACAACTAAACACTTACAGATAACATTGCAAAGCATTTAATGCATTAAATGTTCGTTTTAAGATCTATCAACCCTAACCAAGTGATAATGCTAAAAACGAACATATATTTCATAGCATTATCCCTCAAGAAAGACAAGCTTTTAGTTGCAATTGTTCTTTTTACAAGTAATATTCGTTTAAATAATAAAAGGAGAAGACAAAAGACAGATTCGACGATTTGAAGATGCAAATGACCAAAAAGCTAAAAAGTACAAAGTACAATCAAAGTGGTTCAAATTATTGATGAGAAACGTCTAAAAGTTACAAGAGTACGAGCCGCAAAACGCAAAACGCAAAATACAAGATATTAAATTGTACGCAAGGACGTTCGAAAATCCGGAACCGGGACCAGAGTCAACTTGCAACGCGCGACGCAACGGACCTAAAATTACGAGTCAACTATGCACAAGAATATAATATAAAATATATATAATTATATAAAATTATATATATTATATTATATATTATTAAAAACTCAGCAGCCCACGTTTTGGAATGTTATGTGTCCAGTAAAAGGAGGCCATGCGATCGCATGGAGTACTGTTGCAGCTGAGGTCCAATAAAGTTCGCGTGTTTTGGCCGAATTTATTACATATTATTCAATCTCTCTCTCTCACGATATATATATATATATATATATATATATATATATATATATATATATATATATATATATATATATATATATATATATATATATAAAATTTATAATTTTAATTTTAATTTAAGATTAATAATAATAAGGGTATGTTAGCGAATGTTGTAAGTGTATAAGTCGAAATTCTGTCCGTGTAACGCTACGCTATTATTAATCATTGTAAGTTATGTTCAACCTTTTTAAATTAATGTCTCGTAGCTAAGTTATTATTATGCTTATTTAAATTGAAGTAATCGTGATGTTGGGCTAAAATATTAAAGACGGGGTAATTGGGCTTTGTACCATAATTGGGGTTTGGACAAAAGAACGACACTTGTGGAAATTAGACTACGGGCTATTAATAGGCTTTATATTTGTTTAATTGAATGATAGTTCGTTAATTTAATATAAAGATTTACAATTGGATGTAATTATAAATAACCATATACACTCGATCGGACACGATGGGCGGGATATTTATAAGTACTAATAATCGTTCATTTAACCGGACACGGGAATGGATTAATAGTCAATAGACTCATTAAAATAGGGGTGAATTATGTACAAGGACAATTGGCGTAATTGTTAAAAAAGTATTAAAACCTTGTTATAGTTTAAGTCCCCAATTAGTTGGAATATTTGACTTCGGATATAAGAATAATTTGACGAGGATACTCGCACTTTATATTTATGACTGATGGACTGTTATGGACAAAAACCAGATGGACATATCGAATAATCCAGGATAAAGGATAATTAACCCATGGTAATAAACTAAAATCAACACGTCAAACATCATGATTACGGAAGTTTAAATAAGCATAATTCCTTTATTTCATATTTTATCGCACTTTTATTTACTGTAATTTTATTTATTGCACTTTTAATTATCGTACTTTTTAATTATCGCAATTTTATTTACCGTCATTTTATTTATCGCACTTTAATTTTATCGCACTTTAATTATTGTCATTTACTTTACGCTTTAAATTAAGCTATATTTATTTTTAATATTTTACATTAGGTTTTAACTGCGACTAAAGTTTTAAAATCGACAAACCGATCATTAAACGGTAAAAACCCCCTTTTATAATAATAATACTACTTATATATATATATATTTATATTTATACAAATATAGTTTAAAAATATAGCGTTAAACTTGGCTAGTTCCCTGTGGACGAACCGGACTTACTAAAAACTACACTACTGTACGATTAGGTACACTGCCTATAAGTGTTGTAGCAACGTTTAGGTATATCCACTCTATAAATAAATAAATAAGTTGTGTAAAATTGTATCGTAATTAATAGTTTTTCATAATAAATATATAACTATTTCGTACCCCTTCGCTTTAACATCGAGTATTTTTTGGCGCCGCTGCCGGGGAATTCATCAACGCCGAAAGCGAAACACTATTAAAAAAAATATATTAGTTTTTAAGCTATTTTTGTAAAAATATAATTTTATATAAGTTTTAAAATATAAAAATTTAAAAGAAAAATATATTTCTATTTAAATTAAAAAGTTTATAATTTTGTTTTTCTTTTGTTAAAAATTAAAACTAATAAGTATTTTTTTAAATATAAGTTTTTATTTATTTTATTTTTATTTATTTTATATACATACTTTATATAATATAAATCAGAAAATATATATATATATATATATATATATATATATATATATATATATATATATATATATATATATATATATAAAACTATAAACGGGCCGTACTGTAGCAGCCCAAGATCAGAGCTGGATCCAGAAGTCATGCGATCGCATGGCCCGTATGCATAAAACTCATGTGACCGCATGAGGGTTGCTGACAGGTCTGATCCCAGCATTAATTAGGCGTAGGGTTTTAATTAAATTATTAATATTAATTAGGGTTTAATTATAATATTAATTAGTTTAGTTTTAATTTGTAATTTATGTTATAATTAGTTTTATTAAATATATCAATTAATACTTTTATAAAATAATAATATAAAATTAATATTTTTATAAAAAATTGTATTTTTATAACTTTAAGCCTATTTTTATATTTTGTATATTTTTATTCGTTAAAGCGTAATTTTATAATTTTTCGTTCGTAATTAGTTCGTAACTTAGTATTTTGCCGTAGTTATTTTTATTTCTAAACTTTAAGGCTTTGCCGTAAAATCCCTTAAGTGCTTTTTCTTTAGACTAAGATTTAGATGCTCTAGAATTTTACAACATCGCTTATCGCTTAAATATTTAATAAATTTTAGTACTTTTTAAGTTATTGCCGTTTTGAATATAGTATTTCTTTTAAGATTTAATACTTTTAGACGCAACTTTTAATTCTTAGTTTTTAGACTTTTAAGTTTCGACGCGCTACGTTCTTTTTATTATTTTTCGACCTTTTATTTTTCGACGTTTTCCGACGCGCTCTTTTTCTTTCTTATTTCTCGCCGCTCTAGTTTTTAGGACATAGAATTTTATTTATTTTCTTTAAATTTCAAAACGAAAAATTATTTTAAGCGGTTAAATTGATAGACATCCAAAATTTTCTGGTTCGTAGTAATAGTTGGATTTGTTAGTGGCGAGTTGTGGGCTTCCGATTTAAAGGGTCCTGGCTACCTGTTGCATCTATTGGCTATTCGAAACGTGGGCAAAATCAAAAAAGTCTGTTAATTTGATTGCTTATATAATTTTTATTTTTATAACTAATAGGATATTCAGTGAATGCACTGAGCAAAACGTTCACCACCTTTTATACATTCACCACCTGTAACTCGATCAAGACATCTAGCCAATATTGTCGCCGTTGATTTTTCTTTAGAATCGTCATCTAGTCAACCAAGTACACCAATTCAAATTTCCGATAATCCATTTTTTGAACCCGACCTCACAATTGAGAATCCGGAGGATATTCAGGGACAATTCAGAGATCCTGAACCACAAATCACTCATCTAGAGATTGTCGAGGAAGAAACCATTAAGTCAGAATTCTTTAGTGATTCAGATTCAACAAATTCAATCATGGAAAATCTGGAACCTCTAAGTATGGAAGACCGAATGAGAGCTACACGCACTGGCCAAGGTCATGCAATTACTCAACCAGACATTAATGCGCCAGATTATGAAATCAAAGGACAAATTCTTCACATGGTAACTAATCAATGCCAATTTAGTGGTGCACCGAAGGAAGATCCAAACGAACATCTTCGTACCTTTAATAGGATCTGTACTTTATTTAAAATTCGAGAAGTGGAGGATGAACAGATATATCTCATGTTATTTCCCTGGACTTTAAAGCGAGAAGTCAAAGATTGGTTAGAATCGTTACCTGAAGGGGCGATTGATACATGGGATGTCTTAGTTGAAAATTTTCTTAAACAATTCTTTTCAGCATCTAAAGCCGTAAGACTTCAAGGAGAAATTGTTACGTTCACGCAAAAGCCAAATGAAACTCTATATGAGGCATGTACAAGATTTGGAAAGTTGTTGAGAGGATGTCCGCAACATGGTTTAGACACTTATCAAATAGTACAAATATTCTACCAAGGATGCGACATCACTACAAGAAAAGACATCGACATAGCAGCTGGTGGTTCCATTATGAAGAAAATCGCAACTGAATCTTACAAAATTATTGATAACACTGCTTCCCACTCACATGAGTGGCACCAAGAAAAAGATATCATTAGATCATCTAAAGCAGCTAGAGCCGATTCTAGCCATGACTTTGATTCCATTTCTGCAAAGATAGATGCTGTCGAGAGACGAATGGAAAAGATGACTAAAGATATTCACTCAATACGAGTTAGTTGTGAGCAGTGTGGAGGACCACATTTGACAAAAGATTGTCTCAGTATTGAACAAACAATGGAACAAAGAGAGAATGTTTCATACATTAACCAAAGGCCTGGAAATAATTATCAGAATAATTATCAACAGCCAAGACCAATCTACAATCAAAATCAGAATTATAACCGAAATGTTCCGTACAACAACCAACAAGGTCCTAGCAATCAACAAGTATCTAACAATACTTACAATCAGCAAAGACCTATTTTTCAAAATAAACCACCACAAACCGATGATAAAAAGCCAAATTTTGAAGATATGATGTCAAAGCTAGTTGAATCTCAAACGCAGTTTTTCACATCTCAGAAACAAACGAATGAACAAAATGCTCAAGCATTTAGAAATCAACAAGCTTCTATTTAAAATCTAGAACAAGAAGTGAGTAACCTAGCAAGGTTAATAGGTGAAAGAAAACCGGGGAGTCTACCTAGTGATATAAATGCTAACCCCCGGAATAAAACAGCTAAAGCTATTACCACAAGAAGTGGTATTACACTTAAACCACCTGAAATACCTGTAATTTCTAATGACTCTATTCCTATCCCACATGCTCCACAATCTGAGCAAGAAAAGGAAAAAGAACCGGTAATTGAAAAGGTTAATGAAGATAATACAGTTAAGGCTAAACCTTATGTTAAACCATACCAACCACCACTTCCTTACCCGAGTAAAATAAGAAAAGAAAGACTTGAAGCCGAGCAATTCAAATTCTGGATATGTTTAAACAAATAAATGTAAATCTTCATTTCATTGATGTAATTTCAGGAATGCCAAGATATGCTAAATTTCTGAAAGATCTAATCACAAATAGAAAGAAAATGGAAGAACTATCGGCTGTTACAATGAATGCTAATTGTTCTGCAGTACTGTTGAATAAGATACTAGAAAAATTATCAGATCCAGGAAGCTTCACAATTCCATGTTTTCTGGGTAGTCTTAGTTCAATAGAAGTATTGGCAGATTTAGGTGCTAGTATAAATTTAATGCCGTATTCACTATACGCTAAACTAGACCTAGGAGAATTGAAATAAACACGAATAAGCATACAACTAGCCGATCGATCTGTAAAATATCCTAGAGGGATAATGGAGAATATGCTAGTTAAATTTGGTACTTTAGTATTTCCAGTAGATTTTGTTATTGTGGACATGGAAGAAGATTCTCGAGTTCCTCTCATATTAGGAAGACCATTCTTAAACACGGCTAAAGCAATAATAGACGTGTTCGGTAAGAAATTGACCCTAAGTATAGAGGACGAGACTGTTACCTTTTTTGTTGATAGAGCCATGCAACAACCGCAATCTGCAGATGATACATGTTATTATATTCAAACTATAGATTCACATGCAGAATTGTTAGAAGAATTTTCAGAATTACAAGGAACAGGAGAATGTTCTTTAGGAGAAGGAACTGAACCAATTGATGAAGCTGAAATGTTAGCTACACTTATGGCTAATGGATACGAACCAACAACAGAAGAAATTCAAATGTTAAAAGAGGAAGACAGATATCGATATAAATCATCGATAGAAGAACCACCGACATTAGAGTTAAAGCCACTTCCAAACCATTTGGAATACGCTTATTTACATGGTGAATCTGAATTACCTGTAATAATATCGTCTTCTCTTACTGAAAATGAAAAATCTCAACTCATTTCTGTGCTAAAAGCTCATAAACCAGCTATTGCATGGAAGATTCATGACATTAAAGGCATAAGTCCTTCGTATTGCACACATAAAATCCTTATGGAAGAAGGTCATAAAACCTATGTGTAACGCCAATGAAGACTAAATCCTAATATGCAAGATGTTGTTAAGAAAGAAATTATTAAACTGTTAGATGCAGGTTTAATTTATCCAATATCTGATAGTCCACGGGTAAGCCCAGTTCAATGCGTACCTAAGAAGGGTGGCATGACTATCATCACAAATGAAAAAAATGAGCTTATTCATACTAGGACTGTAACATGATGGCGTGTTTGTATTGATTATAGAAAATTAAATGATGCCACCAGAAAAGATCACTTTCCCTTACCTTTCATTGATCAAATGTTGGAAAGATTAGCCGAAAATAGTTACTATTGTTTTCTTGACAGTTTTTCCGGATACTTTCAAATTCCAATAGAACCCGAGGACCAAGAGAAAACCATGTTCACGTGCCCTTATGGTACATTTGCTTATAAAAGCATGCCATTTGGACTTTGCAACGCCCCTGCAACCTTTCAAAGGTGCATGATGACAATTTTTCATGACATGATAGAAGAATGCATGGAAGTTTTCATGGATGACTTTTCAGTCTTCGGTGATACATTTGAATCATGTCTAGTTAATCTTGAACGAATGCTTATTAGATGCGAGCAATCAAATCTAGTTCTTAATTGGGAGAAATGCCATTTCATGGTTAGAGAAGGCATCGTTCTTGGTCATAAAATTTCAAAGGAACGAATTGAAGTGGATAGAGCTAAAGTAGATATAATTGCTAAACTTCCACATCCCACCAATGTTAGAGGAGTTAGGAGTTTTCTAGGGCATGTAGGTTTTTACTGATGTTTCATAAAATATTTTTCTAAAATTGCCACTCCTATGAATAAACTCCTAGAAAAGGATGCTCCATTCATTTTTTCAGATGAATGCATCAAATCTTTTAATATTCTTAAAGGAAAACTCGCTAATACGCCGATCATGATAACTCCAAATTGGAATCTACCATTTGAACTCATGTGCGATGCAAGTGATTTTGCAATGGGAGCCGTTGTAGAACAAAGGATTGAAAAACGATTTCAACCTATTTATTATGCTAGTAAGACGTTACAAGGAGCACAAACGAATTACACAACTACTGAAAAAGAACTCCTTGCTATTGTCTTTGCTTTTGACAAATTTCGTTCATATCTCGTTTTAGCTAAAACGGTGGTCTATACCGACCATTCTGCTCTTAGATACCTATTTTCGAAACAAGATGCCAAACCAAGATTAATCCGTTGGATCTTACTCTTACAAGAGTTCGATATTGAAATCCGAGAAAAAAAGGGAGCAGAAAATCTCGCCGCTGATCATCTTTCTCGTCTTAAAAATCCTGAATTAGAAGTTCTAAATGAATCGGCCATACAAGATAACTTTCCTGATGAATATCTATTGAAGATAGATTATAATGAAATTCTATGGTTTGCAGACTATGCAAACTATTTAGTATGTGGATTCCTTGAAAAAGGGTTGTCGTACCAAAAAAGAAAGAAATTCTTTAGTGATATAAAACACTATTTTTGGAAAGATCCACATTTGTTTAAAAGTTGTCCCGATGGAATAATACGCCGATGTGTATTCGGGGATGAAGCTAGTCAAATCTTAAATCATTGTCACACAGGACCAACAGGAGGACATTATGGGCCTCAACTCACAGCAAGAAAAGTCTACGACGCTGGATTCTATTGGCCTACAATTTTCAAAGACGTACACCTTCTTTGTAAATCCTGTGATGCTTGTCAAAGGGCCAGAAAAATAAGTCAACGTGATGAAATGCCACAAAATGTCATTCAAGTATGTGAAGTATTTGACATTTGGGGTATTGACTTTATGGGTCCATTTCCAAAATCTCATAATAATCTCTATATTCTCGTTGTCATTGATTATGTATCTAAATGGTCGGAAGCACAAGCTCTCCCAACTAATGATGCACGAGTTGTAGTCAACTTCTTAAAATGTCTTTTTGCAAGGTTTGGAACACCGAAAGCTTTAATAAGTGATCGGGGTACTCATTTTTGTAATAATCAACTTGAGAAAGTTCTCAAAAGATATAGAGTAACTCATAAAATCTCAACCGCTTATCATCCACAAACAAGTGGACAAGTTGAAAATACCAACCGAGCTTTAAAACGTATTCTAAAAAAAACCGTAGGATCAAATCCGAAGGAATGGTCCATGAAATTGAAGGATGCACTCTGGGCTTTTAGAACAGCCTACAAAACTCCAATTGGAACCACACCTTTCAGACTCGTTTACGGAAAAGCATGTCATCTTTCAGTAAAAATTGAGCACAAAACATTTTGGGCTTTGAAGACATGTAATCTTGATTTGCATGAAGCCGGACGTCTACGGTTAAGACAACTAAACGAATTAGAAGAATTAAGACATGAAGCATACAAAAATTCGTTAATCTATAAGGAAAGAACAAAGAAATGGCATGATAAAAAAATCAGAAGTTCAAAAGAATTTAAAGAAGGAGACAGAGTTCTTCTTTTCAATTCACGATTCAAGCTATTTCCTGGAAAATTGAAATCAAGATGGTCTGGACCATTCATAGTCAAAAGAGTTTCCCATATGGAACAATAGAGTTAATAAATTCAAATGGGGTTGAATTTAAGGTTAATGGTCACAGAGTTAAACATTACATAGATAATCCAATGGAAGTTGAAGATGAAGTTAATCACAATTTCGACACCACAGCTAACTAAGTGTGGGAAGGTTTGAATCTTTTTAGGGTAATATATATTTCTGTTAGAGTTAGATATTCTGTTTTCGTGTAGTTCTCGAGAATGGAATCCGAATGGTCTTTCTCTAGCAGACCCTAAATAACTAGTCTTCTCCCTCCATTCTGAATTTTTATTTTTTTTAGGTTTTACAAGATGAAGAATTCCTTTGATCTGAACCATGATCTACTACTACACGCTATGATTACCAAACGTAATAATGACACACTTCCGAGTGAAGTGGTATCATTTATAAGAGGCAAAATGGACGAAGTAAGGAAAGAACTCAGAAAAGATTATCATAAGATACATTTTGGTAAAGGAAAATCAAAATCCGCAACAAAAAGAAGAGCACGACACCTTGAAAGATGTCATAAATGCGGAAAATGGTCACACGAAGGTAAATGTTCAAACAATCAAACATATTCAAATACCGAATTTGTTACTCTATGCAGAGAAGGACCGTTCATATGTTTAGAAGAAAAGATATTAAAGAATCAAGGTTACGCTTACGTAGCTATGGAAAACCAAATCACACGACTCTCCTATGAGTCAGCTAAAGCAGGTCTCTGAGAATTCTATCTCACAGGAAAGTATGTACAGTTTTTATTTTTATTTTTATTGCTTTTAACCTTTTGATAATAAACGCTGAATCGTTCACTATAAAGTATTAAATTGGTATTCAATAAAATTAGGTATGCGAAACCGAAATTATTGATATCATACAAAAATTTATTACATCACTGCGAAATTTACCGTTTATTCATAAGGTATAAATATCTTTAATCAATCAACCCAAAATATTTCAGAAATTCGCGAGGAGTAAAACTAGGTTATGGAACCGAAATTACTTTACCAAAAAGAGGGGCGTATATTTTTGATAATATTTGATTGATTAAAGTGGGATAAAAGACCAAAAAGATTTTTAATTTTATTTTATTTTTAACTTGTTTTTAAATTTTATATATAAATATTAAATTAATATTGTAAATTTTTAGATCAATATATTTAAGTTTTTAAATATTTTAAAAAAAAAATAATATTTTTAATATAAGTTTGTAAAATTAATGTATAAGAATATTAATGATATTTATATGAATTTTTAATTTTATGCATTTTAAATTTAAGTTTGGTGTGAATTTAAAAACAAAAATTTACTTTATTTCATTAAGTTAAAAATTTGATATCTAAAAATTCGTCGTGAGTTGAAGACTAGGTCGTTGAACCGAAATTGCTTTACCCAAGGGAGGGACGAGAAATTTTGTTATCATTATTTTTAATCTTATTGAATTAAAGTATGCCAAAAACATTAAAAAAAAATCCAAAAATCTTTGCTTTTAAAACAACGCTTTAAAAGTGACAAATTTTAAAATTTTGTCGAGAGACGGACTAGGACAACGATCCTACACGCCCTTATTCTTAAAAGAAACAAATTTTAAAAATTTATTAATTTATGTTTTATTAAGTGAAGGTTTTTATAAAAAAAAAAAAAAAAAAAAAAAAAACCTGGGATCCATGCGATCGCATGAGATTTAGGCTACACCTCCATGCGATCGCATGGAGGCAAAATACTGGACAGGATCAAAAAGGCAGTCGAGATGCTGCTGCTCCTCATTTCTACACACACATTCACGAACACATACACATAAACACCTCAAATTTCACCAATTTTTCATCAAATTCAACCAAATTTCGTCCTAAAATCAACTACAATCATGTCTTTCTTCAGAAGTTTTTCAAGGAAGGTAAAATTTTCACCCCTAAACTCTTTAAATTTTCAGTTTTAGTGTTCTCGAGCTAAATTTTACCTAATTTAATTTTGTTAATTTCTAGTGTAATTAGAGTTAAATTGTTAGTATATTATGCATGTATAACCTAGATTGATGCTATTTAACATGATTTGAAGCCAAAAACTTCAACATTTTTAGAAATCTAGGGTTTGTGTTCTTGAGCAATTTGGGGCTTTTTGATATAAACAGGTTATGGCCGATTTTTGTCATGAATTATTGCTAAATTAAGTAGTGTAACATGTTTAGGTAGCTAAATGATCCAAACTTTGATCCTAAACATGATTTTTGAGAATTAAAGTGGACTTTTTAAGTCTAAAATTCATGAACTTGATTGAGTTGATGTAAATGCCATTTGAAACTTGTTTAATTGCTAGTAATGGTTATTTTAACATGTTATTTGAGTAGAATGCTTATGAACTTTGTAAACATTTTTATATATGCTTATTTGAAAAAGTGTAGAATTGATAAAAATTGTGAAAATTTGTATAAGTTTAATTTTGATTGAACATGTTATTGTAATTGTTTTAATTTGTTATTTTGCTAACACTAATGCATATTTGAATGCACAAATTTTGTGTTTAATGTGTTTTGCAGAGAAATACCGATACTGATGGTGCATCATCATCATCTAGGAAACCTGCTCCGGAACCACAGCCAAAAATGGAATATGAGCCACAATATGAACCAGAACCTGAACAGGAACAACAACAGGAGCAACAATATCATAATGATCAACACATACCGTATTATGATCCGCAACAAGAATATGTTAATGCCTACGTACAATTTCCGATTTATCCAATAATAGAACACCCAATGATTCATGAAGAACAGTTGCATCCTAATTTGAGATTTGATCGAAGCTGGAGAGATTACCCGACATATCAAAGTAAAAAATTTAAACTGGTACCGAAAAATGTAGAAGTACCGAGGGTAATCGATTGGGAGCCTTTGGAAAGGGTCCAACTAGTTAACTCAGTTAGGCAGCATCTGATCCAAAGGAATGGCAGCTCTTCTTTTCCCGATTGGGAACGTTTATTCACCATTCGTACGCCTGTATATAAAGAGTGGTGCATTGAGCTTATGAGTACTATATCACTTAATGCGGATGTAGTTAGGTTAGACGATAGGAATTTTCTTAGATTTTTACTTGGCCGTAGGATGTATAGGATGTCCATGCTGGACATGGCCAGGGCTTTACAGATTTACACTCCTGGTGAATTATTACTAGCTGATTGTACAAATTTGATTTATCATGGTGAAAGGGTAGATAGGAATTTTGACGCGGACACCGTCTGGAGGCGTATGTCAAATTATAATGTTTTTACGCTAGGAGGGAGACACTCCTATTTAGATATTAACAAAGCAGAGCTTCGTGTTATACATAGATTTTTAGCTAATTCGATTACACAAAGAGGTAAAAACAAGGAGAAGATGACCTTACATGATTTATTTTACCTTAAGTGTATTCGAAACACTAGAAGCTTTGTTAATATCCCCTACTGTGTTGGTTTTTATCTGTCCAAAATGGTGGCAGGAATACAGGATGGGGGAATAATAGGAGGAGGTATTTTTGTTACTCTCATTGGAGAGTATTTGGGTGTAGATAGGGATCAAGGGGGTCCACTGATGGTGTGTAGGGAACAGGTTGAGACTTTAGGATTGAAGGTCTATCAGGGTGCAAAGGTATTAAAGAGCAGACGCAATCAGGCAGTACCATTTGATGGTCGTCATCCACAGGTAGAGAGAGATTCAGATGAGGAAATGGAGGAAGCGGATGACATTAGGTGTAACGACCCAACTTTTTAGACTTGCTTTTGTGCCTTGTGTTTTTGCGAAACTGCGTATTTGTGCCTATTGTGCTATTTTATACTCTGGAATCTTACTACACGTGGATTACTTTCATTTATATGTTAAAACGTGCCTTTGAGTACGTAAGTTACTTAACTTGATCACTGGAAGCCTTTATGACCGTTAGTGTCACTTGACGTTTCGAACATACTGCGTACACATTTAACTTTTTTCGTAATCGAAATATTATGACTACGAAAATATTAATTGTTATTTTATAATAACAATTACTTGGGTTTTTGGATACTTAATTACGCTTAGTAATTTTCTTATGCTTAATAGTTAGTCTTGTTGGACTTTCTACCTTGTTGGGCCTTAGCCCACCCTACACTAGTTAGTGGGCCATTTAATTAGCCCAACTATAAGTAACTAGTGACCCATTAATATGTAAGACAAATGCCCATTTATTAGAGGGAACATACTAGCATTTTTTTCAAGCATTATCCTTAATGTTGCATGGGATTCCAACATAAGCACCAACTTTAGACAACCATTAACCAAAAAGCAAACTTTTATCCTCTCTTGTCCCCCCTAATTCCAACGGCCATGTACCCCCTCCCTCACCCCATTCACCTATAAATACAAGCCTCATTCCATCCATTTTACACTTGTTTTCATTTGTAATTCACATACACTCACTCTCTAATTCTCTCTCTAGTCTTTCTCTCTCTAAAAGTGTAAGTATTTTGAATTTCTCTTCTTCTTCTCCTTCTCATCATCACGAATTAATCATCATCATCATGGGTCTAGCTTTTTAGCTTTTGATCTTGATTACATCTTGTAGATTCAAACATAGATTAGAATCCTTCAAGAACATGGAAGATTCAAGCTTTCTAGCTTTGAATCTTCACCTACTTTGTAGATCTATATTTTTTTTTTAACTTTAGTCTTGTTATTTTGTTATAAAGATTCAAACTTGTGTTTGTAATCTTCATATAACTTAAAGATCCAAGTTTTATGCTTCAAGATCTTCAAGAACAATCAAGATGCAAGCTTTCTAGCTTGGATCTTCATATCTTTTATTGGATCTAAGTTTTCTAACTTATGATCTCATTATTTTGTTATAATGACCAAAACTTGTGTTTATGGTCTTCATGTAACCTAAAGATCTAAGCTTTATGCTTCTAGTTCTTCAAGAACACTAAAGGTTCAAGCTTTCTAGCTTTGTAACCTTGAAACTTGTGTGAAAAGAAACCAAGCTCTCTAGTTTAGGGTTCCATCACCTCATTTGACTTAGATTATGTTCATACTTGTTTGATTGATGTAAAGTTTGTAGCTTTAGTTGTAAATGGAACTTGTAATTGTGTTAAGACTAAGGATATGATGTAACTTTGGTTCATCATCCATCTAAGACTCTTAATTGAGTTGTGTTCTTACTTGGTCTTAACTTATTGTGTTTTGATGATGGAATCTTGGTCAAAGTGATGCTAACCCATTAACGAGTTGTACACTTGAAGCTACAAGCATCAAGGATGAGAACCGTGATGAGCATCAAGTACTAAGAACCCCACCGGAGCACCTTACCTACTATTTTTCGTATCTGATCAGACCACCTGGGCTACTGTAAAGATGATTTTCAGTTAGTTCGGTTCGAGTAGATGATTTTCCGTTTAGGCCTCGTCTTAATCCGAGTTACGATTTAGGATTTATGGCCCTCCGAAAGTCACTACGCCCTTGTAACGTTGTGCTGAAATTTCTGACCTACTCCCACTTAAACCGTCGCCACGGTCAAACGAAGAAGATTTAGGTTCTGAAAATTTTTCAGCAGTTAGAGGACTCACATACGGAGCCATATCCACTGACTACGCGTCTTTTCGATTTACGTAGAGGTCGTAGCATCTGATCCAAGTCAGCCTATTGTTTTGACCTCTATACTTGATTAACTTACTTAGCTTTTATGATGATGATGATGATGACACTTAAACTTATTTTATGCACTAATAGAACTTATAGAGACAACCTACTGACCTAGTAACCTTTGATTTAGGTTGACGACCTTTCGGACCGACTTACTACTTGCACACTCTCGTATCGACTTGTATTGCTTATTCACTGTGAGTTATAGCATCCCTTTTTACTACTTTTTACTATTTTTAGGACTGAGATTACATGCGCCTTTTTATGTTTTAGTTATTTGACACGAGTACTTAAACTTTACATATGTGTGGGTTATATAACGGTAGACGCGAATCTTAGATATGGATCCATAAGGTTTGACATCCCCACTCGGGCTAGTCGCGCTAGCATTTAACGGGTGTTTAATACTTCGAGGACATACGCACTCGCCAGGTGTACTTTTAGGGGGTGATATTTATATTTACGTTAAGTCTAGTTACCATGTGCCCACGGTTATACATATACTTTTCATACTGTCTTGAAACATTGAAACCTCGTGGTCAATCTTATATTACTGTTATAATTTAAACTATAGCTCACCAACATTATTGTTGACATTTTTAAGCATGTTTTCTCAGGTGCTTAGAGGTATCTTGCTTTCGTTGTTTAGACTTGCTGTCTTGGTGTTATTGACTTGCTGTTAAGGACCTGATGCGTTAGATATCCGCTGCATTACTTAGAGATGTCTCAATCATAAAACTTTTAATTTGCATTCGCAACTTATGTTATTTGAATAATGACTTTGTAACGACCTTTGTGTCACGTTATCTTTTGTAAACACTATGTCTTTTTATGAATGCAAACTGGTTTTCAAAAAGCATATAGTATTTGACCGTGTAAAGATCCTGTTGTTGACGAATCGTACACGATGGTTTTGTACGGGGCGTCACATTTGGTATCAGAGCATTGGTTGTAGGAAATTAGGTTGCATTAGTGAGTCTTGACCGAGTCGAGTAGGATTCGCTTATAGGACTAATCTACAACTTGCTTGTTTACCTGTTTTTGCGGATCGCTGCATGCTACTATGTTATATTACTGCATGTTACTGCTTACTACTACTGCATGCCACTGCTTACTTCTACTGCTGTATGATCTGCTGAATGCTACTGCTTACTCTTACTGCTATGTGAACTCGCTGTATGCTATTGCTTATCCTCGCTACTACATACTACTATCTGCTTTCGATTGCATGTTACTTCTATTTAGTACTGTTAATATTGCCATGCTATATATTGCTGTAGACGATCTAGGTTGCTGTAGTGCCTGATTACGTACTTGCTTCATGCCTGCTATTCACTGTACCGACTTGGAAAACTTACCTTTCCTAGTTCAGATGTTTTTCTGAACCCTTTTCCCACACTTCTAACCCTAAGGATTGGTATTGTAATCCACCTGTTACTATCGTCCCACCGTTCTGGAGATCGAAACGATTCTTCACGCAATCTAGGAGGAGTACCCCTCGGATTACACGCCCACTAAAGTTGATCCTCGGAGGAGGAGATATTGGAGGATTTGTCGGAGTAACCGCACCCCGAGCTCACCCTAATTTACCACGTACGACGTATGAACATTAGAAGGTTATTCAGTTTCTGCAAGTTAACCCGTATTCCGTACGCTTTCATGACCGCCACTTATCTCTTTCATTCTACACTACTACTCGACGATCTAACGATACTTCTGGACTTAGGTCCCCAACTCTCTTAGGAATTAGAGAAGTCGAGAGGACATCTCCTTTCACAAGGTCAGAATGCCTTCTACTAATGCTCGGCCATACCCGAAGACTTGGGAGTCGCCTCAAAACATATCGTATTACTACTTGCTACACGTACAACTCGACGCGAGACACCAGATTGAATTTCTAGAAAGGAACCTAACGGCATTACCTAAACCCGAACATTTTGGAGAAATTTCGGGACATTTAGGCATTGATGCATGACCTGCGGAACCTACGCACCCACACCGAGATAATCATGAGATTAATTATGTAGATTTTGTTTTGAGATGGCATAGATAAAAGCACCGTTAGATGAAATTGAGTAGAACTTGAAGTGATCACGTTACATTGACCATATGGAGTGATATTGGAATGAACGTACGATTTAGTACAATATAAAGACGCCAGACTAGCGTAATTATATTGAAGTGAATCATGCAGAAGTCCCAATGTTACTATATAAGGAATATGAAGTGATTCGAAGGAAAATTTTGGTAGGGATCACTTGAGCATACGCATTCTGGTCTGTTAGAGGTAGGGAAAGAATAACCACATAGCCTAGATACTGTACAAGGAGGGCCTTGATTGCGGAATGGATAACCCGAAAATTTATTATAAATATAGACACCCTGGGTACTTAAGAAAAAAGTTCTCAAATAGGAAAAACTTTGGACTGACTTGCGGTAGAGCAATCATTATCTCAGCTATGGAGACTCGTATGAATCATGTTTTTAGTTAGGGTACGTTTCATCACAACGTTTTATTGTCTCGGAGTTGTTTAATACTAGACCGATACAAACTTTATATCTAAGAACCTTAGTGTTATGACTAATAAGCCATTAACAACCATGAGAGATAAGTATTCTATAGGACAAGCTAATGGTAAGACGGCAGAGATAGAGGAATAATTTAAGGTAGTACCTTAAAATTAACAGGTGGGTCATTGGAGATGACCTCATGCCAACAAAACTTGGAAGTTTTAAAGTAGTAGTTGGAAAGTATTAGTTACCTACGCACAAGCAGATGTTATCTGAGAAGATTGATAGAATTTCTCACGGTGGTATAATAAGATTTGGTTGGAATAAACCTTAGGATTAACCTAACACTCATCAAGTTAGGAAGCTTGATGTAAAAGTTGGAATGGACTTTAGGATTTACCTAAATACTCATCAAGTTAGGAAGCTTTGACGAAATAGTTGGAACGGACTGGCTTTCAAGGATGAAAGCGAAAGTTATTTATAGTGAAAAGATTTTTCGCATACCTCGCAAAAATGGTGAGCTACTACGGGGAAAGAAGTAGCCCGAAGCTGAACCTTATTAGTTGTATGACAACAACCCGAAATTCCACAATGGAAATGGGAAGGAATAACAATGGATTTCATCACGAAGCTACCGAAAATGGTAGGCGGTTATGACACTATCTGGGTTATGGTTGACCGCCTCACCAAATCTGCTCACCTTCTAGCCATGAAAGAAACCAGTACAATGGACAAACTTTCGCAATGATACATAAAGGAAATTGTATCCCGTCACTTCAGAGATTCAGATTCTATGTTAATGACTACCCAAGAATCTTATCTGATACTCATTCCTACGCGACTCTAAATCCTAACTTATTCCGAGAGATTTCTTATTTGATGATAATCGCACCATCACCCTTCTTACTTCGATATTAGTCATACCAGTTCGAAATCTTCTGAAATCAAGGGGTGGTTAACCTCATACTCTCCCTTTCGTATCTCACTTATAAGCAACAACTTTACACTTATGCATTTTTTTATCAAAGGACTTATGCCCTACTAATTTAATAGTTTTCATTACCTCGGTACATTTTTGCTCAAAATCACCCGAAATTTTTTAAAAAAAAAAAAAAACCTTTTACTCAATTCTCATCAATCTTTTTCCAACTCGTAACCTCCAGAATATGAAAATTTTGGTTTGCCAAAATTTTACACACACTATTTTACTGTGCGATCCTCTCAAAGTTTTGTAAAAATAAATTTATTTTATTTGCCATACGTTCAAATTTTAGAAACCGTATATGTTAAAGTAAATAATTACTTATTTTGACGAGTACACATGAAATTTTACTTTCACTTTTACAAATCCATTCTTTTATTCGAAAGATATGTTACTTAGACCAGTACATATTGTACATAACTCCAGTTTACTAAGAACTTCGTTTCTTTTCTTACATTGTTACCTTAAACGATTTCTATAAAAATTTTGTTGCTTGTTATATAAAAATTTTTCGCTGCTTATTCGTATCCAAATCATCATGAAGACTTTACAACCGTCAGAATCGAGAGATTCTTGTGTGTGTGTGTGTATGTGATGAAGGCACTTACTACCACACCATGCAGAGCCTTCGGGCATCCACTAACACTTAAACCATCCAAAATTATTGCGTTACCCTAAGGATCTTATTTGCCACCCCTGTTGGAACGATGCTCTTTATTACATAACTCTAAGTCCTGACATATTCCAAGGGATTCTCATCTAGCGATATTAACATCATCAGTACTCCGACTTTAATATTGGCCATAACCTGTTTGACATTTTGCAAAGTCAAGAAGCGATTAACTTCTCATCCTCATGCTCTATCCTTCATACCTCACTTTTTAGCAACGGCTTCGCACGTGAACATTTTTGGGCCAAAGACTTAAGTCCCCGATAATCATCAAAACTACATTTAATTCATTAGTTTTCATTACCTAGTAACATGTCACCCGACGATTCAAAGATTTTCCAGCCAATCTTTTCAAATCATAACCTCTGAAATACGAAAAACTATGTTTATCAAAAATTTTAAACGTTGCTTATTTGTGCGGTCCTCACGAGATTTATGGACAAATGAAAGTACTAAAAACTATTCTATCACTTACACGATTTATAAAATCATATATGTATAAATTTACCCTTACTTATTTTGGGTTAGTACATACTAAGTTATACCTTCAAGATAATTAAAAATCGCTCCTTTATTAAGTTGTTTTAAGTCAAATAATTTTGTGCAAAGTGGTACTCGTTATACATACTTCTAAATTTACCAAGAACTTCGTTTCATTTATGTTGTCGCATCAAACGTTTAAAGGTTTTTCAATACTTCCTTGGTTGATTTTATTAAAAGTTTTCGTATTAGACTACACCATGTGTGGATCACACTTCTACTCACCCTCCGTTAGGGATGAAACTTACCATCAAGATCTTTGTTAAAAACTCTTGAGCCACTTTGGATGGCAGATTTACAAAATTTGTTAGGAAGTCTCTGCGCTCGTAAAATGTTCCTTTTAAGGTTAGACATGGCAAAAACGCAGGTCGATAAATCAGTTTTTTGGGGTACACTTAGTGGTCACCCTATCGTAGGGAAAGCACTAGGCGGGTTTCTACTCTCAATGTTTCACGGCTAAATCGCAACACCCTCGTAAACGTCATCTCTATGAATCAGTAGGTTGAGGTACAAGGAATCGTTTTTGAGATTCTTTTCACTTAAATTAAACCATATTTTATGACCAAGGATTCACATATCCTCTCATCCACGCATCCCCATAAGTATAAGGATAAATTCGGATCAATCCACTCGAAGAGTTCACTCTGGTTCAAGGATCACACCTTTCGTGCGATTTTATTTTGGAAATGTAATATTAAATACTTTAAGAATCTATGAATCTTGTTATCCTCTTGAAAGGGACTGCTTAAAACGTCTATAATACAGATACACATTCCTTCCTTCGTTGGTTGCAACTATATATTGTTCTAGTCAATGATAACCATAACTTCAACATGTAACTGAATGGATAAAGTTACATTATGGAACTGTGCTTTCTTTCCATCCAAGGATAAGTTCACATGCGGTATATTGTGATCGCCATGTTTTCCATTCTATCTGTCAGCGTGGTACTACGACATAAGCGCTCAATATTTTAGATGGTAACTTTCACGATGTATTCTATGTATCCAACTTACTGAAGATGCATGTAGGGCTAAAAACATCGTCTTTCCTTCTGTAGGAATATATTCGGATGACATATTCGTGTTAGCAAGAATAGAAATAAACTTGTTGATCTCTTAGGACAAGAGACTTAATCAATGGCATATACATATTCTTACTTTTATACGCCCAAGTACCTTTCCAAGGTAAATAGCTCACTTCTGAGCCCACGAGTCTCACGGAACTTTGATACGCTACTTCTTATTTAAATACGGTACCATTTTTAGTCACTCCTCAAATTTCGGGATGAAATTTCCATTAACAGGTGGGTAATGTAACGACCCGACTTTTTCGACTTGCTTTTGTGCCTTATGTTTTTGCGAAACTGCGTATTTGTGCCTACTGTGCTATTTTATACTCTGGAATATTACTACACGTGGATTACTTTCGTTTATATGTTAAAACGTGCCTTTGAGTACGTAGGTTACTTTACTTGATCACCGGAAGCCTTTATGACCGTTAGTGTCACTTGACGTTTCGAACAAACTGCGTACTGCGTACACGTTTAACTTTTGTCGTAATCGGAATATTATGACTACGAAATATTAATTGTTATTTTATAATACCAATTACTTGGGTTTTTAGATGCTTAATTACGCTTAGTAATTTACTTATGCTTAATAGTTAGTCTTGTTGGACTTTCTACCTTGTTGGGACTTAGCCCACCCTACACTAGTTAGTGGACCATTTAATTAGCCCAATTATAAGTAACTAGTGACCCATTAATATGTAAGACAAATGTCCATTTATTAGAGGGAACATACTAGCATTTTTGTCAAGCATTATCCTTAATGTTGCATGGGATTCCAACATAATCACCAACTTTAGACAACCATTAACCAAAAAGCAAACTTTTGTCCCCCCTTGTCCCCCCTAATTCCAACGGCCATGTACCCCATCCCTCACCCCATCACCTATAAATACAAGCCTCATTCCATCCATTTTACACTTGCTTTCATTTGTAATTCACACACACTCACTCTCTAATTCTCTCTCTAGTCTTTCTCTCTCTAAAAGTGTAAGTATTTTGAATCTCTCTTCTTCTTCTCCTTCTCATCATCACGAATTCATCATCATCATCATCATGGGTCTAGCTTTTTAGCTTTTGATCTTGATTACATCTTGTAGATTCAAACATAGATTTGAATCCTTCAAGAACATGGAAGATTCAAGCTTTCTAGCTTTGAATCTTCACCTATTTTGTAGATCTATATTTTTTTTAAACTTTAATCTTGTTATTTTGTTATAAAGATTCAAACTTGTGTTTGTAATCTTCATATAACTTAAAGATCCAAGCTTTATGCTTCAAGATCTTCAAGAATAATCAAGATGCAAGCTTTCTAGCTTGGATCTTCATATCTTTTGTTGGATCTAAGTTTTCTAACTTATGATCTCATTATTTTGTTATAAAAATCAAAACTTGTGTTTATGGTCTTCATGTAACCTAAAGATCTAAGCTTTATGCTTCTAGTTCTTCAAGAACACGAAAGGTTCAAACTTTCTAGCTTTGTAACCTTGCAACTTATGTGAAAAGGATCCAAGCTCTCTAGCTTAGGGTTCCATCACCTTATTTGACTTAGATTATGTTCATACTTGTTTGATTGATGTAAAGTTTGTAGCTTTAGTTGTAAATGGAACTTGTAATTGTGTTAAGACTAAGGATATGATGTAACTTTGGTTCATCATCCATCTAAGACTCTTAATTGAGTTGTGTTCTTACTTGGTCTTAACTTATTGTGTGTTGATGGTGGAATCTTAGTCAAAGTGATTCTAACCCATCAACGAGTTGTACACTTGAAGCTACAAGCATCAAGGATGAGAACCGTGATGAGCATCAAGTACTAAGAACCCCACCGGAGCACCTTACCTACTGTTTTTTTATCTGATCAGATCACCTGGGCTACTGTAAAGTTGATTTTCAGTTATTTCGGTTCGATTAGATGATTTTCTGTTTAGGCCTCGTCTTAATCCGAGTTATGGTTTAGGATTTATGGCCCTCCGAAAGTCACTACCCCCTTGTAACGTTGTGCTGAAATTTCTGACCTGCTCGCACTTAAACCGTCGCCACAGTTAAACGAATACGATTTAGGTTCTGAAAATTGGTCAGGGGTTAGAGAACTCACATACGGAGCCATATCCACTGACTACGCGTATTTTCGATTTACGTAGAGGTCGTAGCAGCTGATCCAAGTCAGCCTATTGTTTTGACCTCTATACTTGATTAACTTACTTAGCTTTTATGATGATGATGACGATGATGACACTTAAACTTATTTTATGCACTAATAGAACTTATAAAGACAACCTACTGACCTCGTAACCTTTGATTTAGGTTGACGACCTTTCGGACCGACTTACTACTTGCACACTCTCGTATCGACTTGTATTGCTTATTCACTGTGAGTTATAGCATCCCTTTTTACTACTTTTTACTATTTTTGGGACTGAGATTACATGCACCTTTTTATGTTTTTCTTATTTGACACGAGTACTTAAACTTTACATATGTGTGGGTTATATAACGGTAGACGCGAATCTTAGATATGGATCCATAGGGTTTGACATCCCCACTCAGGCTAGTCGCGCTAGCATTTAACGGGTGTTTAATACTTCGAGGACATACGCACTCGCCAGGTGTACTTTTAGGGGGTGATATTTATATTTACGTTAAGTCTAGTTACCATGTGCCCACGGTTATACATATACTTTTCATACTATCTTGAAACATTGAAACCTCGTGGTCAATCTTATATTACTGTTATAATTTAAACTATAGCTCACCAACATTATTGTTGACGTTTTTAAGCATGTTTTCTCAGGTGCTTAGAGGTATCTTGCTTCCGCTGTTTAGACTTGCTATCTTGGTGTTATTGACTTGCTGTTAAGGAACTGCTGTGTTAGATTTCCGCTTTATTACTTAGAGATGTCTCAATCATGAAACTTTTAATTTGCATTCGCAACTTATGTTATTTGAATAATGACTTTGTAACGACCTTTGTGTCACGTTATCTTTTGTAAACACTATGTCTTTTTATGAATGTTAACTGGTTTTCAAACAGCATATAGTATTTGACCGTGTAAAGATCCTGTTGTTGACGAATTGTACACGATGGTTTTGTACAGAGCGTTACATTATGGATGCCATTAGGGAGGCTATTACTGATGTTTACCAGCATATAGATGAGGTAGAAATGACAAACGAGGCTAGACATAGTCAGTTCGAGCAGTGGCACGCCGAGAATGTCTACGAGCATTCCAGGCAACGACAGCATGATAGATGGCACTATCATCAGCATCAGATCATGAGCCAGCTATCACCTCATGTAGTGACCCGAACTTTTCCATGTTTATTTATATTAAATGAAATTGATATTTACATGATTAAGTGTTTCCAACATGTTAAGCAATCAAACTTGTTAAGACTTGATTAATTGAAATAGGTTTCATATAAACAATTGACCACCCAAGTTGACCGGTGATTCACGAACGTTAAAACTTGTAAAAACTATATGATGACATATATATGGATATATATATAGTTAACATGATATTATGATAAGTAAACATATCATTAAGTATATTAACAATGAACTACATATGTAAAAACAAGACTATTAACTTAAGGATTTCGAAACGAGACATATATGTAACGATTATCGTTGTAACAATATTTAACTGTATATATATCATATTAAGATATATTAATACATCATATTATCATGATAATTTAATAATTTAACATCTCTTTAGATATAATTAACAATGGGTTAACAACATTTAACAAGATCGTTAACCTAAAGGTTTCAAAACAACATTTACATGTAACGACTAACGATGACTTAACGACTCAGTTAAAATGTATATACATGTAGTGTTTTAATATGTATTCATACACTTTTAAAAGACTTCAAGACACTTATCAAAATACTTCTACTTAACATAAATGCTTACAATTACATCCTCGTTCAGTTTCATCAACAATTCTACTCGTATGCACCCGTATTCGTACTCGTACAATACACAGCTTTTAGATGTATGTAATATTGGTATATACACTCCAATTATCAGCTCTTAGCAGCCCATGTGAGTCACCTAACACATGTGGGAACCATCATTTGGCAACTAGCATGAAATATCTCATAAAATTACAAAAATATTAGTAATCATTCATGACTTATTTACATGTAAACAAAATTACACATCCTTTATATCTAATCCATATACCAACGACCAAAAACACCTACAAACACTTTCATTCTTCAATTTTCTTCATCTAATTGATCTCTCTCAAGTTCTATCTTCAAGTTCTAAGTGTTCTTCATAAATTATATAAGTTCTAGTTTCATAAAATCAAGAATACTTCCAAGTTTGCTAGCTTACTTCCAATCTTGTAAAGTGATCATCCAACCTCAAGAAATCTTTCTCATTTACAGTAAGATATCTTTCTAATATAAGGTAATACTCAAATTCAAATTTTGATTCAATTTCTATAACTATAACAATCTTATTTCGAGTGGAAATCTTACTTGAACTTGTTTTCGTGTCATGATTCTGCTTCAATAACTTTCAAGCCATCCAAGGATCCTTTAAAGCTAGATCTATTTCTTCCATTTCCAGTAGGTTTATCCACAAAACTTGAGGTAGTAATGATGTTCATAACATCATTCGATTCATACATATAAAGTTATCTTATTCGAAGGTTTAAACTTGAAATCACTAGAACATAGTTTAGTTAATTCTAAACTTGTTCGCAAACAAAAGTTAATCCTTCTAACTTGACTTTTAAAATCAACTAAACACATGTCCTATATCTATGTGATATGCTAACTTAATTATTTAAAACCTAGAAACACGAAAAACACCGTAAAACCGGACATACGCCGTCGTAGTAACACCGCGGGCTGTCTTGGGTTTGATAATTAAAAACTATGATAAACTTTGATTTAAAAGTTGTTCTTCTGGGAAAATGATTTTTCTTATGAACATGAAACTATATCCAAAAATCATGGTTAAACTCAAAGTGGAAGTATGTTTTTCAAAATGGTCATCAAGACGTCGTTTTTTCGACTGAAATGACTACCTCTTACAAAAACGACTTGTAACTTATATTTTCGACTATAAACTTATACTTTTTCTGTTTATATTCATAAAATAGAGTTCAATATGAAACCATAGCAATTTGATTCACTCAAAACGGATTTAAAACGAAGAAGTTATGGGTAAAACAAGATTGGATATTTTTTGATTGTTGTAGCTACGGGAAATATTGTAACAATTCTATACAAATCATATCCTAGCTAACTTATATTGTATTATACATGTATTCTAATATATTATGTAATCTTAGGATACCATAGACACGTATGCAAATGTTTTGACATATCATATCGACCCATGTATATATATTATTTGGAACAACCATAGACACTCTATATGCAGTAATGTTGGAGTTAGCTATACAGGGTTGAGGTTGATTCCAAAAATATATATACTTTGAGTTGTGATCTAGCCTGAGACGTGTATACACTGGGTCGTGGATTGATTCAAGATAATATATATCGATTTATTTCTGTACATCTAATTGTGGACAACTAGTTATAGATTACTAACGAGGACAGCTGACTTAATAAACTTAAAACATTAAAACGTATTAAAAATGTTGTAAATATATTTTGAACATACTTTGATATATATGTACATATTTGTTATAGGTTCGTGAATCGACCAGTGACCAAGTCTTATCTCCGGACGAAGTAAAAAATCTGTGAAAGTGAGTTATAGTCCCACTTTTAAAAATCTAATATTTTGGGATGAGAATACATGCAGTTTTATAAATGTTTTACGAAATAGACACAAGTAATTGAAACTACATTATATGGGTGAATGATCGAAGCCGAATATGCCCCTTTTGCTTGGTAACCTAAGAATTAGTAAACCGATCTACTAATTGACGCGAATCCTAAAGATAGATCTATTGGGCCTAACGAACCCCATCCAAAGTACCGGATGCTTTAGTACTTCGAATTCGTTTTTATCATGTCCGAAGGATTTTCCGAAATGATAGGGGATATTCTTATATGCATCTTGTTAATGTCGGTTACCAGGTGTTCACCATATGAATGAATTTTATCTCTATGTATGGGATGTATATTGAAATATGAAATCTTGTGGTCTATTATTATGATTTGATAATATATAGGTTAAACCTATAACTCACCAATATTTTTGTTGACGTTTTAAGCATGTTTATTCTCAGGTGATTATTAAGAGCTTCTGCTGTTGCATACTAAAATAAGGACAAGATTTGGAGTCCATGCTTGTATGATATTATGTAAAAACTGTATTCAAGAAACTTAATTTTTTGATGTAATATATTCTTATTGTAAACCATTATGTAATGGTCGTGTGTAAACGGTATATTTTAGATTATCATTACTTGATAATCTACGTAATGTTTTTTAAACTTTTATCGATAAAATAAAGGTTATGATTGTTTTAAAAATGAATGCAGTTTTTGAAAAACGTCTCATATAGAGGTCAAAACCTCACGACGAAATCAATTAATATGGAACGTTTATAATCAATATGAATGGGACATTTCAGTTGGTATCAGAGCGTTGGTCTTAGAGAACCAGAAAATTGTATTAGTGTGTCTTACCGAGTTTGTTAGGATGCATTAGTGAGTCTGGACTTCGACCGTGTTTTTCTTCAAAAACGATTGCTTAACATTTTTTTGTTGGAAACTATATATTATTAACATGTAAATATTATGTGATATATTAACCTCTTAATGTGTTTGATATTGTGTCATAGATGTCTACCACTAGTACAAATCCCATTGATTCACCTAATAATAATGAAGAGTCGAATATATTTTGGGAAGATTCACAAATTTCCGAAGAGGAACCGGAAGAGGAGGAACCGGAAGAGGAGGAATCGGAAGAAGAGAAACCGGAAGAGGAGGAACCGAAAGAGGAGGAACCGGAATAAGAAGAGGTTCCGGAGGAATAAATATTGATACCTATAGTAAATCGATTAAATAAAAGAAAATCCTCAACCAACGGACCAAAGTTAATAATGGTCAATGGTGTTTCCGCCGAGGAAGCAAAATATTGGGAAGATTACCAATTTTCCGATGAATCAGATCCCGATGAGGATTCTGATGATGCTATAGAAATTACCTCGACCCAATTTAATAAAGCGAAAGAAAATAATAAGGGAAAATTTATAAAAATAGAGAAACCCGATTCCAACCCCGATGAACTTTATATGTATCGACAATATCCGTATTTCCTAAAATGTAACAATGACCCGGGAACCTCTAAACCACCAGGTTTTTATAAACCATTGTGGAAAATGACGGCTCGTATTAGAGGAACACCATATATTCCTAGAAAATTAGGAAAACGAATCAAGTCCGAAGAAGAAGAAACCAGTGATTCAGATTAGAGGGTTGTAATCATGTTGTGTATTATATGTATTGTAGTGTGCTTGTACTTTTATGTTCTATGTAAAAATTGCTTGTATTGTTTGTTAATTATCTTTTACGAATCTAATCCTTGTTTATTTTACAGTATAAAGACAAAATGGACGTTAAGGGTAGACAACCGAATATTTTAGAAGACCTACCAGAGGATATGATTGAGAAAATCTTGTCTAGAGTCGGTCAGAATTCATCAGCACATTTAGTTATGGCGAAATTAACTTGTCAAACATTTGAAAGACTTTCCAGAAATGCCTTAGTTTATAAAAGGCTTTCCTTTAATAGGTGGGGTATATCACATTGGGGAGATTGTAAGTTACGCCGTGTTTTCTTTAAAGCGTTAAATGCAGGGAACCCAAATGCAATTTTACACTACGGGTTAAGAACCTATTTTGACTCAACATATCCCAACATAGGATTTCGTGAATTAGAAAGAGCTTCTAACATGCAACATAAAGAAGCATGTTATGCTTACGGGTTAGTGATGTTCGCTTCTTACCAATGTGGGAAAAAGAACATCGGATTGCAACTTTTAAATAAGACCTTCCCACAAGTGACGGATTCAGTAGTTGGGGTGAGAAACAAGGTTTTTAGATTATTACGGGGCTGTTGGACATTACGAAACCCTCGTCCTTTTGACGACATTACAACATGCTGCCTAGCCAATGGTCATAACGGTTATTTTCCACAAGACCAAGGATGGGAAGTCGTCTTAGTAAAACCAGAATGCATGACTTGTTTCTGGACTTATGAATTACGTGTCTTTATTTCCTTTGCTGAACAACTTGCGTATTAACTAGGTTTATCTTCAAAATTGTCCTGTATCAAAGTGTACTATATTTCATGTTATATGTAATATAGCGAAGTTGTAAGTTTGAAGAATATTTGTATGTGATATATTATTATAATCAGTTTTTCATATGGAATTGTAGTAGTTGAATTGTATATTAGCTACTAAGTATGAACTTAACGGGTAAGTAGTACCCGAATTTAAACTTATAAAACGCTAATATGAAGAAAAAGCTTTTATAAATGAGTTCATATTATGCTACGAAATACTATTGACTACTCTTAATATTCTGTATGATTAACTCGATTCAGTTGGCTATTTTGAAGGAAATGGCACCGACTACTCGACACATCATGAATATGAGCAAAGAGGAATTTCGTACCTTTCTTGCTGCAAACATAGCCGCAGTACAGGATGCGCTACATACCAACAATAACTCTGAATCTAGCAATGCAGCTAACGGCGCAAGAAATCGTGTAGGATGCTCCTACAAAGAATTTACTGCCTGCAAACCTTTGGAATTTGATGGAACCGAAGGACTAATTGGATTGAAATGGTGGACCGAGAAAATCGAATCGGTGTTTGCCATAAGTAAGTGTACTGAAGAAGACAAAGTTAAGTACGCTACGCATACCTTCACAGGTACTGCATTAACGTGGTGGAATACCTATCTTGAACAGGTAGGACAAAATGCTGCTTACGCACTACTATGGTCGGCATTCAAGCAATTGTTGAACGAGCAGTACCGTCCTAGAAACGAAGTCAATAAACTCAAGGCAGAACTTAGAGAGTTACGAACATAAGGGTTCGACGTTACCACATATGAACAACGATTCACAGAGTTGTGCCTATTGTGTCCGGGAGCATTCGAAGATGAAGAAGAGAAGATCGACGCGTTTGTAAAAGGGTTACCAGTAAGGATTCAAGAAGATGTGAGTTCACACGAGCCCACTTCTATACAGAAGGCAAGTTGAATGGCTCATAAACTCATAAATCAGATTGAGAGAAGAATTAAAGAGCAGGCGGCCGAAGAAGCCAACACGAAACAACTCAAGAGGAAGTGGGAGGAAAACGGTGACAAGAGTCACCAGTACAACAACAACAAAAATTACAACCACAATCGCAACAACTATCCCAACAACCGCAACAACAATCGCAACAATAACTGCAATCCTAACAATAACTACAACAAACATCCCAACAACAACAACAACTACAACAACCGTTTCAACAACAATAACAATCCCAACAACAACCTTAATAACAACAACGGCAACAAAAACAAAAAACAGCCATGTCATAGGTGTGAAGAAATCATCAGGGGTTTTGCGAGACATTTTGCAACAGGTGTAAAAGAAATGGTCATAGCGCGACAAAGTGTGAGATCTACGGACCAAAATTTAACAGAACTAAAGGAACAAATAATGTCGGAACAAGTAATGCCGAAACGAATAGTGTCGGAGCAAGTAACACCAACGCTATTTGTTATAAATGTGGAAAACCGGGCCACATTATTAGAAATTGCCCGAATCAGGGGAATACTAATGGGCAGGGCTGTGGAAGAGTTTTCAATATTAATACGGCAGAAGCACAGGAAGACCCGGAGCTTGTTACGGGTACGTTTCTTATTGACGATAAATCTGCTTATGTTTTATTTGATTCGGGTGCGGATAGAAGCTATATGAGTAGAGAATTTTGTGCTAAATTAAGTTGCCCATTGACGCCTTTGGATAGTAAATTTTTACTCTAATTAGCAAACGGTAAATTAATTTCAGCAGATAATATATGTCGGGAGAGAGAAATTAAACTGGGGGATGAAATGTTTAAAATTGATTTAATACCAGTCGAGTTAGGGAGTTTTGATGTAATAATTGACATGGACTGGTTGAAAAAGGTGAGAGCAGAGATCGTTTGTTACAAAAATGCAATTCACATTATACGAGAAAAAGGAAAACCCTTAATGGTGCACGGAGAAAAGAGCAACGCGAAGTTAAATCTTATTAGTAACCTGAAAGCACAAAAACTAATAAGAAAAGGTTGCTATGCTGTGCTAGCACACGTCGAGAAAGTCAATTCCAAAGAAAAGAACATCAATGATGTTCCCGTCGCAAAAGAATTTCCCGATGTATTTCCGAAAGAATTACCGGGACTATCTCCACACCGATCCATTGAATTTCAAATAGACCTTGTACCGGGAGCTGCACCAATAGCTCGTGCTCCATACAGATTCGCACCCAGCAAAATGAAGGAACTTCAGAGCCAGTTACAGGAACTTTTAGAGCGTGGTTTCATTCGACCAAGCACATCAACATGGGGAGCTCCTGTTTTGTTTGTCAAGAAGAAAGATGGTACATTCAGGTTGTGTATCGACTACCGAGAGTTTAACAAACTTACCATCAAGAACCACTACCCACTACCGAGAATCGACGACTTATTTGATCAACTACAAGGCTCGTCTATTTATTCGAAGATTGATTTACGTTCTGGATATCACCAAATGCGGGTGAAAGAGGATGACATTCCAAAGACTACTTTTAGGACACGTTACGGTCATTACGAGTTTATGTTTATGCCGTTTGGATTGACTAACACACCAGCTGTGTTCATGGACCTCATGAACCGAGTGTGTGGGCCATATCTTGACAAGTTTGTCATTGTTTTCATCGATGACATACTTATTTACTCGAAGAATGATCAAGAGCACGAAGAACATTTGAGAAAAGTGCTAGAGTTGCTGAGAAAAGAAAAATGTACGCTAAGTTTTCAAAGTGTGCATTTTGGTTGAAAGAAGTTCAATTCCTCGGTTACATAGTGAACAAAGAAGGTATTCAGGTGGATCTAGCAAAGATTGAAACCGTTGAAAAGTGGGAAACCTCGAAAACTCCAAAACACATACGCCAGTTTTTAGGACTAGCTGGTTACTACAGAAGGTTCATCCAAGACTTTTCCAGAATAGCAAAACCCTTGACTACATTAACGTATAAAGGGAGGAAATTTGAATGGAATGATGAACAAGAAAAAGCGTTTCAGTTATTGAAGAAAAAGTTAACTACGTCACCTATATTGTCATTACCTGAAGGGAATGATGATTTTGTGATATATTGTGACGCCTCAAAGCAAGGTCTCGGTTGTGTATTAATGCAACGAACGAAGGTAATTGCTTATGCGTCTAGACAATTGAAGATTCACGAGCAGAATTATACGACGTATGATTTGGAATTAGGCGCGGTTGTTTTTGCATTAAAGACTTGGAGGCACTACTTATATGGGGTCAAAAGTATTATATATACCGACCACAAAAGTCTTCAACACATATTTAATCAGAAATACTTGAACATGAGACAGCGTAGGTGGATTGAATTGTTGAATGATTATGACTTTGAGATTCGTTACCACCCGGGGAAGGCAAATGTGGTAGCCGACGCCTTGAGCAGAAAGGACAGAGAACCCATTCGAGTAAAATCTATGAATATAATGATTCACAATAACCTTACTACTCAAATAAAGGAGGCGCAACAAGGAGTTTTAAAAGAGGGAAATTTAAAGGATGAAATACTCAAAGGATCAGAGAAGCATCTTAATATTCGAGAAGACGGAACCCGGTATAGGGCTGAAAGGATTTGGGTACCAAAATTTGGAGATATGAGAGAAATGGTACTTAGAGAATCTCATAAAACCAGATACTCAATACATCCTGGAACGGGGAAGATGTACAAGGATCTCAAGAAACATTTTTGGTGGCCGGGTATGAAAGCCGATGTTACTAAATACGTAGGAGAATGTTTGACGTGTTCTAAGGTCAAAGCGGAGCATCAGAAACCATCAGGTCTACTTCAACAACCCGAAATTCCGGAATGGAAATGGGAAAACATTACCATGGATTTCATCACTAAATTGCCAAGGACTGCAAGTGGTTTTGATACTATTTGGGTAATAGTTGATCGTCTCACCAAATCAGCACACTTCCTGCCAATAAGAGAAGATGACAAGATGGAGAAGTTAGCACGACTGTATTTGAAGGAAGTCGTCTCCAGACATGGAATACCAATCTCTATTATCTCTGATAGGGATGGCAGATTTATTTCAAGATTCTGGCAGACATTACAGCAAGCATCAGGAACTCGTCTAGACATGAGTACTGCCTATCATCCATAAAATGATGGGCAGAGTGAAAGGACGATACAAACGCTTGAAGACATGCTACGAGCATGTGTTATTGATTTCGGAAACAGTTGGGATCGGCACCTTCCGTTAGCAGAATTTTTCTACAACAACAGCTACCATTCAAGCATTGAGATGGCGCCGTTTGAAGCACTTTATGGTAGAAAGTGCAGGTCTCCGATTTGTTGGAGTGAAGTGGGGGATAGACAGATTACGGGTCCGGAGATAATAAAAGAAACTACCGAGAAGATCATCCAAATTCAACAACGGTTGAAAACCGCCCAAAGTCGACAAAAGAGCTACGCCGACAATAAAAGAAAAGATATAGAATTTGAAATTGGAGATATGGTCATGCTTAAGGTTGCACCTTGGAAAGGCGTTGTTCAATTTGGTAAACGAGGGAAATTAAATCCAAGGTATATAGGACCATTCAAGATTAATGATCGTGTCGGACCAGTAGCTTACCGACTTGAATTACCACAACAACTCGCGGTTGTACATAACACTTTTCACGTCTTAAATTTGAATAAATGTTTTGCTAAAGAAGATCTCACTATTCCATTAGATGAAATCCAAATCAACGAAAAACTTCAATTCGTCGAAGAACCCGTCGAAATAATGGATCGTGAGGTTAAAAGACTTAAGCAAAACAAGATACCAATTGTTAAGGTTCGATGGAATGCTCGTAGAGGACTCGAGTTCACCTGGGAGCGTGAAGATCAGATGAAGAAGAAATACCCGCACTTATTTCCACAAGATACGTCAACACCTCCAACTGCTTAAAATTTCAGGATGAAATTTATTTAACGGGTAGGTACTGTAGTGACCCAAACTTTTCCATGTTTATTTATATTAAATGAAATTGATATTTACATGATTAAGTGTTTCCAACATGTTAAGTAATCAAACTTGTTAAGACTTGATTAATTGAAATAGGTTTCATATAAACAATTGACCACCCAAGTTGACCGGTGATTCACGAACGTTAAAACTTGTAAAAACTATATGATGACATATATATGGATATATATATATATATATATATATATAGTTAACATGATATTATGATAAGTAAACATATCATTAAGTATATTAATAATGAACTACATATGTAAAAACAAGACTACTAACTTAAGGATTTCGAAACGAGACATATATGTAACGATTATCGTTGTAACAATATTTAACTGTATATATATCATATTAAGATATATTAATACATCATATTATCATGATAATTTAATAATTTAACATCTCTTTAGATATAATAAACAATGAGTTAACAACATTTAACAAGATCGTTAACCTAAAGGTTTCAAAACAACATTTACATGTAACGACTAACGATGACTTAACGACTCAGTTAAAATGTATATACATGTAGTGTTTTAATATGTATTCATAAACTTTTGAAAGACTTCAAGACACTTATCAAAATACTTCTACTTAACAAAAATGCTTACAATTACATCCTCGTTCAGTTTCATCAACAATTCTACTCGCATGCACCCGTATTCGTACTCGTACAATACACAGCTTTTAGATGTATGTACTATTGGTATATACACTTCAATGATCAGCTCTTAGAAGCTCATGTGAGTCACCTGACACATGTGGGAACCTTCATTTGGCAACTAGCATGAAATATCTCATAAAATTACAAAAATATTAGTAATCATTCATGACTTATTTACATGTAAACAAAATTGCACATCCTTTATATCTAATCCATATACCAACGACCAAAAACACCTCCAAACACTTTCATTCTTCAATTTTCTTCATCTAATTAATCTCTATCAAGTTCTATCTTCAAGTTCTAAGTGTTCTTCATAAATTCTATAAGTTCTAGTTTCATAAAATCAAGAATACTTCCAAGTTTGCTAGATTACTTTTAATCTTGTAAAGTGATCATCCAACCTCAAGAAATCTTTCTTATTTACAGTAAGATATCTTTCTAATACAAGGTAATACTCATAATCAAACTTTGATTCAATTTCTATAACTATAACAATCTTATTTCGAGTGGAAATCTTACTTGAACTTGTTTTCGTGTCATGATTCTGCTTCAATAACTTTCAAGCCATCCAAGGATCCTTTAAAGCTAGATCTATTTTTCTCATTTCTAGTAGGTTTATCCACAAAACCTGAGGTAGTAATGATGTTCATAACATCATTCGATTCATACATATAAAGCTATCTTATTTGAAGGTTTAAACTTGAAATCACTAGAACATAGTTTAGTTAATTCTAAACTTGTTCGCAAACAAAAGTTAATCCTTCTAACTTGACTTTTAAAATTAACTAAACACATGTCCTATATCTATGTGATATGCTAACTTAATGATTTAAAACCTGGAAACACGAAAAACACTGTAAAACCGGACATACGCCGTCGTAGTAACACCGCAGGCTGTTTTGGGTTTGATAATTAAAAAATATGATAAACTTTGATTTAAAATTTGTTCTTCTGGAAAAATGATTTTTCTTATGAACATGAAACTATCCAAAAATCATGGTTAAACTCAAAGTGGAAGTATGTTTTTCAAAATGGTCATCAAGACGTCGTTCTTTCGACTGAAATGACTACCTCTTACAAAAATGACTTGTAACTTATATTTTTGACTATAAACCTATACTTTTTCTGTTTAGATTTATAAAATAGATTTCAATATGAAACCATATCAATTTGATTCACTCAAAACGGATTTAAAACGAAGAAGTTATGGGTAAAACAAGATTGGATATTTTTTGATTGTTGTAGCTACGGGAAATATTGTAACAATTCTATACAAATCATATCCTAGCTAACTTATATTGTATTATACATGTATTCTAATATATTATGTAATCTTAGGATACCATAGACACGTATGCAAATGTTTTGACATATCATATCGACCCATGTATATATATTATTTGGAACAACCATAGACATTCTATATGCAGTAATGTTGGTGTTAGCTATACAGGGTTGAGGTTGATTCCAAAAATATATATACTTTGAGTTGTGATCTAGCCTGAGACGTGTATACACTGGGTCGTGGATTGATTCAAGATAATATATATCGATTTATTTATGTACATCTAATTGCGGACAACTAGTTGTAGATTACTAACGAGGACGGCTGACTTAAAAAACTTAAAACATTAAAACGTATTAAAAATGTTGTAAATATATTTTGAACATACTTTGATATATATGTACATATTTGTTATAGGTTTGTGAATCGACCAGTGGTCAAGTCTTACTTCCCGACGAAGTAAAAAATCTGTGAAAGTGAGTTATAGTCCCACTTTTAAAAATCTAATATTTTGGGATGAGAATACATGCAGTTTTATAAATGTTTTACGAAATAGACACAAGTAATTGAAACTACATTATATGGGTGAATGATCGAAGCCGAATATGCCCCTTTTGCTTGGTAACCTAAGAATTAGTAAACCGATCTACTAATTGACGCGAATCCTAAAGATAGATCTATTGGGCCTAACGAACCCCATCCAAAGTACCGGATGCTTTAGTACTTCGAATTCGTTTTTATCATGTCCGAAGGATTTTCCGAAATGATAGGGGATATTCTTATATGCATCTTGTTAATGTCGGTTACCAGGTGTTCACCATATGAATGAATTTTATCTCTATGTATGGGATGTATATTGAAATATGAAATCTTGTGGTCTATTATTATGATTTGATAATATATAGGTTAAACCTATAACTCACCAACATTTTTGTTGACGTTTTAAGCATGTTTATTCTCAGGTGATTATTAAGAGCTTCTGCTGTTGCATACTAAAATAAGAACAAGATTTGGAGTCCATGCTTGTATGATATTATGTAAAAACTGCATTCAAGAAACTTAATTTTTTGATGTAATATATTCTTATTGTAAACCATTATGTAATGGTCGTGTGTAAACGGTATATTTTAGATTATCATTACTTGATAATCTACGTAATGTTTTTTAAACCTTTATCGATAAAATAAAGGTTATGATTGTTTTAAAAATGAATGCAGTCTTTGAAAAACGTCTCATATAGAGGTCAAAACCTCGCGACGAAATCAATTAATATGGAACGTTTATAATCAATATGAACGGGACATTTCACCTCAGGTACCAAATAACTACGTACCAACCCGACCTGCTTACTATCCTCCACACCAGCCCGATATGCGACCACCATTTACTCTCTACGACCCTAACTAGGCCTATCAGAACACCTATAACCAACCGTGGAACCCGACCGACGACATGAACTGGAACCCCTATCCAGATTGATACAGTTCCCGTTGGTGTTTTCTATGATTTTTATCTTTTTATTATTTTTATTTATTTATGTTTAAACATATAATATTGTGATACTTTTATGTAAGTTTTAACATTTTTATTATGTTGTACTAATATTTCATATTTGATTTGAAAGTGGGATGTTAAGTCCCATTTCAAATTACCATGCATGTTATTATTTGTATGTATGTATATTGTCAATTGTACACAACAGGGTAAAACAGCGAACTTTCAAAGACTAGCATTAAGTTCAGCAAAATCTACTAATTTTGACGACAAAACAAAAAACAAATGTGATGTAACAACAAGACGGAATGAACAAATGATGTGCACCATTTATCATTCAACAAACAAACGCCAATATATTTGGAAACTTTGGTAAAATTTAATCATTTTTCTACACTAATCTCCCTCAATAATTTAATTTGTTACTGATTTCTTGCAAATGAGGGCATTGCAAGATCTTAAGTGTGGGAAGGGGTTAAATTCTTTCAGATTTTTAAAATTTTTGACTTATACACTTGGTTACCATTAAAAATACTAGTAATGCAGTAGTTGTATTAGAATCTAGTGCTCTTTGATAATAAAGAACAACCCTAGTCTTATATACTGACTACCCAATTCTAGTAAAAAATTTCAAAATTTTCAATTAAATGAACTCAAAATCATGTTTATACATATTTATGAACGATAAAACTAGGTGTTAACACTGAAATTATTGTTACCTCGGAAAGGACATAAATTGAGAAACAACTCAAAATGTTAGAATTCATTTAAAATGGAATAGAGAAAAATAAAAAGGTAAAGAAAGGAAAATAAAAGCCAAGTGTGGAAAAAATTTACCAAGTTATTTAGAACATATATCACATATTTTTGTACAAATAATTAAAGATGCTTTTGTTTTGGACGATATTAATCAGTTTTACCCAGTTTATTGTAATATAAATAGAATTTATAAGGAAGTAAAGTCTTCCGAGAGAAAAAGACACGCGCTTCTTGATTTAGGTCAGGAAGTTGTCGTCCAGACCAGTTGTAGAGTCTACAAAAAACTTTGAAAAGTTTTCTCGAAAATCAGCTGGAAATCCACGGACCTCAGCATCAAACAGGGTCGCCAAGTGGTCAGACTTATCCTAATCATGAGAGGATCTGTCTCGTACAATGGGGGGCACCGTGAAAATTAGCTTATAAGACTAATGAATCAGATTCCCAGAAGGGATAATCTCCTTAAAGATCAAAAATCAGCTTTTAAGACTGATATTACTCAATCCTTGAGATTGACTTTAAAGATTGAGAATTCAAACTCATGAAATTCGATGATATCTAAACTCGAGCTTGAACGAGAAAATATTTTGATCAAATTACAAACCGATTTGTTTTCTGAAAACCCATTTTCAATGCGTTCATTACCATTGAACGTAAAATCCTAGGAATTCATCTGAAATTCATTAGGTCACCTGAACCAAATCGGGTGTCAACCGTAAGAACGGTGGTTGCATAGCATGGTCGAAGACATGACCTTGTACCAGACCGAAAAATTATAAGGTGATCTTTACTATTACTCCTACAAAGGATAGTAATTGCATCCGACACGATATAGACCATAATCAAAAGCATGTCACGGGACATTGCCTTAACAGTTGCTTGTTCAACGCTTTCCTTTACAACCGGACGGTAGTTTACCGAAAGGTAATATACAGAACAAGTATATTGGACATGTTGCTTTCCTAATACAAGGTTAGCAAGTAGGTGACACAAAACCGCAAGTTTTGAGCTAAAATTTTAAATATGAAACCCACACAACCCACAAAAATAATTTGCAAACACCGGTGAAGGGTTATTCTGGAAAACTTATCTAGGGTAAAAGCTAGATTGAATTTTCAAAAGATCAAATATTTTCATAAAGATCCAATTTCCTTAAAGGATCTAAATTTTTATAGTCATGTGGGACTGTAAACCACAACATTACTATCATTGTTCATACCGCCAAATCGAAATCACTGATGTACAAAGTGTGAAGAATGAAGAAGTGATTCTAGTATTTTTATTTCAAGACTATATTGCTTGAGGACAAGCAACGCTCAAGTGTGGGAATATTTGATAATGCTAAAAACGAACATATATTTCATAGCATTATCCCTCAAGAAAGACAAGCTTTTAGTTGCAATTGTTCTATTTACAAGTAATATTCGTTTAAATAATAAAAGGAGAAGACAAAAGACAGATTCGATGATTTGAAGACGTAAATGACTAAAAAGCTAAAATGTACAAAGTACAATCAAAGTGGTTCCAATTATTGATGAGAAACGTCTAAAAGTTACAAGAGTACGAGCCGCAAAATGCAAAATACAAGATATTAAATTGTACGCAAGGACGTTCGAAAATCCAGAACCGGGACCAGAGTCAACTTTCAACGTGTGACGCAACGGACCTAAAATTACGAGTCAACTATGCACAAGAATATAATATAATATATATATATATAATTATATAAAATTATATATATTATATTATATATTATTAAAAACTCAGTAGCCCACGTTTTGGAATGTTATGTGTCCAGTAAAAGGCGGCCATGCGATCGCATGGCCTGGAGGAACAAACTCCATGCGATCGCATGGAGTACTGTTGCAGCTGAGGTCCTATAAAGTTCGCGTGTTTTGGCCGAATTTATTACATATTATTCAATCTCTCTCTCACGATATATATATATATATATATATATATATATATATATATATATATATATATATATATATATAATTCATAATTTTAATTTTAATTTAAGATTAATAATAATAAGGGTATGTTAGCGAATGTTGTAAGTGTATAAGTCGAAATTCTGTCCGTGTAACGCTACGCTATTATTAATCATTGTAAGTTATGTTCAACCTTTTTAAATTAATGTCTCGTAGCTAAGTTATTATTATGCTTGTTAAATTGAAGTAATCGTGTTGTTGGGCTAAAATATTAAAGACGGGGTAATTGGGCTTTGTACCATAATTGGGGTTTGGACAAAAGAACGACACTTGTGGAAATTTGACTACGAGCTATTAATGGGCTTAATATTTGTTTAATTGAATGATAGTTCGTTAATTTAATATAAATATTTACAATTGGACGTAATTATAAATAACCATATACACTCGATCGGACACGATGGGCGGGATATTTATAAGTACTAATAATCGTTCATTTAACCGGACACGGGAATGGATTAATAGTCAATAGACTCATTAAAACAGGGGTGAATTATGTACAAGGATACTTGGCGTAATTGTTAACAAAGTATTAAAACCTTGTTATAGTTTAAGTCCCCAATTAGTTGGAATATTTGACTTCGGATATAAGAATAATTTGACGAGGACACTCGCACTTTATATTTATGACTGATGGATTGTTATGGACAAAAACCAGATGGACATATCGAATAATCCAGGACAAAGGACAATTAACCCATGGTAATAAACTAAAATCAACACGTCAAACATCATGATTACGGAAGTTTAAATAAGCATAATTCCTTTATTTCATATTTTATCGCACTTTTGTTTACTGTCATTTTATTTATTGCACTTTTAATTATCGTACTTTTTAATTATCGCAATTTTATTTACCGTCATTTTATTTATCGCGCTTTAATTTTATCGCACTTTAATTATTGTCATTTACTTTACGCTTTAAATTAAGCTATATTTATTTTTAATATTTTACATTAGGTTTTAACTGGGACTAAAGTTTTAAAATCGACAAACCGGTCATTAAACGGTAAAAACCTCCTTTTATAATAATACTACTTATATATATATATATATATATATATATATATATATATATATATATATATATATATATATATATATATATATATATATATATATATATATATATATATATTTATTTATACAAATATAGTTTAAAAATATAGCGTTAAACTTGGCTAGTTCCCTGTGGACGAACCGGACTTACTAAAAACTACATTACTGTACGATTAGGTACACTGCCTATAAGTGTTGTAGCAAGGTTTAGGTATATCCACTCTATAAATGAATAAATAACTTGTGTAAAATTGTATCGTATTTAATAGTTTTTCATAATAAATATATAACTATTTCGTACCCCTTCGCTTTAACATCACCAAGAATCACAAAATCAACAATCATGCTAACGAAGTTTTTCTAAATCAACCTACATACCAAAACAAAGCTAACGATGCTAGTAACACATTTAATACATGAACTTTAACATTTAAACAACATTTAATCATCCAAAACTCAAGATTAAACATACCCATTTCAAGTTCATGCTAGTTTATGCAAAACAACAAGATCAAGAAAATAAATCACATATTCGTGTTAGACTCGAGCCATAGACACTAACTAACACCATTTCAAGTCTATAAAACGAATTTAGAGAAATCTAGAGTTTTAGAAAAGTTACCCAAAAGTGATGAAGTTAGTATCAAAATGTAGAGGATGAAGAGAGGATCACAAAAGTACAATTTGTTTTGATGTTTGCTTCTCGGTTTGGATTTAGATGATGAATCAAGGATTTGAAGTTTGAGAGCAAAATAATGGAAGTAAGAAAAGAGAGATGAGAGGATGGAATGAAATGAGTGGTGGTGGTGGTGGGTTACTAGTTAACCAAATTTGCCCAAGTGGCAAGATTAGTCCCTCAAGTTTGTAGTCGGGTGCGGGAATTAACCGAACGAATTAATTTTAAATACGCGAGAATAAACGGGAGATGTTATAATCGAATAACGGAATATTAAGAACGTTAGTTAATGAAAGATACGAATTTGGATAACGAAAGATATTATTTTTTAAAAAAAAGACGGGCGTTAAAATGAATTAACGGAAAAATGCGGGATGTTACAGTTTTGAGGTATGTTTAGGTTTAAATGGGTTGTGGTGGTTTGCATTAGTTTCACAGAAACAGGAACTGAAGTTGTTGCAGTAGCAGTAACATCTCAACATCGTTAGTTTATCATCATCATACCATGGTTTCATCATAAAACAGAAGTTACAGCCGTTGCAGCTGCAGTGTTTCACGATGGTATTGTTGAGGTGGGTAGTGATGGAGTGACGGTCATGGTGATGTTGGAGGTGTAGATGGTTTGAAACTATATGGAAACAAAATTAATCATGTGGGTTTTTTTTGAATGCTTGATCGAAACCGGAAATAGAAAAAGATGGTAGCAGTAGGTAGCATACATAGTTGATTGTGGTGAAGTTTGCGAATGAAGACAGAAAAGTTTGATGGTGCATGGTTGTCGAGGGTGGTGATGCACCGTAGGCGGTGGCGGTTTTTGGGAGGGTGATTGTTGTGGTTGAGCTTACAATCGAAATTGAATTTGGATGGTGGTGGTTAAGTAGTAGTAAACGAGTAGTAATCAAAGAGAAATTGTGGTTTATAGTGTGGTCTCTTCGAGCATTAAAATAGAAACATTCGGTATGCAGCAGTAGTTTGATGATTATGGTGGTGATCGAACCAAAACTAGAAACAGGAAATAGCAGTACAAAAAGACAAGTAGTTTGGTGATAATTGTGATGAAGGTGATTTGTGATGGTGGCAATGACTTCAGTCCAGAATAAGTAATTATAGTTGGTGTTGAGCATGGAAGAGATGACGGTTTTTCTTATTTATCTATGTGTAGTATGTATGTATATATAAATTGAGATCATGGAAAAAGAACAAGAAAGAAATAGGAGGTGAAATTGATAGATGGTTCAGTATAACATAAAGCAAAACATTGAATTCTACTTTTAATTCACGAGAGTGTATATAGACTATTAGATATGATATTATAATACTATCAAATGAACCCTCTTAACTTTGGTAATCATTGATGGATAGGTGAATCAGACAAAGAAAAAGGTAACACATTATTTCCAATCAAATACAGTATTAAACAGGGATCTCAATATCAATCACGGGTAAAAGAATGCTTAATTCAGGGAAAGTAGAAAAAGACTTGAAACCGATTTTGGAAGTTGTCTGTTTGATTTTATATATATATATATATATATATATATATATATATATATATATATATATATATATATATATATATATATATATATATATAAATTAATATTATTAATTAATAAATATAATTATATTAATATTATAATACTTTTAATATTATTAATAATAATAAAAGTAATTGTAATAATACAAATAATAAGGATAATAATAATAATAATAATTTTTATAAAATACTAAGTTTAATAACAATTAGTAATAATAATATAACAAACCATATATATTAAATTCCCTATCTATATAGTATATATTGAAAATAATAATATTACTAATACTGATATTAATATTAATAATAATAATGAAAGTAAGTATAATAACTTTTTATCTTGTATATATATTTTTACATTTTTAACACTGATGATTAAATTGTATTTTACTATTTCAAATTATTATATAAACTTATATTTATATATATACATATTTATTTACAATAATTGTTCGTGAATCGTCGGGAATCGTCGAAGGTTTAATGAATGTTTGAAAATAGTTCAAAAATTTTTGAGACTCAACCTAACAGACTTTGCTTATCGTGTCAAAATATTAAATCGTATCGAGAGTTTGATTTAAAATTAGTCGAAATTTTCCGGGTCGTCACACCACAGTTATTTCTTTGAGGTTGGTTTGGAAGTTGGTTTACATTTGTATTTTCTGGTTGTCTTCGTATTTGTTTTTTTCGATCTCTCACGGTTTTTCGGCCACCTCTACTCTTCCAGTATTCTTCTACAGGTACATGTGACGGTAATAGTGGATTTTCGCTTTTCTTGATTTCTGTTGTGTGGTTTAGTGGTGGGTAGTTTGATTTTGTCGATTAATTCTAATTTTTTATTTTTCATTTATTCGGCGACGTCAGGATGGCTAGAACCATTTTCTGGTAGCTTTGATTTTTCCCATTCTCCTGTTTCTCCCTTATCGTACATCTTATTCCTATTACCTCCATCATTTACATCTTCTTGCTCTCCTCGATCTACTAGCCTTCGACATTGTCTCTTTTCAGTTTTCATGTGCACCATTACTCTCATTGTTAGTCCCTTTCATTTTTGTGGAACTGTTGACGTTGTTGTTGGCCTAGCTTGATCCTGTTGGCTTTTAGATATTCAAGTGTGTATTACCATATGGTGGTTTTGTGAGTCCGAACTATGGTTTATATGGTTTTCGGTGATTGTTCTTCTGATTCCCTTAGTTTTTTTAGTTTCTGGTAGTCGATCTCGAGGACTGTGTTCTTGGATTCCTTGGTGCAGGTCTGTTGTGTTCAGGCGGAGGTTTAGTGTGTTCCTTTGGCGGTTTACTTGTTCAGTGCTTGTTGGTCTATTGGTAGCGGTTTCTTTTAGTAGATTTAGGGGTTTTTTGTGGCTTTTGGTCATTGTCGACTGGGTAGTTGTAGGTGATTCGAGTTGTTGATCATTTGGTTGGTGTGTGCATTGGTCATTAATTGGTTGCGATTCTTCATACTCGTGGATCTTGAAGTGGTTGTTTCGGTATCCTGATAATGGTTGCATATCCGATCTACAATTTCATTTGGAAAAGTTAGTTATTTCCATCGTTTGTCTCTGACGTTATGTTCGGTGATTCATATGGGACAAGGCTCGTGTATTTGCGGTGGACAGAAGTTCTCATTGTAGATGATATGTTATGTGCTGTTTGTTTTTAAGATGTTTTTGTCTGAAGATATGTGAACCATGTCTGTAGAGAAGCTATGGTCTAAAGGTCTGTATGATGAAAAGGGAATATTACTTGTTTTATTATATGTAAAATAACTTAATCTTGTCTGCAGCACTAAGATGCACATTTCTAAGTCTACAAGCTTGTAGATAGAATAATACTATACATTATTTATCTCATGTCTTCAGAAAAAACAAATAATTTGAAGTAAAAATGTCCGTGAGCGTACATAAATAAAATATAATAAGATATGCAGAAAATAAGATATAATAAGATATGCAGAAAGAAAAACAACAACCTAGCATAGAATTTCTTTCAATGATGTTCAAATTTTCTGGCTTAGGGTTATTTCCCGTAGATCAATGAATCTACACACATGTAACTCACCAAGTTACTTCATATCCTATCTCTTTTTCTTAATTTCTTTTTTGAATTTGAGTGTTGCTACTTTTCGAGTAATATTATTATTATTATTATTATTATTATTTTTTTTTGGAACAGCGATTGGGATCACCCGAGGGGGACTAAACCACCCGTTGCGATCATTTCCCGTTTTGACTATGCCGATGCAGCGATAATAACCCTGCCCCCATCACTGCCCGGGAGGAAACCTTGAAACCGATCCAAGGGCACGACCTAGTAAAACCCCCTCCCTTTTACCCCCCATATAAACGATATGGGAAAGGTGCCCGGTGGATACTTCATGGCAGGGATGAAATTGTGTTTTTAATATGTAGCCAACGGGGGTCGAACTCCTGACCTCCCCTAAAGGAGACAGGCCACCAACTGCTGGACCACATCACAACTTTATTAAATAATAAAATTATTATTATTATTATTTTAAACGGCTATATCGATATCGAATGCTCTCATTTCTCACATACACATGCGTTAAAAGGAAACATAATTCGCGACGATATTGACAGTACCATCGAAGGTTGGAAAAAACCCAGAGACCTTCCCAAATTGCATTGATATTGGCAGTACCATCAAAGGTTGGAAATTTCCTGTTTAGAGTGAGAATTGAACTTGGGTTAGCAGTACCCAAGTTGTATTTCACTATTATACCACTCACGCCAAGCTTCGATGCTATTATTATTATTATCATTATTATTATTATTATTATTATTATTATTATTATTATTAGTACTACTGTGGTGATGTTGTTGTTTCGGTTGATTTATAAGGAAGACTCGATATAGATGATATCTTTGTTAGGATTTTTCAATGTACGAGCTTTTTTCGAGTATCTATTTGTATCTTTGTTGAACTCGTTCTTTTTTAAAAAGAAAACGTCTTCATTTTTATATGAGTTTTCGTTATTAGGCAAAAAAAATAATAATTCTACTAGTGAAATGACCCGTGGAACCACGGGTTTGTTTAACGAAATAGTTTAATGATATGTTTTAGGTATTAAGTGAACGCAAATGATAAAGTTATTTAGTTTAATAACCCGTGGAACCATATAGTCTGACTAAGAAACTCGTCAGCTGAATATTTCATCAAACACCTAAAATGCATATTAAACAATTCACATTCAATCATAGGAGATAATATTGGTTGTCATTTTATTTTAAAAGTGCAAATTAAAATATAAATTTATAATTGGTTTTCCTTCTACCTAACTTTTATACTTTCTCGTACTCAATTCAAAATAATTAATTAAAATAATTAAAATTTAATTGATTTTAATAATTAAAATAATTATTAATAAGATTTAATAATAATAATTAATTAATAAGATTTAATTTTAATTCAAAATTATTTAGATTAATGACATCACCCACCATGCTTAGATTTTTAACTTTTATTTATTTATTTTTTCTTAACAAAGTAATTAACCTAATAATGACATCATCATTTTAGCATTTTAATATTAACTATAGATAGATTTTTAAATTTGATAAATCTACTCATTTTATGTACTAGCTAGTTGTATTATACATACATGCTATATGTGATTATAAGTCGAGTTATGAAAAATGAAAGTAAAAATATGTAACTCCAAAATAAAACGCACACACATATATATTATTTTATTATATTATTATTATTATTATTATTATTATTATTATTATTATTATTATTATTATTATTATTATTATTATTATTGTAAAAGAAAAAAATAAAAATAAAAATAAAAAATCCTGACAAAAAGAAAGAAAAAAAATGCTACGGAGTAGTACATAAAATGGTGGCCTTACTCCGTACCCTCAAATCTCCTTTATATATAAACAGAAACAAGAAAGAAACATAATTAAATCACCCACAAAAACCCACTCCTATTTTTGTTGAATTTGTATGATTCGACAAAATGAAAGAAACCAATAACAACAACAATGATGGGTTTGTAAGAGCAGATCAAATTGATCTCAAAAGTTTAGATGAACAGCTTGAACGTCATCTCAACAGAGTATGGACTATGGAAAAAAACAAAAATACCAATAAACACTCGCCGGAATTTGATGACTCCACCGCCGCCGTCAAACCACCGTCTAAGTCTGCCGTAATTAAAAGACAGGATTGGGAGATCGATCCTTCTAAGCTCATTATTAAAAGTGTTCTTGCTCGTGGTACATTTGGTACTGTCCACCGTGGCATCTACGACGGCGTTGACGTCGCCGGTCAGTTTCTCAATTTTTTTTTTAATTTTCACTTTTTTTAATTAAATTTCCACGTTTACATCTGGGTTTTACTTAAAAATCTGTTCTTTGTGATACCCATTTGCAAAGTCAACATCTTTAGTTGATTATCATAATATATAGTTATTAATTGATTAAAGTTCTTTTATGTGAAAAATGGATTTGTGATTGTAAAAAGTAAAAAGTGTTCAACATGAAATCCGTGAAGGTTTGACTTTTTTGTGTGATTCCAGTAACTATGACTGATTGTGTTATTGTATTGCTACTTTCATGTGATCAACTTTTTAAATTAGAATTACAGCTCAGGATTTAAAGTTTGGTTTAGGCCTTATTTACTCTACAATTAAGACAATTACTACAGTATTTTAAGTTATGTAAAGTATGTTTGTAGGGTTATAAACATACTAACCGGTTATGGGTAGTAACATACTAACCGGTTATGGGTAGTGATTCATACACCACTAAATTTGTTCATACACCGGTAAACATACACTATGATCTTGTACAGTACAACACCATAAAAACATATTTAGTGGTGTATGGATAAAAGTTGATGGTGTAAGGATCATCAACCGTTATAAAGTATATGATCATTTCAAATTATATATAATATTTTGTCAAAAATTGAAAGGAGAACCATAAAAGGTACATAACTGTGAGAACTTATACATTATAGGATTCATAGAGTGTGAATGTGTGATTATTGTTTGATCTCAACAGTGAAATTGTTGGATTGGGGGGAAGAGGGCCACCGAAGTGAGGCGGAAATACAATCGTTGAGATCGGCGTTTACACAAGAAGTGGTTGTTTGGCATAAGCTTGATCATCCAAATGTCACTAAGGTTACATTTTATCATCTATATAAGTACTTTCATCTTCACACAATCATACAAATTATCTGGGTACATGTTCTTTAGAACAAAAACAAGTTGTTTGCCTTATTTGCTTTTTCAAAATGTAATGAAGTCCATAAAAAAATTGATTTTGTTGTCAAGTTTAAGTTTGTAACTAAAAGTTATGTCCTTTATAGAAGGTATCAAAGCATATAATGTATTAACGAGAATTATTTCATACAGACTAACATTTATAAGGAAATGTAGACGAATAACACAGTCATGTTGGATTCTTTTCTGCATCGCCATCATAAATATGAAATTTTGGTCAAACCACTAATCAAACTAACACGGATGTTGACTTTTTCAATGAATGTGGTAATGCAGTTTATAGGTGCAACAATGGGTTCTTCAGAGCTTCATATACAAACCGAAAATGGTCAAATTGGGATGCCAAGTAATATTTGTTGTGTCGTGGTAGAGTATCTTCCTGGCGGTAATTTAAAGTCGTACCTCATTAAAAATCGGAGAAAGAAACTAGCTTTTAAAGTTGTTCACCAAATCGCACTCGATCTTGCAAGAGGGTATGCTCGTAAATCTCTATCTTCTAATTATATATATGCTTTTCGATAGTTAAGATTCGTAATGGATTTATAGTTTGACCTAAACGGCATATTTGTTGACTTTGACTAGGTTAAGTTATCTGCACTCACAAAAGATTGTGCACAGAGATGTGAAGACCGAAAATATGCTGTTGGACAAAACCAGAACGGTTAAAATTGCTGATTTTGGGGTTGCGCGTGTTGAAGCTTCTAACCCAAATGACATGACTGGCGAAACTGGCACACTTGGCTATATGGCCCCAGAGGTATACTCTACCAAAACATGGTTAGATGGGTGGGTAAATGGGTTCACGTTGAAACGGGTCTTGCCAAGTTGGGTTGACCTGTAAACATTTTGTCCGTTTTTTGAAATATTTTTCCAAACCAGTTAAATTTAATGTGCTTGTTATCATTACCAAAACATTGCTACTACAATGCTATCTCAATCTTTGAATAAACATAATATCGGCGATTGTATGCATAAAAATTGATTTTGGCCCTCATCAAATCTGTTTTAGTTGTTCCTAGGTAAAGTAAAGTAAAGTAAAGTTGTAAGGTTTTCCCTGTTCGGGTTACCCGGGAAGAGCGAGTAATCCGACCCCATACTCTAGTGTACGTAGCCCATCAGGAATACTCCCTGGCTGTTTCCAACCCTTCCCTGGCCACCCCAAGAATTGAACCTGAGACCTCTTGCAAGGATCTCAGGGCCCCAAGAATTGTTCCTAGGGTCATCTCATTAATTTAGAAGTCTCTGTTCGATACATAAAAAATGGGCTCCTATAAAACGTTAAATTTTTTAATACATATAAATTGTTCTTTTTGAGCCCATGATCTGTAAATTAGCTAATTACAATTTAAAATCTTTGTTTCAATATACATAAATAAATGCATTATTATATAGGCATTTCGAAATTTTGGGCCCTTCAAAATTTTTGGACCCTGTTCGGTTACACCCTTTGCACATGCACCGGAGACGCCTATGCATGTTCTCCATTTACCTACATTTTTTAATTGACCCTGTTACAGGGTCAAAGTTACCAACTTTACTTCTTTATTTTTTTGGACTATTCCGCTGATGCGTTTTGATGGTTTTTGAATCAAATAACAGGTACTAAATGGGAATCCATATAATAGGAAATGCGATGTGTACAGTTTTGGTATATGTTTATGGGAAATATATTGCTGTAATATGCCGTATCCCGACCTTAGTTTCTCTGAAGTAACTTCTGCTGTCGTTCGCCAGGTACAATCTTTGTTACGTTCATATCTTTAATTCAAAAAATTACACTTTTTCTTACTTCATATAAAAATTTTCTTCGTTTGAATAAAAATGTGCAGAATTTAAGGCCCGACATACCAAGATGTTGCCCGAGTTCACTTTCTAATGTGATGAAACAATGCTGGGACGCAAATCCAGACAAACGACCAGAAATGGACGAGGTTGTTACAATGTTGGAGGCAATCGATACAACAAAAGGCGGAGGTATGATCCCGGGTGATCAAGCTCAGGGCTGTCTCTGTTTTCGTAGGTATCGCGGGCCTTAAAGATTTGTACTGTGTGTTGAGAATTGTTATTTGATTGTCCACAGATGCGACCCGGTTTTGATAATTGGGGAAAAAATTATGAAAATTTTAATAGATTCCTAAAATTGGGAATATGTTAAATGGTGCATTGGTGTAGACTTGTGGTGTTATGCTACATGTTTGTATTATTATGTAATGCGATGTAATGTAATGTAAAGGTTCTTGCTTTTATTTTTTTTTATTCATATGGTGATTAATAATAATAATCCTTTTATTTTATTTAAGGTTTATATACATTATAAAACAATGGATGTCATATATCAACAAGTAACTTTACAAACAATAAACGGATAAAGTTTTTCAGTTCAAGTTGCTCGAATAGGGGGAGTATTTTTAGCCTGGGGTATGTTGTCTAACTTGGTTATCCGTGACCTCTTCTCTAGTCGTTCCAAGATCTACAAGTGAGATTTGACCCTGAAATAAATTGAGGGTATATCAATAGGGGTCTTGACTCTTGAGATGATTATCACATCATGATAACTTCAACTAAACTTTTTAACCAAAGCCGAATTTACCTAATTGGTCATTGTAGTTTAAAAAATACAAAATTGGTCCCTTCTTATTACTAGTAACCATGGAGGGTGATTTTTCCTAAAACAAAATTCTTAATTGCAAACGAAAATTGCAAAATCCACATTACTACAAGAACAACACATTCTTTATTTCAAATGAATCATATGTTTTTTTTTTTTCCTTTTGTAACATGACATCTCAACAGCTTCATAAACAACTTCTTGGTTACAAAAATTCTTAGTGACACCCCACATTTTATGCCGTAAGTAACCGAAACCACAAAGTTACCCAAGCTGGCTTGCATAGTTGCTTAGATTCACTAAAATCCATAAACACCAACGGTATTATTTAAAATGTACGTCCTTGATGTTTAGGCGCTTGAGGTTGACGACATTTGTACCTCATCTTGTTCGTCATCATCCCAATTGGTGCTACCATAGTAAGTTGCATACAATATTAGTTGAAGTATTGCCGATAATGTTCCTAAAGCATTTGGAACCTGTCCATGTAAAAAAGTTTCAAGAAAATGAATATCACATGTTAAATGTCATATAAAAGAAAGATAATACGAATTTATAACATCAAATATTTAACTTACCAAGATGTAAGGGTCGAATTGGAGTAGAGCATATGCACACCATACAATACTATTAGCGAAAGTAGCAACCGCCAATGGGAAGGGCATGTACTTGACACTTCTCGTCTTGATCACCATTTTCTGTACCCAATTCATCGTTTTTTTAATTAATTGTATGCATATTTATAACTCTAAGAAAAACGAAATCGTTAGAAAAAAATCTGATCAACGTGCTCACGTACCATGACAGTCAATGGAGAAGCATACATAAGTATGTTGAAGACGATACAAATTAATCCCACAATCATAGATCTTGCAGGATGAGTGTGGAAGAACGTTAATGTGATTACAACAACTATAGCTACAAAGACCGCTTCGCAAAAGAGAATAATTAAGATCTTTTTCTGCATTTTATAATTGCAAAGAATTTAATTAATCCAAACACAATGAAATTAAATAACTTTAGTTAGTACGTTTAAGAAAAAAAATTAAAAAATTAAGTTAGTATGAGATATAAGAAGTGATGATGCACATACTCGACCACCCCATGTAGAATATGTGAAGAAGATTGCAATGAAGACAGCTTCGATAACGAATCCTGCACCATTGATCGTGATGATCAATAGACTGTCTGGATGTACGAGTGGGAGACCGTAGAACATCCACATTGTACAATTTAAAAGAGTGGCTACATATGGATCTGGCTTGAAGGCTTGAACTGATTTTGCCTTGATAATCCTCATAAATGTTGGCCTGCAATTGTTATCTCAAAGTTATAATGGAGTTTGAGTAGTTACAAATATCATATAGAAGATTACAAATTAACTTGGGTTAGTTGGTAAAAAATCATTGAAGATCAGGGGCTGTGTTGTATTATAATCAAAAGTGTGTGTGCATTTAGGCAATGTACATATAGAAAACCTAGGGTTAAAATGTAAAAGTTATAAATGGAATTCTTTTTATATATAAAAAGTAACAGATTTTTTACGACTTAACGGATGTCGTTAGAGCACTGGGAGTCGTGAGTTTTTTCACCGTCAAGGCAATTCGACGCTGGGGACAGTGACATCATCCACTGTGTCCCAACGTTAAACCACCGTTGGAGGCCAGCGTTAGGAGCTGGCTTTGTTGGAGCAACGTTGGTGATGCTTTTTTTTCTTTCTTTTTCATTTCATTATTTCAAATGTTGTTGGTTTTTTTTTTTTATAGTGTATGATGAAGAATACATTTGGAATTACGGAGTATTAATTAGGGTTAAATTAAGTCAAGAAATTTGGCCTAAAACTTTGGGTCAATTTTCTAAAGAAAGTAGGCCAAAGTTATTTTCAAATTGAGCCATATTTAATTAATATATTTTGTTATTTAAATAATAAATAAAATAATTTTAAATGAATTAAAAATAATAATTAAATAATCTAAAAATATTTAAATAATGAATTAGACACTAAACGAATTTTTCACTTTTAGTTTCAGTGTTAACTTCCCGTCTTGGAAGACACTGAAAACAAGTGTCTCGACTCCCAGTAAAATGCAAAGTTGTACGTATGCGTTATTAAATTCTACATATGCACGTTAACAAAAGCTTTAAAGGTGAAAGGTTGTTATTAAGAGTAACTACAAAGGATCGCCATATATAATTCATAAAAACACATCACATATCATCATTTTACTTAAATATTACACAAATGGTCCTCATAGTTTGCAACTATGTGGTATCATGATCCTTTTAGAAAACGGCTGTTAGATCGTTTTGATATGTTACATGATATGCATACTAAGGTAAATCAATAATTTTAGCGAGTTAATAGTAGAATACTTATAATTATTTAGAAAAATAAATTAAAGTTTTCTTAAAAACAAATTCACTAAAATGACTAAACTACCCGTTAGTAAATGTCATGTCCAACACTGTAACGTATCTAACGAAAGGTCTTTATTGTAAGGACCATACACATCAAATTGCAGTAAAATTTATGGGGAGTCCTATACAATTTAAGGAGTATTTCGTAAAAAAAATTTCTAGACTAGTCAAATCACGGGACCCCACTCCTCATAATGTAAATTTGCCACTGACACCAATAGTTACAAATCGTAATGACTCAATATAATTTTTAGAATAATTTGTGGCATTTTTTACAAACCACATGGGTTGTCCCCTTAATCTACTCTATATAACCATTATCTTTTATTTGAACATATGCTTGCTTATATATAATATATAACTATAGTTATATGTTAAATTTTTTTATACTTTTCAGTAGACATTTTACAAAGAAAAGAGATAATAATATCAAGTAGATGAAAAACGCTTAAAACACATGCAACATATTAATTTAATTATAAAGAATGAGAAATTACACAGGGGAGAGAAAAAGAACAAGTGATATGATATTTCCTGCAAGCACAAAATGAAACGAGTTAGATGAACTAACAAAAATTAACGGCTCGTTAAGCTAAGAATATTAACCTATATCAATTTATCAATGTACAAGTCCTTAAAGTGTTGATTTACCAAATTAGAATCACCATATTTGTTTTCTAACTCGAACCCTCTAGTTTTCATTATTGGTCCTTTTATTTTCATTTGTGTATCGTTTTTATGTTTCAAGTACTTTTAAACGTCTTCATCGGGCGTAAATGCATAGGTTTGCAGTCGCGAATCGCATTTTACGATTGCATATAACATACTCGAAAAATGACACATTTTAACACGCGATCGATGACAAATCAACATTGGTCTAAACTTCAAATGTGAGTATTTCTGAAATGACTTGATACATAAAATAACTCAAGATAAATTCAAATTTGTTATACAAAATGCTTATGTTGATGTTGAAATTGCGATCTTTTCACGAAAAAGAAATGAGACAAACCGAGTACTCCAACCAGAATTCTTATAGAACCGGTATCCATTTTACCACGTTACAAGCACCAAACAAGAGAGAGAACACGAACAATGAAAAACGTTGATCAAATACTAAATAAATTTTTAAAAAATTTGATCCAAAACATGTGCAATTTAAAGTGGAAAAAGAGTGATCAAACGATTAATTGTAGAATATATATTGAATAATTTTTTTAGGAGAACCAGCTGAATAAAAAATGATTATATGTAGTTTAAAATGAGTCTTAAATTAGAAACTAAAACACACTCCCTTCGCTTTCGTCCTATTTCTCGATCTGACATGTTTTTCGTGTAGTTCATCCACTGTTAGTGTCATTATTGTATTAGTAATTTTGTTTGATTCACGGATTAATATTAATATGTGCAATTATTCATGCATTACCGTTCACTTATATTGCTCTCTTAGTTTTGTTCAACACTAGATTTGTAAACATATTGGTCAACATTTTCCCATTTTTTATAAATTTTAATCTTTTCAATAAAGTTATATATTATATATTATGCTTAAATTTAGGTTTTAGGTTGATAAATGTTTATTTAAAATAGAAAATCGTGTAAGGAAATGTTCTAATAATATAATATGAATTTCTTCTTATTCTTTTCTTATAAATTTTTTAGTTATTAATTACATATGACTTGTGTTTTAAACATATAATAATTAATAATTCCGTATGATTAGAAGTGTTCCATATTACTATACAATTTTGGTTGTCATATTATAAGCGTTGATTTAATATTTCAATCAATTAAAATAAATTTTAATGGTTAATGAATAGATTTTATTAGTGTATATAAAGTTAGTGAAAATTATTAAAATTTTAATTTGACAATATTACATAAACGGATGAAGTACATGTATATTTTTTTAATACACTTGAGAGCATTGACACGTATACTTTGTTTTTCTATTTCATAATAAAGAATGCTGTTTACGGAGATGTCAATTACCTTTTAGGCCTAATTTCAATGATGATATTATTGTTATTTAATATTTTTAATCTTTCTTTGTAATGTTGACAAAATTCAATTCGTATTCTAAGAACTTTATTTATTAACACACACAATGAAAGGACCCGTTCTAATCCATCTGGACGAATACATTACATTTGGTTATATCGCGAGGTACTTGACCTCTATATGATACATTTTACAAACATTGCATTCGTTTTTAAAAGACAGACTTTCATTACATCGAAAGTTGACGGCATGCATACTATTTCATAGTATATTCAACTATACTTGACTTAATAATAATCTTGATGAACTCAACGACTCGAATGCAACGTCTTTTGAAATATGTCATGAATGACTCCAAGTAATATCTCTAAAATAAGCAAATGCACAGCGGAAGATTTCTTTCGTACCTGAGAATAAACATGCTTTAAAGTGTCAACCAAAAGGTTGGTGAGTTCATTAGTTTAACATAAATAATCATTTCCATCATTTTAATAGACCACAAGATTTTCATTTTCAGTTCTCATAAATATACGTCCCATGCATAGAGACAAAAATATCATTCATATGGATTGAACCCTGGTAACCGACATTAACTGGATGAATATAAGAATATCCCCTATCATTTCGGGAAATCCTTCGGACATGATATAAAACAACATCGAAGTACTAAAGCATCCGGTACGTTGGATGGGGTTCGTCGGGCCCATAGATCTATCTTTAGGATTCGCGTCAATTTGGAGATCGGTTTCCAAATTCTTAGGTTACCAAGCAAAAAGGGCATATTCGGCTTCGATCATTCAACCATATAATGTAGTTTCGATTACTTGTGTCTATTTCGTAAAACAGTTATAAAAGTTGTGCATGTATTCTCAGTCCCAAAAATATATGTAAAAAGGGAGCAAATGAAACTCACCTAATGTATTTTATAGTAAAAATACATATGACTATATTGAACAATTGAACAAAGCAGGGTTGGCCTCGGATTCACGAACCTATATCATTTGTATATATATTAATACATGTAATCGTAATCGAGCAATTTATATATATATTTAGTTATGTATTAAAATTAATAGTCATATACAATTTTATTAATACTTATAATATATTATAATACTTATTCGATATGTAATTTAGTTATCGTTATAAATAATATTATATCCTGATATTAAGTAATATTAGTATACGTATGTATTAAATATGTCTTTATAGACATTTCTTTTGTTTGCAAAAATAATATTTATAATAATATTAGAATAAGTATAATAATAATAGTAATAATAGTTTTAATAATAATAAAAATGATATTGATAATCAATAATAATTTTTAGTAAAAATGATAGTTTTAATAAACATGATAATTTTTGTACTAAGGATACTACTAATAATAATAATTAAAATGTTATTAATAATAATAATGATAATAATAAAGATAATACTTAATAATATTAACAATTTAAGTTTTATGACCATAACTTATAACATTCCCTTTTGTCAAGAACTTCGTTCTTAATACTTAATATTTATATATATTCAATTCTTATTAAAATATTTTAGTTAGAGTATATATATATATATGTCATTTATTATAAATTTTTTATATATACATAAAATATTATATAGTGTATCAAAATGTATATTTATATGTATGATTATGTTAAAATATATATTTATACTATATGTAAATTAATTATATATAAATTTTATGGATAAAAATATTTTATAACAATTTGCATAATATTAATGTAGTATATGTTATAAGTATATTTTATATACAAACTATTTATTTGGTACAAAATAATAATAATTACAATACTTGTATTAGTAACAATAGCACTCATCAATAATAACAATAACAATAAAAATAATAAACACAGAAATAATAATAATAATAATAATAATAATAATAATAATAATAATAATAATAAATAAATGAAAACTACCTCAAAAATGCATTAAAAAGAATGTATGCCACTAGCCGGGTTCGAACCCGAGACATCACGAAATTCCCTAACAGCTCGAACCAGTGGGCTGTTGCCCGTTTTTCAGTTTTGTAATACCATTTAATTTATATATCCCGTATACCAGTGATTCCTATCCCTTCTTCTTCTTCTCCATTGACAATTAAATCGACCAGAGCCAATTACCAATCAACACACTAATTATTAGTTTGGTTTAGGTCTTTAAACAAAACAGAAAATAGCTGAACGTGATTGAATAACATAACAGAAAGAAAAAAAAATTATAGAAGCAGACCCGTTTCTAATTATTTCCCTTTTTCTCTTCTGCTTCAATCTCTAAATTAACTAAGGATCGAACCCAGTTTAATTGCTAATCAAAACGTTAATTTAGGATTTATAATTGATACAGGATTTGACTGGTAAGTGATTAAATTAATTAAACAAAACAAATTTTAAAGAAAAAGAATTGAATTCGATCCTGATGAACACGTAAGAACTCTAACCTCAAAATCGAATTTTTAGGGTGTTTTAGATTATACATAAAACGTGAAAAATATCTCAAATCGTCTATGAAAACTGTCTGTATACATAATTTCACTTTAAACGTATAAACGATTTCTAATTTAACGTAAAACAGATTCTTTGACTTTTGAGTTATAAGATTTGACTTCAAGAATTCGAAATAATTAAAAAGAATTGATGATTAGAAACTTACAGATAGTTTAACTAAATGATTCATAACAATCTTGCGTTTACAAAATTTCGAATTTCATTCAAAATCGAGCCTTTGACAAAACGAACCAAGAACAGAGGTAAATGGTGCTGTTCTTTAATATTTCAGTTTAATTCAAAAGATAAAATTTGATAAGTTTAAATTTGATAATGGTAATAGATACTGAACGATCCTTTTAACAACACATTGAGCTGGTTGATCATTACAGGTTATACGAATCTTTCTCAGGAGAAGAAGACAGAGAAAGAAAATAAGAAATATAAAACAGACAGGGATATAAAATAGATTCATATATTTGCTGGTCGTGGCAAAAGATTGATTAGAAAGAAACAACAATCAGCTATAGTTTGATTGAGAAGTTTAACAGATTGGGATCCCATGAATTTTAATTACGTAATTATCTAATTTATATTTAAATATAACTATTTTTATTTATATATCTGTAATTGATTATAGATTTATATCAACTGAATTTTTATATACGTTCTGTATTTATATATCAGTAGTTATATTCTTTGTTTATTAAAATTTAACTAATATTAGTAATTATCAATGTATTAATGATATTAATCCTATTAGCACTTATAATACTAATATAAATATTAGTCTTAAATTGAAAATGATAATAATAACATCATTACTTATAATACTAAGTTACATATTTCATAAAAAAAATAATTTTAATAGTACTGATATTAATATTAATAATAACGATACTAATTATTATAATGTTATTAAGGAGAATAATATAATACTATTAGTAATAACAATACTATAACAATTTATATATATTTATCAAATTCATATTTATAGATTATATATTTAAATTAGTATTAATAATATTAGTATTGATTTTGATTATAGATAGTAATAATAATATTATTATATCAGCTATAGTTTTACTTGTATTGTATTACTACTTATGTAATATTTACTAATTATACAATATATAATTGAATAATCATACACTATATATATAGTAATACTTATACATAGAAATCTTATACATCTGTATGTAGATTTATTACAACATAAATATTTTATATTTTATTTTACATATGAAATTCTAATATTAAACTTATATTTCTTGGTTTCAAATTATTATATATATATACTTCCATATAAATAGATATCTACATATTTATTTATAAACAATTGTTCGTGAATCGTTGGAATTGGTCAAAGGTCTAATGTATACATGAATACAGTTCAAAGTTTTTTTTTTTTTTTTTTTTTTTAGATTCAGTTTAACAGACTTTGCTTATCGTGTCGAAACCATATAAGATTCAAGTTTAAATTTGGTCGGAAATTCTCGGGTCATCACAGTACCTACCCGTTAAAGAAATTTCGTCCCGAAATTTGAGTGAAGTGGTCATGGTTAACAATAAAAATGTTTTCATGACGAATATGAGTTGATAAATAGAGTTTTATCATCATTGAGTAATATGAAAAAAACAATACGATTAATCAAAGCGGGTGAGTGAAGCTATCACAAAAGAGTGAAATGAGAAAGACAAGTTGTATCATAACTTTTGACTAGTCATGGTTGAATTTAGAAAATAAGACTCGTCTTAACTTTTGACGATGTCTTGGTTGAATTTCGGAATTCAAGGGATTTAAAGAAAATTTTCGAAATCTAAAAGATTTGATTCTTCGGCGAATAAGGGAATTAAGATCTCTATATTTAAATACGGTGATCTGCCTCGATTACTCTGTCTGGTATTTCCGTTATAAATTTACCTTTTCCGTTCCATTAGTTTCCACCAATTGTATACCTTCTTTCTCAGTTCATATATTCAAAAGATTATAATAATGCTTAATCCGGTCCTAATCCTTGTTCTTATTCTGACTATTGCAATGATCGTTCTTCTTTTCCAACTCTCACCGGAAGAATCTGTTTATTTCTACTATGCTCTAGGGATTATTGTATTTATAATCCTCCCGTGTCTTTATATTGCTATACGTACTGATATCCACAGTTTGTAATTTCGGTGTTGTTGTTGGGCTTTATATTGTCCCTTATATTTCGGAGTCCCCACTTCGGTCTTCTATAATCATTGTCATTCACAGTTAATGCTCTCTCTTATTTGCTGCGATTTATAATCTAATTTCTATTTCGGAGCCTTGTCCCTTCGTTTCTTCTTCTTGCGATTAGACATCTCTTGTAATGGTCCAGAATTCGCAGATATAAGTTTTAGAATGAACATTGTTGATGTTCTAAGAAGGGAATGGTAATGGCACGATCTTGATTTGTTAAATAACCAGAATACCCTGGGAAAAATAGGACTATAAAGAAAAACATGTTCTTGATACGTTTATATATTTAGACAGAATGTAAGAGTCGTGTAACATGGCACATGATGACGTTATGATCTGTGAATCATGTAACAACCCAACC